>NC_134806.1:37885023-37892523 GCF_046742065.1 Oratosquilla oratoria
CTCCACTCCACCCTTTCCTGCCACATTCGCACTCAAGTATCTAAAACTATCCACTTCCTCCAGTCTCTCTCCCTTAATGCTCACTTCCAGTCTGCTGCCACTTTCACCCCTTGTATATCTCATCACCTTACTTTTACCCACATTTATGCTTGACTTTCTTCCGAAACACTGTATTTGCTATCATAAACTCTCTAGACACATCTCCACCATCAACTCTCCACTACGATTCTTTCCTGGAACTCCACATTTAACGTCAATTGGTTCATCTTTATTAAAAAAACCCATAGCACGTATTTATTAATTAGTTCCTAATTGGTTTATAAAGGCTTATTAACAAATCACAGCAGTGAGCATATTATAGTCATCTTTGTTAGGATTTAGTAACATTGTGTCATATTAATAAAAGTCCGTATGTATGTTCCTAAGATGGCCTTGGTTCGAGTTTGTTTGTTTTTGTTTTTGTGCAGTACTAAGCTTTGTTCCTTTGTTGTGATGCTGTTGGTGGGACTGCTGGTGACGGTACTAGTGTTGGTGATAAATGTGTTGATAACACTGGTGGTAAATGTGATAAGATGGTGTAGAGTTGGTGAGAGTGGTGTTATTGCTAGCGCTGGTCTTGATGTTGGTGTTAGTGACGGATGTACTTGTGGTGTTGCTAAAGGTGATAATTTAATTGGTGGTGGTGATGGTGTTGTGCTGATGTCCCATCTGGTGGTGATAGTGCTGCTAGTGTTGGTTCGTTTTAGCGCTGGTGGTATTGGTGAGGATTGTGTAGAGTAGATATTAGTGCTGTTCTTGCTTGGACTAGTGCTGGTGGTAATAATCTCATTGGTGTTGCTAGTGGTTGTGGTGTGTCCTGTATGTGCTGCTTTTACTGCCAATTATGATGATGATAATGCTGGTACTAGTAATGCTGTTCTGTCATTGATGTTATAGTCCAAATGCTTTCGTGTATGCAGAATGCAAATAATGAATATCCACTCGTATTCCATATGCATATAAAAGAGTTTTAACTTTTTCCCAAACTTGAACATTTTTATTAGGTAAACAACCGCACATTATGAATATTTTGAACTCTTCTCTTGTTCGAAAAGTTCATTTTGGTGAATTAACCACCAAAGCACGATACCCAAACATGGGAACAAATTTTTCTGTTTTCATTTTTTTCTTATTTTTCATATACAGTTTTGAGCGAAAGACTGTAACTCCTCTGACTACAGGAAAATCCTACAAATATTCCGAAGATTTTATTCAGCTGGGCGAGTACATTTGACATAGGCGACGGTTCGAGCAGTCCCCTCTTTCGAAATTGCAGAGAGAGAGAGAGAGAGAGAGAGAGAGAGAGAGAGAGAGAGAGAAAGAGAAAGAGAGAGGGAGAGGGAGAGAGGGGGAGGTGGGGGCTGCGTGAGAGCATAATATTTATTTATTTATTTATTCATCTATCTATTTATGTCTACATATTTACTTATTCATTTATGTATCTTGATTTTCAATTTATTCATTCATATTTTCTCTTTAATTGTATTTTATTTTACATCTATCTTTTGCTATCCAAAAGAGAATCTGTCTTAGTCCGGGATCCCAGTTATCTTTAATGCCTCTAAAACGAGAACCAAACCTTCTCCAGACCTCAATTCAGCTGAATAAATCCGTATGACATAAATATATAGCCTTCATCACTTAGCACTATAGTCAGCACATGCTGTTATTATAGACGACTAGCTGTTGGCACTATTGTCCGCACTCACTGGTACTATAGCACTTACCCCTTGGCTCTATAGTACCCGCTGGTACAATAGGTTTCACCCCCTTGGTTTTATAGTCCGCTTTCGCTGGTACAATAGCCTTCACCCCTTGGTTCTATAGTCCGCAGTCGCTGTCACTATACCCGTCGTTGTTTCTTGGCACCATAGGAAACGAGTGCCAAATTAATTCTTCCCGTCCCTCCGCAACATGGATGTTGGACTCGCTCGAAAAGGCAATTTCGGGACAGTTCCTTGACATCGACATCTAAAGTGGGTATTTTGTTTTATTTCATTTAACTATTTATCCATTTATTTAATCTTTCATTTTTACCTATTTACCTATTTATTTATTTGTTTGGTTTTACTTATTATATCCAATATTTATCATTTCATTCATTATTATCTATTCTATTACTTATCTATTCATTTATTTGTTCATCTATTTATTTATGTATGCATATTTCTGGGTTTCATTGCCACACTTTGAAATTTATAGATAAAAAATCAAAACATTCACGCCCCAATACGCTTAGCATCCGTCCCATATCAGCGTCCTCGGATGGCATCCATTCATCCAGATCGGCACTTTGCCAGCGCCGCAGCGCAGCGAATTGGCGCTGCCCGGGCCACGCCGAGCAAGGCCTCAACCACCCCTAGAGAATCTGCCCTATCAGATTGAACTGGCTTAATTCTCTTTCTCTCTCTGTCTCTGTCTGTCTCTCTCTTCTCTCTCTCTCTCTCTCTCTCTCTCTCTCTCTCTCTCTCTCTCTCTCTCTCTCTCTCTCTCTCTCTCTCTCTCTCTCTCTCTCTCTCTCTCTCTCTCGCTCTCTGTCTCTCTCTGTCTCACTCACTCTCTGTTGCATTGTCACTGTCTCACTCTCTGTTTCTGTCTCTCTCTGTCTTTCTCTCACAACTCTCAAACTCTCTATCAGTCACTCGTTGTGTGTATGCGTGTGCGTATTTGTGTGTGTGTGTGTGTGTGTGTGTGTGTGTGTGTGTGTGTGTGTGTGTGTGTGTGTGTGTGTGTGTGTGTGTGTGTGTGTGTGTGTGTGTGTGTGTGTGTGTGTGTGTGTGTGTGTGTGTGTGTGTGTGTGTGTGTGTGTGTGTGTGTGTGTGTGTGTGTGTGTGTGTGTGTACGTAGGTGTTTGCTTGTATGTGTGTGTCTGTGTCTGTGTCTTTTTCTCTCCCTTCTTCTCTTTCTCTTTCTCTAGCTCTCTATCTCGTGCTGTATCAGCCTGCATCGCTTTCTTTCCGTCTCAATACCTATCACTTTCTGTCACACACTCGTTTTTTTCTAATCCGCTAACCTGTGTGGTTCGTTACAGTCTTTTTTTTGTATGTATGTGTGTGTGTGTGTGTGTGTGTGTGTGTGTGTGTGTGTGTGTGTGTGTGTGTGTGTGTGTGTGTGTGTGTGTTTGTGATTGTGTTTGTGTATTTGTGTATTTGTGTGTTTGTGTGCCAAGGGGGGCAGTTTTGATCATCTGAGGACAGACAAGGAGGAAAAATACTTTTGATCTATTTATTTCTATTTCCATTTGTTTTTCCATTTGTTTGTCTATTCATTCAGTAGCATCTTAGTTTTAATTATTTTGTTTTTCCTTTTATTCATTTATTTACTTAATTATTCATTCATTCGTCCCTGAGTCCAGTGTGTGTGTGTGTGTGTGTGTGTGTGTGTGTGTGTGTGTGTGTGTGTGTGTGTGTGTGTGTGTGTGTGTGTGTGTGTGTGTGTGTGTGTGTGTGTATTCACCATGGTCTTTGAATCACGTGTTGGACTCGTGATCGATGTCTATTTCCCTTCCAGAAGAGAGTTTAGAGCTCGTATGACCAATTTATGGGTAATGCTGTGACCTTACACGCACACACACACACCCAACTCCCCGCCCACGAGAGTTGGAGTAACAACTCGAAGCGCAGCGATACTGAAATTATTTCAACCCTGGGCAGGACTCGAACCCGAACCGCCGTAGTGACAGTCGGAGACTGTATCAAACACGCCACCGAGTAGTGTGTGTGTGTGTGTGTGTGTGTGTGTGTGTGTGTGTGTGTGTGTGTGTGTGTGTGTGTGTGTGTGTGTGTGTGTGTGTGTGTATGTGTGTGTTTGTGTGTGTGTACGTGTGTCTTTACTAAGTGAAATTGTCATGCACAATCCAGATTGTTTTCCAATGATTTGGAGAATTCTACCGAAACAAAATCAACTGGGTTAAACCAGAATATTTGAACCTTATAATAATTCTGGATGCAGTCAATTATTTTCAGTCACATAAGGAAAACCCCTATAAACATCTTAAAGTTAAACTTGCATCAACCCTTTGGTGTCAGTATTATTTTTTTCTATTCTGCCTATCGCCAGGTGATTTTATTAAAGTAGAGCTTAAAGATCTCTTGCAAGTGGTCAAAATCGTCAGAGAGTAGCCAGAATGAAATTTAAAAACTGGATTAATGAAATCGGTGCCTCGTGCTCAGAAAATACGCTTTGTGGGTCTAATTATGCATTCCCTGCCGTCGTCTCCCGAGATGAGAGAGTGAACATGGAATACTTGGGGAATACTTTTTTAATTTTCCGCTTCGTGCAGCGGCCCAATATAAACCTTTTGTTGGTGTTTGTTTGTGTCTTGGTCTTTCTTCGGCTTCTCGGCTCCTTTTTCTTTTTGTGCATTTTTTTTCTTCTAAATAAGTTATACTAAAGCTAGGATAGTAAACGTTAAGTTAGGTCAGGTTAGGCTAAGTGAGGTTAGACTAGATGATGTTAGGCTAGCCTAGGTTAGGTTAGATCAGGTTAGGTAAAGTTAGGTTAGGTTGGTTAGGTTATCTTATTTCCGCCCGAAAAATAAACATTAGCATTTTCACCGATAATTTAAAAGGACAGTCTTGACGAGTTTATATCAAATTTACTAGTTTCAAAACTTAGTAGTGCTGTTACTATTAGTTTCCGACGATTCCACGCTGAGAAATATTTCCTCAGGGGAAAAAATAGATCTCATAGGACCAATATATATATACATATATATATATATATATTTATATATATATATATATATATATATACATATATATATATATATATATATTAATGGTGAGCGTGATTGCTGTTTGAAAGAATATATATATATATATATATATATATATATATAATATATATTATATATATATATATATATATATATATATATATATATATATATATATATACGAGAGAAATTAGCTAGTGACAGCGACATTAATCTGAGGTGGCTGAGAGGGTTAAAGCACTGTAAGGTTATCTTACCAATGGCTGAATCAGTAGGTTCGAATCCTATATGCGACTTTCATAAAAATTATATTAACACACACACACACACACACACACACACACATATATATATATATATATATATATATATATATATATATATATATATATATATATGTATATATATATATATATATATATATATATATCGTGTTTTTGGTTGCGGAGCTGTTGTTTTCATTCAATTCGTTTGTTTGAGAAAATAGTGTATATTTATTTCCTATGTAACTTTTTTGTGTAATTCTCATTTTTCTATAATTTCATTTCTCTTGTTTAAATGTAGATATGAAAATATATATTTTTCTTTTATATAGTTGTATTTTCTTCGGCTCTTTCGTTGCTGTTACAAGTCATGTCCTGGAAAACTTAGTACATATTGTTAAGTTTTTGACAATTTGGTTTTGGAGAGTAAGATAAGAAAAATATATTTCTTTGCGTTATCTTTCCGGAATGAACATTCAGGGTGAAAGATTTAAATTTATTTCCTAATAACCAGATAAGGAGGGGATGGTTGGTGATGAGGTGGGATTGGGGGTGTTTTGACGTGAGTGAGTGGGCTTAGGGTTATCTACGAGAAATAATCTCCTCCTGGCTTAGGGCTTACCTGCACAAAATAATCTCCTTTTCCTTCTCTTCCTAAACGTATGATTCTGTGAGCCGCTTTTGTGCTTGAATCCTTTAATAACTCGTTTCGTTTTGAACCCTTCAATAGGGTAACACAGAATTTTGTTCTCACAAAAAGAAAGTCGAGTGATATAAAGTTGATAGGCTCGACTTTGGCTTGAATTCATTCTGAGGTCTTATTGCGGTTCTGTCAGGCTAATAGAATAGTCAGTTTTTGACCAGAATAAAGTTTATGAGTGATGTTACTGTGTTGAAAGTATGGGGCGTAATATGGACTCCATTTTGGTTTCGATCCATCAATAGTTGTTGATGGGTGCTGCTCCATTTGCATCAATTAACACCCCTGCCAACCCCCCAACCCCCCCACTTTTTTCATTAGCTCAGGTTTGTCCATTTTATGGTCATCATAAGAAATTTTTTTTTTTCAATTTTTTTTTTTTTATTTACCATTTTTCCATCGGATATTTTAAGTAAAATGCAGGAATGATTAGAATTTCATTAATGACGACATCATATCTTAGCCATGATCTCGCTAAGTATATTGATTAGATATTACAATCCTGGTAAAATATAATTAGTTTAGTAATGTTTTTTGTATTTTAGTATTGCCTGCTATACCTCGGCTCAGTAAATTATTTTCAAGTTCTTTCTTAACCTTTTCGCTACATAATGATAAGAAGTTTAACTGAGATTGTATCACCTTTTTGATTATCAAATTACTTTATTAAACCTTTCGCTATATAATAGTAACAGGATTAGCCGAGATGGTTTAACCTTTTTGATGGTATTGTTACTTTCTTGACTCTTTCGCTACATAACAGTAAGAGGATTAACTGACATGGCTTAACCATTCTGATGGTCCTGTTACTTACTTAACACTTTCGATACATTACAATAAGAAGATTAACGGAGATGGTTTAGCATTTTTGATGATCAGGTTCCCTTAGATGCAGAAGGGATAATCAAGATGGTTTTAGTGTTTCTTTAGGTTTTTCTCAAATGAGTAAAATCACTCGGCGGAATTTTGAATGAACGCAAGAATCATGAATAGCTGTTGGTGGAAAAAATTTAGATTATCTATGTTTCGTTTTCTGTTGGGAACTGAAGATGCATCGAGTCCTGTGATAATATATATATATATATATATATATATATATATATATATATATATATATATATATATATATATATATATATGTGTGTGTGTGTGTGTGTGTGTGTGTGTGTGTGTGTGTGTGTGTGTGTGTGTGTGTAATAAAACCACTTGGAAAAAATTGTAATTTTAATCAATTTGGTGTCCAAATTGTCTTTAAAAATAACAACACTGTTAAAAACGGAATGATTAAGAATTCACCTGCTTGTAATGAAGGCTGTGTTTAAAGTGTCCCTTGCAAAAGTTGCAACTTTAATTATATTGGACAAACAGGCAAGGATTTAAAATTGAGAGTAAACCGACATTAATATAACATCAGAACAGGGCATGTTTCAAGTGGGTTGTTTTTTTAATTTTAAGGGATTTTAATCATTGTATTCATTGGGATAACACAAAGAAAATTGTCTTAAGTAAGGACATTAAGGAGAGGACTATCATAGAATCATGTTATTTAAAGCTTCATTTGCGAACAATATGTATATGAGTATGGGAATGTATAAATTAGATAACTTTATGACATACAAAATTGTTGACAGTTGCCGGCTCAAACGTCTGGCAGTGCTGAGAGAATGTCACAGTGGACCTGTCCTAATTCCCCCCTAGTGTGCTTCTTTTGTATACATATTGTCACTGTTTCCTTACTCTGTACCTTTGAAAATGTCTTAAATAGACGAAAATGTTCGGTC
>NC_134806.1:37897523-37910023 GCF_046742065.1 Oratosquilla oratoria
ATGAAAGCCGTCTCATTTGGTGTCGTTTATCATCTATACTGCTATCGTTAATATAATTAGATCTTTATAGGAGTAATGATTATTTTTCCATAATTCATTTATAAGTTTTTTATTCTTTCGACTAATTTTTATATGCATAACTCATTCGTTAACTTATTTTTTCTTCTTTTGTTCTCTCTTTGTATGGGAGTAATTATGATGTTTTTTCATAATGTTCTTATAGCTCCTTTGTTTTCATTTACTGTTTTTGTTTTATTTGTTCCTTTCATTTCCTTTTTATTTCCATGTTTTATTTATTATTTTTTTATCACTCTTCTTTCCACAAAGTTTTAATTTCATACTCCCTCAATCTATTTTCTTTTCTCTTTTCCTTTACTTTACATCTGTATTTTTTGTTTTCATCCTCTTCTTTCCACTGATTTTATTACTTTTTTTTGTAATTCCTTGTCCTTTGTTCTTTCCATTCCTCTCTTATTTCCAGTGTATTTCACCTTTTTACCTCCTCTCTTCTCTCTTCTTCCATTGACATTCGTAACCTCTTTAGTTCCTGCCGCTTAATCCCTCCAGGATCACACCTCTCTCCCTTCTTCCTTCCTTGCGGCCCCCCTTCCCCTTGTCTTGTGCACACGTCTTCATAAAAGTCTTTTGTTTCTTCCTCGTCTTCGAGTTCGCGCCTGCAAGGAAAGGTTAATCAATAAAGACTTATCCAGCGGTCGTACGTCACCTGGAAAAGTGTGAGGCGAAGAGGAGGAGAAGAAGGAGGAAGGGGAGGAAGGAGAGAGAAGGAGAGAGGAAGTGAAGAGGAAGAGGAGAGGAAAATAAGGAGAGGGAGGAAGAGAGAGAGAAAGAACGAAAGGTAAGGTGAGGAAGGGAGGGAGAGGAGAAGGGAGGAAATGAGGGCGGGAGGGTGGAAGAGAAGGAGTGAGGAATGGAGATAGGAGTTAGAAAAGGAGGGAGGGAGATGAGGATGGAGGAAGGGTGGGGAAGGAAGATGGGGAGAGGGAAGAAACGGTGGAGAGGTAGGAAGGGAGGGAGGGAGGGAGGGAGGGGGGGAGGGAGGGAGGGATCAATGAAGGAAGGAAAGAATGAAGGGAGGAAGAAAAAATTAGAAGAAAAGAGACGAGATAAGGAATGGGAGAAGAGAGAAGTGTAAATGGATTGGAGGGACGTTGGATTCTGCAAAGGAGAGGAGTGAAGAGGAGCAGAAAGGAAGGAGGAGGAGGAGGAGAGGAGAGAAGGAGGAGAAGAAGATCGAAGCGTCGGCTGTATTGGGGATTACCTTCAGTTGCGGATTGGCGGGAGAGTTCTGGATTTATAACCGGATCTTCTGTTTGACTTGTTGTCCTGATAGGGATGCTGGGGACACTGCCGGGGGGGGGGGGGTGAGACTCCAGAGGTTTGCTTCCTGTCCGTGTAGAGGACGGACAGATGTTGAGTCCGCTATTCTGGAATTAGCTGCAAAGTAAGGGTAAAATATGTTTTATTTATTTTTTTATTTATTTTATTAGTTGTTTTTTTTTGTGAGAAATGAATACTCGTGAATGCTGCTCAATATATTTTTTTGTTAATTTTTATTTATATATTTACCTGGTATTTATTCCATTGTTTATTTATTGGTTTATTTGTGTATATCTTATTGCAGACAACAAATGTTTCATGAATTATATTTGCTTTTCAGCAATTTTTCAACTTAACATATTTTATTTGTAGACCTATTCATTTGTTTGTTTATTCATTTATGTATTTTCTTTTTTCTTTTCAATATTTATTTGTTATTTTAATAAAGTTTTGAGAGAATTTTATGTTCTTCAATACAATAAAAATCACAGTACAAGCCTGAGCATCCTTTTAATCAAAAAATGATTTAAGTACAAAATAACGAACACAACGCATCCAATAACGCCTATACAGCACTGGCAGCTGAAGTCCGAGTGAAAAGATTGACTTTGAAAAAAAGAAATGTAATACTGAAAGAAAATGGCGGACTGCGTTGCCTTTACGGCAGATCGATCACCGCAATCTTGCAGAGGCGAGCAGCATTTAGGTGGATGTGTGGATTTGTATGTATTTCGAAAGGGCCTTTGCTGGACGTGCGCGCGCTCGTGTGTGTGTGTGTGTGTGTGTGTGTGTGTGTGTGTGTGTGTGTGTGTGTGTGTGTGTGTGTGTGTGTGTGTGTGTGTGTGTGTGTAACCCAAGAATTAATTCCCATATTCTAAATTGATCCCTAAAGATGCCATATTTTTCACTTGTGTGTGTGTGTGTGTGTGTGTGTGTGTGTGTGTGTGTGTGTGTGTGTGTGTGTGTGTGTGTGTTTATGTTTGTGTTTATGTGTGTGTATGTGTGTATGTTGTCAACCGGGTGAGAAACTAATTTCACTTGCTCTTAATTCTTGTATGGCCATGCGTTTTTTTCACCTAGAGGAAAATTCTTTAGTAACCCAAGAATTAATACCCATATTTTAAATTGATCCTTAAAGATGACATTGTTCTTACTTGTCCTTGCTATCAAAGCTATCCGAGTGTGTGTCAGTGTGTGCGTGTATATATATATATGTATATATATATATATATATATATATATATATATATATATATATGTGTGTGTGTGTGTGTGTGTGTGTGTGTGTGTGTGTGTGTGTGTGTGTGTGTGTGTGTGTGTGTGTTTATGTGTGTACGTTATCAGGGTGAGTAATTAATTTCACTTATCTTAATCCTTGTATCGTCATACTATTTTTTCACCTTAGGGAAAATTTCTTGTTATCCTAAGAATTAATCCCCAGATCCTAAATGGATCCGTAAAGGTGACAAAGTTCTCAACTTGGCCTTGCTATCCGAACACACAAATGTATCAACTTCGGTTGTAATTAATCTCTTCCTAATACTAGTTCTCTGTTCTAGAGAACACTGAACACAACATATGTAATGGTTCCATGTGAAAGTATTTCACAGAACATTGATAATAGACAGGGTACTTAAATCTAGTATGTGCCTTGTATAATTCATTGCATTGTATTCATTGATGCGTCTCCAATGGATTTCTCCTTTTCGCCTTGGAAATGAAGCAGTGGGGGTAAACCAGCTTCGGCTGTTGCGCCTTGCTGTGGATGTGCTATGTCTTACTGCAATGCCTCTGACGCAGGCAATGGGTGGGGATCATGAATGGCCCTTCATCTACAAAGAGCTTAGATAAAAAGGGAAATGCATGGATGAAGGGTGGTGGTGGGTGCATATATATATATATATATATATATATATATATATATATATATATATATATATATATATATATATATATATATAATATATATATATATATATATATATATATATATATATATATATAAATAAGGTAGATTTTTTCCATATGGCGAACTCCTCGCAAGGGTAGACATAAAAAAAAAGTTTAGGGAAAGGAAAAGGAAAAACATGACCTGGAGCCAAGACGTCAGACAAGTCAATTTATCTTCCAGATTGGAGCTGAATGGAAGGCTTCCTCGATGGTGATACAAAGGTTTACAAACTCACCAGTCCAGCGTTGGGCTTCATCAATTTAGAAAATAACAGTATTGCTTCATAAATAGTTTTATATCAGCATGAATATTATATATTATGATTATAATATTCTAATTATGTGCGCTGGTGGAGGAATAGCATGCGTATGGGTCTGACATTTTCCTATTCACGGGTTCAAGTCCCGCACTTCTTTTTGATTCCCAGCAGTGACTATTGTTACCTGTCTCACCAACCCCGAAGTTACTTAATTAGAACCGCAGCTACGCGCATATATTAATTAACTACTATAATTAGTATAATTGTTGTAAATATTCTATAATGAATATAATTATGACTTATTCATTTACTAATTCGTTGATTTATTCACTTGTATACTCTATTGAAACACTCATCCTACGTGCATAAATAGGTGAGTAGATAAATTAATATAAATAGACAAATAAATCAACATACAAATAAGTAGATAAACAAATGAATAAATAAAAGGAATATTTGTATTATTTATGCCACCACAGTGTGGAAGCCTGTGGTTCTTTGGTAACTGGGGGCCGAGTAATTCTTCGGCGAAGCGGGAAAGCTAATGAAGCCGTGTCCAGAAATTCCCTCCGGAGCCGCAGTGCTTTAGGGCCCAACTGTGCAGAATGCGGGGAAGCAATTCGCCCCAGATGGAGCTCGTTCACCAGGGAACGGACGTAGGGGAGCCGTGACAGCTGGTGCACAAGGCTTGCAGGGGGGTATGTGGTTACCATAAGCGAATAGGAGAAGGAAGAGGAGGGGGTGCTTAGAGGGAAATGTGAGTGAATGGGAAGAGGAGAGAGAAGATAATCGTCCTGGGAAAGGAGGAGAAAAAAGAGATTGGAGGAGGTGGAGCAAGAGGAAGAAGAAGTGAAGCAGCAATAAGTGTAGAAAGAAGAGAAGCTTTCTGACAACAAGGGCCCTAAGCCCTAATTGCCCTTTTGAACAATAGTGGTCCTATTTTTGTCCTTTTGAAGAATAATGTCCCCTTGTAAAAATATATTAACAAAAAAACAATGATAATGATACTGCTGAAATGATATGGTTAGGTTAGGTAGACCTTTTGAACAACATGGGTCCCTTTTTTGCTCTTTTGAAGAACAGGGGCTCCAAATCAAACGAGACTCCTCTTCTTCAAAATATCCGAAGAAGCGTCGTGAGGGAGGAGACAAAGGTGGGGACGGGGATTAGAGATAAGGAATGAGACCAAAATATCTCATAGAAGTCCTCGTAGTTGCAGTTATAGTTATGTTCACCACAAAAGCATACACAGGCCTGTATACATACTAATATTCATTCATAAAAACATATGCATATATATACATAAATACATTTATACACGTATATATTCATATATATGTACATGTATTTTTGTGAATTCTTTTTCAGTCTGTTCCTATCATGGTTCTTAGGTTTCAGTGACATCCTTGAAATAAGAAGCTTTCAGATTTTAATTTTAACCAAAACAATCTACGGTAAAATATAGTCACGTTTCGGTTATTTTTTTCCCCTTCCGTCGTGGGCTTTACTTGTTTATACACATAATACTGCTTAACATTTTTGTCATTTCAATCCTCTTTGATGATAATGAGCCTTTCCTCATATTTTCATTACAGTAAGCACAACTAGCATGGTCGCTGGTGCACGCCAAAACATTAAAAAACTGTACCCACGCGCGCACACACGCATGCGAACGCTGCTAAGTTTGGCCATTGGAATCAAATGGACGGGAAAATAGAAGAGTAGCTCATGACCTGTATATTGCAATTATGTCAACACAAGTGAGCATGTAACACCACGCACGCACTCACACGCACACACACGCACGCACACACACACACACACACACACACACACACACACACACACACACACACACACACACACACACACACTCGGTGACGGTGCAGTGGTAGCGTTCTCAACCGTTAATTCAATGGTCCGAATCCAATTCCCCACCAGTATCGCTTCGCTGGGAGCCGACACTCCAACTCTCATGGGCGGGAGTTGTGTGTGTGTGCGCGCGCGCGTAAGGTCATATATGTGTGCGTAAGGTTATCTTGAGTTCTCATCCGGGAGGGTAAAAGCTGTCGATTGAGTCCAATAAGTGATCCAAGACCGTGGTGAATCTCGCACAAACACACACTATACATGTATATATATATATATATATATATATATATTGCTGGTAACCACTAAGGAAATCGGAAGAAAACAGTATATCCCAAGCGCTTTCGTGTAATTCACATCTTCAGGGGTATACGAATATTTCAAGTGCCTCATAATAAATATAATAAAAAATCTAAGATAATAGGGCATCAGGAAGACCAAGTTGATGAGGACGTCAGTGTCCTCAGATTAAAAAACAAGAGTTCGTAGAACCCAGATAATTTTATTCAGTGTCGAGATGACCTCCAGGAGGCTAAGCAATAGCAGTGCATAAATGAGAGTTCTGTGAAGGAACGTGTTGTGAACCATTTGCATTGAGGATGATAAAGAAAGCTGTTGTCAGACAATTCGGGGATTTTAAGAAACCAAAGGGTTGGGAAATATGATCAAGGAATTAGAATTATATTTAGATATGCAGGAGGGGAGGAGGGAGAGGAGGAAATGGGGAGGGGAGGGGAGTTAGTATCTTCTTGAATTGTGATGATTCACTTTGAAATTCAAATTCGGGTCTTTGACCAGTTCGGCTTAGTATGGTACAAGGATTGAAAAAAAAAGCAAATAAATAAATGATGATATAAATAGTGATAATAATAATAGTAATAATAATAATAATAATAATAATAGTGTTGATATATCACTCTAAAGTTAAATTAAGATTTTTCCGGAATGTTCTATGTAGGTTAGTGGAATTCACGATAGAGATTTGCCCCAAGAAAATATTATTATACACACAATATATATACAATAAATATGCAGCGAGACATATTTTACGGTGTTGAAAAAATTATGGTAATGAAGTATAAACTCAAATTTATGATGCCAAAAGCTATAGTTTACAAAAAAGAAAAAGTAAATAAATAAAAGAAAGAAGTAATCTCGTTGGAAGGTCCTGTGGCTTGAAGGGAAGGGGACCCGATAGCCTTTCCAGTCATTCTCCTTCCAGCCTTCCTTCCTCTTTTGTTGTTCTTCCTTTGCATTTCATTTCTCCCTCCTTCCTCCATCACTTCCCCTCCTTCTTATCTCCTTTTCCTCCTCCTTATCTCCTTTTCCTCCATCTTATCTCCTTTTCCTCCTTATCTCCTTTTCCTCCTTATCTCCTTTTCCTCCATCTTATCTCCTTTTCCTCCTTATCTCTTTTTCCTCCTCATCTCCTTTTCCTCCTTATCTCCTTTTCCTCCTTATCTCCTTTTCCTCCTTATCTCCTTTTCCTCCTTATCTCCTTTTCCTCCTTATCTCCTTTTCCTCCTTTATCTCCTTTTCCTCCTTATCTCCTTTTCCTCCTTATCTCCTTTTCCTCCTTATCTCCTTTTCCTCCTTATCTCCTTTTCCTCCTTATCTCCTTTTCCTCCTTATCTCCTTTTCCTCCTTATCTCCTTTTCCTCCTTATCTCCTTTTCCTCCTTATCTCCTTTTCCTCCTTATCTTCTTTTCCTCCTTATCTCCTTTTCCTCCTTATCTCCTTTTTCTCCTTATCTCCTTTTCCTCCTCCTTATCTCCTTTTCCTCCTTATCTCCTTTTCCTCCTTATCTCCTTTTCCTCCTTATCTCCTTTTCCTCCTTATCTCCTTTTCCTCCTTATCTCCTTTTCCTCCTTATCTCCTTTTCCTTCTCCTTATCTCCTTTTCCTCCTCCTTATCTCCTTTTCCTCATTCTTATCTCCTTTTCCTCCTTATCTCCTTTTCCTCCTTATCTCCTTTTCCTTTACCTCTACTTTCCTCCCGTTTCCCTTTCCATCATCATTGTCCTCCCAATCTTTTCCCCCAAATTTCCCTCTACTCCCCTCCTTTATCCCCCTTACCCTTTCTTGCCCCATTATCTCCCCTCTTTTTCATTGTTTGCCCATCTTTCTTCATATTTCCCCATCATTTCACATCCTTTCCCCATCTTTCCCCATTCTTCCCCTCCTTCCCATCACATTCTCCTCTTCCTTCCTGTCCTTGCCCATGTACGTCATCCCTCCTTGTCTCCCTCCCTTCTTCCTCCTCTGTCCTTCCATCGCCTTTCACCTCCTCCCCACCTCCTCGCCACCTCCTCCCCACCTCCTTCCCACCTCCTCCTCACCTCCTCCCCACCTCACCTCCTCCTCATCTCCTCCCCACCTCCTCCCCTCCTCTTCTCACCTCTTAACCCTTTTCCGATCTCCTCCCCTCCCCATACCACCTTCCTCTCATCTTATTATTCCCTTCTTCCTCTCTCCTTCCTCCCTCCTTCCTCCTTTCCTCACCCTTTCTCTTCCCCCCCCACATTTCTCCTTCCCCCTTTCCTTCTCCTTTCCCCCTCCTCTGTTTCATCCATTCCCCCACTTAAGAAAATACTCTACCTTAGGGTAGAATAAAATGTATCTATTTGGATGAAAATGCATACTCTAAGTAAATAGCATTAACAAAATCCCCATTATAATGATAATTTCCCACTACTGGGAATTTCCATAATCAGGAAAATCTTCAATATTCGAAATTCCTAATAAAGAGAAATCTCTGTAATCACATGAAAAAAGAACGATTTCATTGCTTCCTGAATTGAAAAGGGAGGCAACCAACAACTCAGCCTCTGTGGAGTGGAAGAAGCGACCTCCAGTCTCAAGGCCACTGGAAGAGGAGGAGGAGAAGGAGGAGGAGAAGGAGGCAGTAAAATAAGAAAGAAAATAGGCAATCAGCCATAAAGCAACGCCGAACTCCTTGGAAATGCAAATTCAGAGACAAGCTGTACAGGACGAAGGGAGGTAGTACCCCCACGATGTGCCCACCTCTTAGGGTTGATATGGAGGACGAGGAGGAGGAGGAGGAGGAGGAGGAGGAGGAGGGGGGTCGTCTGTGGCATTCTTAAGTACCAGGGCAAGGTGGCATGGGATTGGGAGAATGACTCCCGGATGTGGAAAAGAATAAGTGTCCGGGGTAAGCTGTAGGAGATGTCTGAGGAAATGTAGGACAAGGATGATATTTATTTACTTATTTATCGTGTGACGTTACATAGAATAAATGAAACTGGGGAAGGCGGTAGTCAAGCGGACGAGGGTGGTAGAATCTGTAGCTGGGAGGGTAGATAGATAAAGAAGTAAGAGATGAATAAAAAAGATATAATAGGGGAAGTGAATATATAAATCCTAAACCGTGTGAAATTAGGATGAATAAAACATTTGAGTATATCATTATAGTGAAAGGTACAGTGACTTCAATGAAAGCCACAAGACAAGTTAAACCTCCCTAGGAAGTTACATGACTAAACACGCGAAATAGAACCAACTGATACACTTAAGTGTAGTTCATGTTACCCTATCTCCTGCAGTCCCAATTTTTTTTTATACTTGTTAGTACTTTTAAGTGGAGAAGAAGAAAAAAAAAAGGAGGAGGAGAAGAAGGGAAAGCCCATCAGTCATAAGAAGAATTTTTCTTTTTTCAAAGACTTCCTTAGAGTACTTAAAGTTGAAGAACAAAAACGTACTGGCAAGGGCAATCGAAGCGGTTTAAGTTCTTCAGAAAACCTGACTTGTAGAGACGACGATCCAACTTGGTCACAGACACATAACTCTATAATTGTTTTAAGTTGTTACCTCCATGTCATCATCCAAGTTTCAAGAAAGTTGCTGGCCGAGGACAACCTCGAGAGCACGAGAAGTTGTCGAGTGGCGCTTCGAAGAGTCCGTGTGCTCTTGGAAAAGGAAGAGGAGAAGGCGGAGGAAGAAGAGCCGGAGGAGGAGGAGGAGGAGGAAGAGGAGGAGGGGAAGGAGGAGGAGGAGGAGGAGGAGAAGAAAATGGAGGGAAAGGACGACGGAGCGGAGGAAAAGGATGAGGATGAGGAGAACGAGGACGAAGAGGAGGAGAAGGAGGAGTAGAACGAGGACGAAGAGGAGGAGGAAGAAAACGAGGACGAAGAGGAGGAGGATAGGACGAGGAAGAGAAAAGGAGGACGGACAGTGACGAGGACGAGGAAGAATAGAAAGAGAAGAAGGAGGAGGACAGGGAAGACGAGAGGAAAGAACATGAGAGCAAGGACAGGAAAGCGGACAATGACGAGGAATAGGAGGAGAACAAGGAAGAAAAGAAGAAAGACGAGAAGGAAGAAGAGGATGATAAGTCAGAGGACGAGGAGTAGAACTAGGAAGAGAAAAAGGAAGACAAGGAGGAAGACGAGGAGGAGGACGAGGACGAGGACGAGGACGAGGACGTTGACGAGGACGTTGACGACGACGACGGGGAGGAGGAGGAGGAGGAGGAGGAGGAGAAAGACGAGAAAGACTTCCTAGTCGTAGATTACCCACGTTCAGTTGAATGCTTCTAGTGGGAAGGCTCTTCTTCTCAGCGTTGCGCCGAAGGAAATATTGGAATAAAAGTGAAGAAGGTGTCCACATTAAGAAGCAGCGAAAGAGGATCTTGTTGAAGAACGAAAATGTTGTTGATATTTTTTTTCAGAATCACGAAAGCTTTTCATTCTTCGAACATTTTTCCCTTATTAGATGTGATATTTAATGCAAAGACTTTTGTAAACGGTCGCGCGCCCGTGTGTTTGAGAGGGGGAGTTAGGTGTGAAGTGTTGTAAGTTGGGTGTTGTGTGTGTGTGTGTGTGTGTGTGTGTGTGTGTGTGTGTGTGTGTGTGTGCGTGCGTGTGTGTGTGTGTGTGTGCATGTATATATGTATGTACATGTGTGTATAGATATATGTATATATTTACACACACACACACACACACACATACACATACATACATATATATAATATGTATACACGAATGTGTGTGTGTGTGTGTGTGAAAGAGAGAGAGAGAAAGAGAGAGAGAGAGAGAGAGAGAGAGCGAGAGAGTTAATATGGATTAACTAGCTCTTCCACTGGGACTCGAACCATTGGTCGAGTGACTGGTTACCACAAGGTAATGTTGCCACCATTGAACTGTGCAGGATGTTCAAAAAGAATGTTGTGGAACCTGTTCCTATCATTCTTTCACGTCAGCTCCCACGGTACAAAACGTAATCTTAATTTTCATTCAACAAATATGAAGACTGTATGTATATATATATATATATATATATATATATATATATATATATATATATATAATACACCAAGAGCTTTTTCCACCTTATAAGAGAGGTAGCCAAGTCAAAGGCACGTATCTACTCCTATCCATTTCATTCCTCTTAACCACCCTTTCCTCCCTGTCATCTTGCCTTTTTATGGATGATGGCTCATCCATGTATCCCGCCCACTGCCCTGGGTCAGAAGCACTTCAGCAAGCTACAGTACATTCACAGCATAGCCGCTTCATTTAATCGGCGAACCCTCTCTCCGTCCCATCATGCAAAATAATAATAATAAAATAATAAAAGAGAGAGAGAGAGAGAGAGAGAAGACGTGGAGAAATCACCTCAGGGTGCATCAAAATATCATTCACAAACAAGCACCCCCTAACCCCCTCATCCCCTGTCTCTTCCTTCCTTGCTTAACAATATCATCTATACACACTCTCCACTCATCCCTATCTCCTGCCTTCTCTTCCTTGCTCAGCAGATATTCCCTTCTTGTTCATCATCTCCTTCACCCCATCCATCCATCTCATCCTTGTTCGTCGCCTCAGATTCACTCCCTCTACCTCTGCCTTCTACACTTCCTTTACCAATGTTTCTTCACGCATTCTCTCCGTGTGTCTAAACCATCCCAATACTCTTCAATCAACTCTGTCTATCATCTTTTCCACTCCCGTACTCCTCATCTCGATTCTCGCTCTATCCAATCTAATAACTCCTGCCATATTTCTCAGACATTTCATCTCATGCAAATTCAAGTTTTCCTGTCCCATACCAAGCCGTCGGCACAATGACCCCATAATATAGTATCATCTTTGCATTCATTTCCAGATGTCTATTTCTCATGACACTTTTTAATCCCCCAAGGCATTTATTTGCTTCTCTCAATCTACAATTTACCTCCACCTCCACTCCTACCTCTCCTGCCACATGCGTCCCCAAATACCTAAAGCTATCCAGTTCCTCCAGCCACTGTCCTTTTAGACTTGGTTTCAATTCACTGCCATCCTCTCCCCTTGTACATCTCATCATATTGGTTTTAACCACATTTACCTTTAACTTTCTCCTATGGCATACTTCTCCAAACTCCGTCTCTAACCCTTAATCCCCCTTCTGACCCTGCCATAAGTGCAGTGTCGTCAGCAAACAACATCTGGCTCACCTCCCACTTTTCTCCATTTTCTTTAACCATCTCTAGTCACCTACCCATTACCCTCACTTTTATCTCCCACACCACCCCATCCATGTACACATTGAACAGCCATATATATATATATATATAATATATATATATATATATATATATATATATATATATATATATATATATATATATATATATTGCTATGGTCAATACCACATTGTTGCTTTAATGCTTCAGTGAATTTTTGAATTTGCACTGGAGAGTGTTTCCAATCTTTGCTCTATTTTGGTTTTGATTTGTTATTCATAATGATTAATTTCCCATCAATGAAGCCAAGTCATCCTATAATTGATACAAAATCCTGGTTGTGGCGCTGGGATTTAACTGTGATGCTCTACTCTTGGCAAGGCTTTCCTGTGGAAGAGTGAGAAAATATAGACATTTGAATATAACATTTGTTTAAGTTTATTGAGAAGTCAGAAATTGCTGATTTTTTTTTTTTTTTTTTTTTTTTTTTTACTATGGTGTCTTTTCTTTTGCACGAGTACAGTTTTTTTTTTATCAATTTACGGATGTATGTATATATATATATATATATATATATATATATATGTGTGTGTGTGTGTGTG
The DNA here is from genome assembly GCF_046742065.1 of Oratosquilla oratoria. Lineage (NCBI taxonomy): Eukaryota > Metazoa > Arthropoda > Malacostraca > Stomatopoda > Squillidae > Oratosquilla > Oratosquilla oratoria. The sequence continues at coordinate 37,910,008 of NC_134806.1, forward strand.
TGTGTGTGTGTGTGTG
>NC_134806.1:37915023-37922523 GCF_046742065.1 Oratosquilla oratoria
GCATGCATACATGCATGATATTATATCATACTTATACATTTCTTTAAAGTAATTTCTCTGTTCCCCAGTAGCTTTTCATCGCTCTTACACCCTCCCTACCTCTTTCCCTACCTCTCCCCTCCTTACCTCTCCTCTCCCAGCCTCTCTCTTTCCTACCTCCCACTTCTCTCCTTAGACCTCTCATGGCCTCCCTCACCCATCTCTTCCTCTCCTCTCCTTTTCTCTTTTCCGTATTATCTCTCCCCTTTTCTCTATCACATCTTTCGTCTCTCATTTTTTTCTCCTTTATTCATTCCTTTCCTCTTATCTCTGTATATCTTCCCTCGGATTTCTTCTCTCTTCCTCGTTTTCTCTTTCCACTTCCCTCTTCCCCGTCTCTCTTTTCTCCATTCTCCTCTTTTCCTGTCTCCTCATCTCCTCTACACTCTTCCCCCATCCCCTCTTTCCCCCTTGCTTTTTATCTTTTGCCCTAATTTTCCCCTCATTTCTCTACGATTCACCTCTCACTCCCCTACCGTCCCCTTTACTAGTCTTATTCCTTTATTTTATTTTACTTTATTCTGCTTTATCTTATTCTAATTTATTTTATATTTTATCTATTTTTTTTACCTCATCATACCCCATTTAATCACGACTATTATATCCTTGAATCTTTTTTCCTTTACTTTTCCTCTCCCGTCGCCCCCCTTCCCATTCCCTCCCTTCACCTCACTTTCCCCTCACCTCCCCTCCTTTCCCCTCCACTCCCCTCCCCTTCCCCCGTCTTCTCTCCCTTTCCCTCCAATCCACTCCCCTACCTTTCCTTCCCTTCCTCTTCCTTCCCCTCTCCTCCGTTGTTCTCCCCTCTCCTCTCCTCCCCTCTCCTCTCCTCCCCTCTCCTCCCTTCCCCTCCCATCTCCATCTTTTCCCTTTACTTACCTACCTTTCTCTTTTTCCTCTCCCCACTCTATCCCTCTTTTGTACTCTCCCCTTCCCCCCTCCTCCCTCATCACCTCGCCGCCCTCCTCCTCCTCCTCCTCCTCCTCCAGGCATTCCTCCTCGCCTTCCTTCTCATCAACTTTCCTGTCCTTTCGCCTCTCCCCTCCCTTCTTGCTCTTTCTCTCTCCCTCTTTCTCTTCCCTTTCCTCATTTTTCTACTCTCTACTCTTTTCTCTCCTCCCTTCCCTTTCCTCACCTCCCCTTCCCTTACCTTCCTTTCAGTCCCTTTTCCTCTCTTCCCCTTCACTCATCTCCCCTCTCTTCCCCTTTCTTCCCCTCTCTTCCCTTTTCTTCCCCTCCCCTCTCCTCATCTCCTCTCCCTTCCCCCTCTCCTCCCCTTTCCTTCCCTAGCCACATCTCCCCTCCCTTCCTTCCTCTCTCCTCCTCTCCCCTCCCTCCCCCTCTCCTGCTCTCCCCTCCCTTTTTCCTCTCCCCTTTCCTTCCCTAACCACCTCTCCCCTCCCCTCCCTTCCCCTCCCCTCCCCTCCTCTCCCCTCCCTTCCCCTCTCCTCCTCTCCCCTCCCTTCCCCTCTCCTCCTCTCCCCTCCCTTTGTCCTCTTCCCTTTCCTTCCCTAACCACCTCTCCCCTCCCTTCCCTTCCCCTCTCCTCCTCTCCCCTCCCTTCCCCTCTCCTCCTCTCCTCTCCCCTCCCCTCCCTTTTCCTCGCTTTTCCTCCTCCCTTGTATTCACCATCTTTATCCTTCCCATCATTCTTCCCGGCATTTTATTTCCCTTGTTGAGCATTTTAGTATTTCGATCATTTCTCTTCCACATTTCTCGTCAGTTGAGCTCAGAGGCTCATTTACTTTTCCTCCGCGAAATATACGGGTTTTGTTCAATTGTATTGCCAGCAAATTGTATTTATTTTTTAATTTATAGATTTGTTTATGTTAATTTCTTTGTTTGATTTTTTATCTATTTGTTTATTTATTAAGCTAATTATATTCATTTATTAATTGATTCACATATGTATCTATTCATTTATTTATTTACTTTTTTATTTATTCATTCATTTATTAATATGTTTATTCATTTATTATTTATGTATTTATTTATCTATTTATTCATTTATTTACTTATTTGATTATTATTTTCAATGAGAAATACCAAGACAAGAAGAGGAGCCTGATCATAGTCGGTGACCTCGGCAATAGACGGCAGCACATGAGGTAGTGTGTTGTTGTTGGAGGTGGGGTTGTTCGAGGAGTACAGTCAAGGAAAGACTCGAAGACAGAAAGAAGGATTGCGGTTGACCTATTTTTACAACGTCGGCCTTGACGCCGGGGATTGACCGGAAGGGATTTCAGAGCGGGTAGCCACCTCATGAAGAATGTGTTCAGATTTTTTTTTAACATAATTGGTATGAGTATTATTATTGTTTATTTCATTTTATTTGTTTTTTGGGTATTCTGTATTCTTTGTATCTGCAGTTCTTAAACGATTCGTCTTATCTTTTTTTTTCGTCTAATTGTGTAATTTGTGTCTCTGTTGTATTTTGGATTTTTGTGAAAATAGGTGTGTGCCAGCTTCTGCAGGATTTATTATCTCTATGTATATCTTTATTTATTTATTCATTTATTTGTTTATTTATGAAATTATCTATTTTTTACGTATGGGGAAACAGTGCAAGTAATGAGTCATTGCTTTTTTTTCTGATTTTCTTTTCAAGGAATATTGCTGTCCCGGTAAAGATTTTTTCTTTTCTTTTAATCAATCCATTGTCTTTAGCGGAATGCTCATATTCGGGAAAAGAATTTAATGCGGGATGGCAAAAATGCGACTGATGTATAATAACTCCAACTGGAAGGAATTCGCAAAATGGCGGCCATAAATCATTTCGAAAATAGAAAACGCACAAATGTTTTTGGTCAAAAGGGAGAAACCTCTTCCCATTTTCTATGCAAGGTGACTGAGTAATGAAGAGTAACTCTTTCACTCCCACACTTGTCCCATCGACTGAGTAAAATAGCCGGGCGTCTGATAAAATAGGAATAATGGATTGAGGTGGGTTTTTTTCCCTATAGAGATGAATGACGTCCTATGTTGGCAGCCACAAAAGGATGCGCGTTGTATGTTACGATGATTCTAAAATATCTAAAATTTATTTAGAGTAGCGTGTTACATTAAAGAAGATATAGATATGTATATAAATCTAAATATATATATATATATATATATATATATATATGTTGAGACATTCTCACAGGTTGCCGTAAGCGGTGTAGGAAACACTGGAGTCTTAGACTAAGACTCCTGTGTTTCCTACTCCCCATATATATATATATATATATATATATATATATATATATATATATATATATATATATATACATATACATATACATATATACATAGATTGATAGATACTTAGTCAAAATATTTCAGGGTATATATATCAATTAACGTAACAGCCTCAAAGAATAGCTCCTCAAAAAGAGCGGAACAAAGAACATATATGGCAGTATAGTCATATATGTGAGGGACAATGTTACTGGGGAACAGCAGAACATAAGTGGCTATGGTTGATAAGAACGATACTAGATGTTCTTTTTTTTAGCCGACAATCCAGTAGTGATACACCAAACGAAAACAATTACCAGATGACAGGATTTTCGACCACAGAACGCAAAAGGCATCGATTCAAAACGAGGCGAGAGTCTTACGAACGAACAGGAAATATTTGAGAGGCATCTGGAGAAAGAAAATAGTCTCGCGAGCGAAGGACAGTAATTGGCGGAGGACAAATGGCCACCCGAAAGACGGACACTTATTGGCTGAGTGCTGAGGCAGCATTATGGCACGTGCTGAAAGGCTGAGACCAGACGGCAGCTCAGCGCATGCCACAGTTGTTCCCGGGAGACAAATGCAAGAGGGAATTATTGGTCCTTGGAAGTCTCTTTTGGGACTTAAAAGTAAAGATATATTTGAAAATTTAAGGTGAGGGGCCTAAGACAGGAGGCGCGTAGCTGCGGCCGAAGCCGTCACCTTTACCCTATTATGCACTTTAGGGACTGCTGGGGGCAGATAACACTCTCTGTTAGAAATCGAAGAGGAGTGCGGGATTCGAGCCCACAGTTAAGCAAATGCGAGACCAGCACTCTTCCGATTACGCAACCAGCGCACTGTGAGAGTGAAAGTCTATTTATTAAACAAAGCACCATCATGTGGTAAAGTCTCTGTTGGTAAAACTTTTCGCTCGTAAGTACGCAGCCGAAATTTAACAAACTTTGAGAATAAATACAACACGCCCCGGAGAGACGGGGGTTGGAGAGGATGTCTGTGTTAGTGAGCGTTTTGTCCGTGAAGACATTTGCACCTCTTTCAATAAGGATCTATTGTTACAAAAAAGAATCGCTTCAGGAGATGATATCTGTTTCATAAGATGAACGACCGTCAAATAGTTTTCAAATAGTTGAACTAATGAATACATTGTAAAGTGTCAGGTATTTCTAAAACCTTTAGCCAACCCTGGCGATAGGTTTTCTACCATTATGAAATAGAATTTCACCAACTTTAATAAATATACTAACGAAAACTTCTGGAAGATTTTTGTAGATAAGCCAGTTGACTAAATAAACTTTATCAGAAAACCAGATCGAATTCTGCTTTCTGAGCATTCCCCAAGGTGGCCCTTTATTCCTTCAGATCCGGAATCTCCTTCACTTGAATAAAACCATCTGTTGCCAGCCTGAACAAAGCCTGTAAAAGGTGACATCATGCTAAGGTGTTAATCAAGTTTTTTTCTTAACTATTGGAAACCAAATGAAACTATCTGACGTTAACCAAAATAAAATTACTAAATTAACCTCTTAATTCGTATGGTTCAATATAGACTGTTCTTTGAGTACAGGTCCGAAAGGGTTTCTCGAAGCTGAATTAAATTGTCTGGAGTCAGAATAGAATAACTATTCACTTTAGATATATAAGACTGCCTATCATCATTATAAAAAGATCCTCAAAGACCTGATAAATACAGTACGATTATGTTCATGAAACGTTACTCAGTTGGAGAGTCGGACGGTAAACATACGTAAGTTAATGTGAGACAGTTCTTGCCCCATAATTACTAAGTAAACCAAGTTATATAATGTACTCCTGTGCGCAAATGTACCCACATGCAGAGTTTGAAGTGGCTAACGCCAAAGCTGTAACCGTAGGAGGGAGATTTTTAGATGTGGATACGTCTGTGGGTGGGGTCAAAAATGACCATGTAGTTCCAAAAAGATAATCTATTGGCTCTAAAAGATGTCCTACAAATTACTTGGCCATTAGAGTTACATTTGAATAATTGATATTTCAAATACATAACTGAGGTGTTCCTACCATTTAAAAAGATATTCTTCAAGACTACAGGAATTAGAATTCAGTTTATTCATATAATTGATTCTCATTCAGACAAAAAAAAAACAGGAAGAAAGAAGACATTAAATACTTCAGTTTCTTGAATGCACTCAGGTTAATGTGAAAGCGAATTCCAGGCTATCTGAAGGAGATTTTTTATTCTTTTGTCTAATGGAAGCCGTAGAGTCTTTCTCAGACTCCTTGAAGTTGAATGGGAGTTGCTGCAAATAAATCAGTGGGGAGGAGGAGAGTCTTGGAGCGATGGGGGTCCGGCATCCCGGTCAATCCTGCTGTGAATGAACCATAACCCGGACGGTTCTCCCCAGAACACAGAACGAGGTTTCCAGACTTGGATCTGACCCTCCCTATGGAAGGAGCTTAAAACCGTGGTGTCTTAACCCGGAACCGAGAGAGTCATCTTTAAGGAGCTTAAACCAGAAGAATCTTAACTTTCTTGCGAAAGAATCACTTTTATCCAAAGTGGTTGGACTGTCAAAACAAGTAACTTTCGTTCGAGGTCATTGAAATTTATTTTAGAATAATCTTTGTCGCGAATGTGTTCGTCTCCTTTGCCTAGTGTGTTAGGACTGCCAAATAAAGTGGCAATCAACAGCTGCCTTTGAAATCGAACCCGAGTCCACGTATTACGAGAAGAATGCCAAACCCAACATGCCATGACGGCCCAGAAACCCTCGCTAAAGTAAAGTGCAACCTGTCACACTGTTCTGTGGACAGCCCCGACCTCGCCGGAGATTTCGGGGTAGATATTCAAGCCAAGAATGTGTTTTCTACTCAACTGATTTTAGTGTAAGGGTAATGTGTGTATGTGGTAGGAACATATTGGACTATATATAATGTACGTATGTATGTAATATATATATATATATATATATATATATATATATATATATATATATATATGTGTGTGTGTGTGTGTGTGTGTGTGTGTGTGTGTGTGTGTGTGTGTGTGTGTGTGTGTGTGTGTGTGTGTGTGTGTGTGTGTGTGTGTGTGTGTGTGTGTGTAGTACATATATTGCTTCCTTATATTGACAAAACTCTTAAAAGTATGAAATTTTGAACAAAGTGAAATTGGAAAACCAACTTATATGTGAATTGTCTCATGAATTTAACTTCAAGTAACCATGTACTTAACATGACAGATTTTTGCCAAACCTTCCACAGATACTCAAAAAATGAATTACCTCAAAATTGTGTGTATTCATTTTCAACTTTTTAGTTTTTATAGTTTATGGTCTGGCCGAGTTTGAGATATTCAGTGAGATATTGGTTTTTTAATACAAACTGACTTTTAATGAACCAAATTTTGAAAACCTATTTTGATAAATCCAGAGAAATTATGTGCGTGAGTTGGACAACAATGTATAGCATTTGAATGTACCTAATGAAAATTTATTCATTGATCAACCACGTTTTGGTGAAAGAAAACTTTCACCGGAAACACAAGCACACAAAAAAAAAAAGCTGAAAATCCAGTTCGAAGCTGAGCAACTCTTGGCGTAAAGTCGTCAACTTTTCTCCTAAAGGAAATAAAGGCGTGAAGACGTGTTTAGTATAATAATCCAAACTTCATTGCCTTCCCTCAGTATACAATTTTAAGGAAAATTTTAACAGCCTCACTTCGGGTGATCGTCATGCTTAACTCTAGATCCTTTGAGAACAACTTTATTCATTTGGTGAACACGTCTCACTGGTCTACTATAATGACTTCGAATTTTGTTACTAAGCCCTGGGACATCACAGTAAAACGTCTCATTTACTTGCCATGAATCATTTATTGTTATTGTATTCTCATATGTGATGGATTTCAGCAGAATTAGCTTCAGGTTCTTTGGATTCTTTCTAATTTCTTTGTGTTTTTCTTTGTGCTTGGTGCCCACATTGATATAGCATATTCTAGTTTCGGTGTGTGTGTGTGTGTGTGTGTGTGTGTGTGTGTGTGTGTGTGTGTGTGTGTGTGTGTGTGTGTGTGTGTGTGTGTGTGTGTGTGTGTGTGTGTGTGTGTGTGTGTGTGTTTGTGTTTGTGTTTGTGTTCTCTTTCAACTTTCACACTGCCTCCAGGTGTTCTTGAAGTGGTACATTTTTTTTTAGTGGGGGAGGGGGGAGTAAGGAGGGGAGCATCAAGCCAGCAGCTCCATCTTGTGAAGTCTCGTCGACGTGGAC
>NC_134806.1:37925023-37947523 GCF_046742065.1 Oratosquilla oratoria
ATTAGGGGATGATGTTTGTGTGTGTGTATGACAGAGAGAAGCAAAGGTGTGGCACACTGTTGGAAAATGAAAAGACCGATAAAAGTGGGGAAGAGGAGGGAGAGGGAGAAAAGGAGGAGGACGAGGAAGAAGGGAAGAGGAGTGGGAGGAGGCAGCTGGACAGGAGGTGAGGTCTGCGGGGATTGTCTATTGACTTTGTGCCCAGCCTTGTCGCCACAAATGTCCATCAGTGTCCACCGCTTTCGCTTTTGTCTTCCTCGCGCTTGTGTAGCTCCAGGTTGTCTTTGCCGTTCTCCGGAGCCCGGGCCGGGGGAGACTTCCGGGTCGTCTGGCTTTGGCCACCTGGTGGTGAACAAGGCGGATAAGAGATCATGATCCTCTTATAACACACACGCGTGCTCGCTCACTCACTCACTCACTCACTCACTCACTCACTCACTCACTCACTCACTCACTCACTCACTCACTCACTCACTCACTCACTCACATACACACACACACACTTGCGCACACTTGCGCACACACACATACACACTACCGCACATACAAAGGATTACAAAGGCGGAGCATGCCGACAGGAGACCTTTTGATCCATATCTAGGTCGGATGCACACAAAAAAAAAATAATAATATTAATAATAAGATAATAAATAAAAACTATAATAATGTAAATAACAAATAAAATACACAAATAAATGCATATGTATAGTTAAAATAATAAACAAACAAGTAAATAGTAAATAATAAATTGACATATAACTAATAATAATTGAAAATCAGACAGACAAACGATAACAAAACAAAAACAAATAATATAAGATAAATTATAATCATTACAGCATCTTACTTAGGTATTTATCTAAATGATTCTAAAAGCTTCGAACTGAACTACATTGCACTACCTGTGCAGGAAGTTTATTCCATTCATTAACTACACGGTTGGCAAAGTTGTTTCTACCTACTTCCAAATTGAATCTATTTCCGGACAGTTTGAGACCATTGTTTCTTGTCTGATTCTCATTCAATGTGAAAATTTTGTCACTTTTGATGTTGTCAATTCCCTTTAAGATCTTAAAGACCTGTATCAAGTCACCTCTGAGTCTACGTTTTTTTAGGGAAAACAGATTCATGTGTTTTAGTCGATTTTCGTATGATTTATTTTTGATATTTGGAATCAGTTTTGTGGCTCGCCGTTGTACTTTTTCCAGTCTGTCAATGTCTTTAATGAGATTCGGTGACCATACGGAAACAGCATATTCTAAATGTGGACGAACTAACGATTTATATAGCTTGTTAATGAGTGATGGACTTTTGAAATCAAAAGATCGCGCAATCGGTCCCAGAATCTTATTTGCTTTCTCAGAGGCTGAAATACATTGCTTGGATGATTTGAGGTCGTTACTGATAATTACGCCGAGATCTTTTTCACTATCCACTTTTGTTAACGAATTTCCAAATAACTTGTAATCGTACTTACTGTTATTTGTACCTATGTGCATTACCTTGCATTTACTTGTGTTAAATTTCATTAGCCACTTTTCAGACCATTGCTGTAATTTATCTAAATCTTCTTGAATATCTAATTGGTTTGAGTGATCATTTGCCACTCCGTACAGTAGATTTTAGTCCATGGTCTATATCATTTATATATACTATGAATAGAAGTGGCCCAAGAACGGAACCCTGAGGAACTCCACTTGCAACACTTTTCCATCCAGAAGCTTTTCCATTTAAAACAACTCTGTTTTCGACCATTCCACCAATCACTAGTCCAACCTAATAGGCTACCACTTATTCCATGCAAAGCTAATTTAGAAAGTAGTCTTTCGTGGGGGACGGTATCAAAAGCTTTTGCAAAGTCTAGATATATTAAATCTATATTGTTTCTTTTGTCATAATTCGAGATAACTGTGTTGTAGAATTCGAGTAAGTTAGTCACGCAAGAACGTTTCCGTCTGAAACCATGCTGGCTATCATTTATCAAACAGTTACTTTCTAAATGATGTTCGATAGCATCTCTGATGATAGTTTCCATTATTTTTCCTACGATTGAAGTCAAACTTATAGGCCTATAGTTATTTGGTTTCTTTTTGTCACCTTTTTTTAATATGGGAGTAACGTTAGCTAGCTTCCATTCTCTTGGGACATCTCCGGATATGATGGATTTCTTGAAAATAATTTCTAATGGAACAAGAATCTCATTTTTCATTTCCTTTAAGATTCTTGGATGCCAACCGTCAGGCCCTGGTGTTTTATTAACTTTGAGTTTGTCTATACACCTTTTAATTTTTTCTTTTGTTATATTTACCGTAGTAAGTTTACCCCAGACTTTTCACAGGTTTCAGTTTGAAATTCACTTTGAGGTGTTTCGTTTACGAATACCGAGCTAAAATAATTGTTTAAGATATTACACATTCCTTCATTTGAATATTCAAGTTGACCGTCAGCAGATAATAGTGGACCAATGTGATTCCTAACAACCTTTTTATCTCTAATGTAACTATAGAATTCTTTGGGATTCTCTTTGGATTTATCAGCGATGTTCATTTCGTATTGTCGTTTTCTTTTTCTTATTGTCTTTTTTAAATCTCTCTGTATTGATACATAAGTTTCATAGTCATTAGATGCACCCGAGCACTTATATTTCTTATAAGCCTGTCTCTTTTTAGCAATACTTTTTTCAGTTTCTTTGTCGAGCCACTTTGGGCGAGCCTGATTTGGGGGACGTCTGTCCTTAAAAGGAATGTAAGTTTGAATCATCTTAGTGAGCGTATTTTGAAATATTTCCCACATCTGATCTACAGGCCTTTCGTTTAATTTGGCCTCCCAATCTGTAAGCTGAAGCTCCTGGCGTAGTCCTATGAACTGAGCTTTACTGAAATCGGGTATTTTAGAAGCACACTTGCACACACACACTTGCACACACACACTTGCACACACACATACTTGTACACACACACACACATATACACACTTGCGCGCACACAAACGCACGCGCGCGCGCGCGTGCATATATATATATATATATATATATACATACACATACACACTAGTGCAGTGGCCCTATTATTTCTAGGAATTGAATTGATGGAATCGACGATAGAAATATGTATATATAGATACATGACCCTAGGATATGTGAAGTCGAAGACTATCACTCCTTTCTATTTATTTATTCATCTATTAGTTTATATATCTATTTTTTTCTAATTTTCATTTACTTATATTCATTTGTCTATTGAATTATTTATTTGTTTATACACAGCATATATCTATTTACATATTTTCCTTTATGTACTTATTTCTTTGTATATTTACTGGTTCATTTATTTACTAGGGAGATGGTGAAAAAAAAAATGAATGATGGGCAGATTGGTGATCCTCTTGATGCAGAGATGGCCCCACACAAGTGTGAGAGCGTTGGTTGGGTGGTTGGTTGGTTGGTTGGAGAACATAAGAACATAAGAATGAAGGAGACTGCAAGAGACCATAAGGCCTACAGTAGGCATTTTCGTGTCCATTATAACTTGTCATCTCCATCCGTCAAATTTCCTAACCTTCTCCTAAAACAACCGATAGTTTCAGCGCTCACTACATGGTTAATAAATCCATTCAAGTCGTTAGCATCTCTATTTGTAAACCAGTTCTTACCTTTTTCCTTCTTGAATCTAGAATTGTCCAGTTTAAATCCATTACTGCGAGTCCTGCCATTTTGTCTTAATATGATGACCTTGTCTGCATCCCCCTTGTTAACACCTTCACCCATTTGAACACTTCTGTTAGATCACCCTGTACGTCTTTCCAAAGAGTGTAAATTAAGGTCTCTAATCCTGTCTTCGTAAGATAAATTTCTGAGTTCATAAATGATTTTGGTGATTCTCCTCTCTGTACTGATTCTAGTGAATTGATATCCATTGTATTGGACGGAGACGAAAACAAAACCGAATAGTCAAGGATGGATCTAACAGATAAAGTTTAATAACTACCTCTGGACTTTTATTTGTAACCGTCTCAGCAATAAATCGTAATGCTCTGTTAGTTCTATTCCTGGCGCTAATGCACTGTTTCCTGGATATAAGATCAGGATTCCCCAGCACTCCCAAATGTCTCGCATTATGTTTTCTCTAAAAAGATGTTATCTAAGCTATATCTGTTTTCTGTGTTGTATAAAGCTGAATTGAGCACACTGTACCTTGAGATATTGAAGTTCATTTGCCATTTCACCAACCATGCGAACAACTTGTTAAGAGCTTCCTGCAATGTCCCGGCGTCTTCCGCTGACCTAATTTGGCGTCCTGTTTTAGTGTCGTTCTCAAACTTGGTAACATCAGAGGTTGTTTGTTGATTGGTTTCCTCAGTAATATATATATATATATATATATATATATATATATATATATATATATATATATATACACAAATGTATATATATATATATATATGTATATATATAAACATGTATATATACATGTATATATACATATATATATATTGTATATATATACATACATGTATATATACATGTATATATACATATATATAATGTATATATATATATATACATGTATATATACATATATATATATATATATATATAATATATATATACATGTATATATACATATATATATATATATAATATATACATGTATATATACACATATATATATATATATGTATATATATATATATACATGCATATATACATGCATACATATATACATAGATACATAGATACATACATACATACATACATACACATGCCGATGGGGCATAGTTCAGTATGAAAAATAAAATATTACAAGGTAATCCATCATTTTTACGCAATTTTGTACATCAGATTATCGGTATTTTGGTTAAATATATTTTCTAATTATGGGTTATGGACAACATATCACAATTTTAATCTAGTTTGATTGTGTATTGAATTACGAGTTTGTGTAGTTGTTGTAGTTTTGTTTTTGTTTTTTATGATTGCGCACTAGAGTGTTTAATCATGCGTTTAGGCGAATTAGTTTCCTGTTACATTAACCACAGCTTTTCGTAACCAGTCTGGATATATAGATTCACCATTATTGATATATAAGTATTGCATCTGGTTGTACCCATTATTGATGCATAGGTTAGCTACAGTTCTTTGTACCCAACCGAGATGTATAGATTTATTTAAGTTCTTTTAATCCATTGTGTTTGTATGGATTTACCATGATTTTTTATGTTGGAATTTGTCATTCCTCTTTTACCCACTTTGGCATTGTAGTCTTACCAAAACTCTTTGTACCCACTCTTAGATCCTTAGCATTACCACAAATCTTCGTAATAACCTCTTTGTACTCACCCTTTGTCTGTACCCTTACCAGAGCTCTATATACCCTTTTTGTAGAGATCATATTTCCTCTTGATGTGGCAGCTCTGCAGTTTTTCTTCTTAATTGGGGCAAATGTCATCTTGGACTATTGTTTAGCTGAAGAGGTATTTTTATTTATTGGCGCATCTTTATAACGTAGGCGTTCTGTGCCACTTGTATATCCCATACTAATTAAAGTTTATCTCCACGTTTCCTGAAGGCCTTTTCAAAACTTAATAAAAATCGTAAAGCACTCTCGCTAACTAATGTTCAGTTTTTGGATTGCCGTCCGTGTTGTGAGACTATATTTTTATTTTATTCTATTTTGTTTTATTTTTGTAGCATGTGGCGGTGAGGAACTAGTCATGCATCATCTTAGTTGTGTGTTCAAATCCCGCACTCCACCCCTATTACTAACAGTGACTATTCAACTATTACATGCACAGCAGTCCAGGCATATAGGGCAAAGGTGTTCGCTCCTGGCGTATCATCCTCATTTTGTTCATACAGAGATCTTCATAAACCAACTTTTTACACTCATGCATAGATTTTGTGATTTATTTTTGAGTTCTTTAAGAAATTTTGTCATTTTTCATCTCTGACTTGCTGCATACATAATCAAGTTTGTTTAATGTCTCTTTGGGTGCGCTTGTTATTTTTTTTTTTTTTTTTTTTGACACCTTCATTGCTGCAGTTTGATATTTCGGTTATTTGTATTTCTTTACTTGTTCTTGAAGAATTTTTCGTTTTTTATTGTGATTATTCATTTGTTTATTTGTTTGCTTATGTATTGATTTTTTTATTTTTCAATTATTTGTTCAGTTGTTGATTTATTCATTATTTATTATTCAGTCATTTGTTTATTCACTTCTTTATTCATCTATTTAATTGTTTATTCATTTATATCCATTTGTTTATCTATATATCCATTTCTTATTTATTTAATAATTTACTTATTAATTTCTATAGTTCCAAAAACACCCCTGAATGTTCTTACTTGCTCTTTGGGTGTCACCTTCAAGAATGAAGCTACGAAAGACGTTTTTCAAGCGATCCCTTCAAGAAATTTTGAGGCGTTTTTTACTTGAGATATAAAACGCCTGTGAAGGCACTTACTGACTCTCTGGGTGTCACCTTCAAGAATCAAATCACGAGAAACGCCCTTCAAGCGATCCCGTCAAGGCTTTGATTTTACGGCATTTAATTTCCTCGGAGAGGTCTTTCATTTCCGCGTCCTTGGGGTCTCTGGCCGTAACTCGCCTCGAAGAGCTCCTGGAGTTTCTTCGGCAGAAGTCGAAGGCTCGAGGCGTGAGGTGGTCTTCAGGGTCAGGTGGTGTCTTGTTGATTTTTTTTTTCCACTGATTTTTTTTTTCTATTTTTCCCCTTTTGCTTTCCTTTTCTTTGTTTTTACTCTATCCTCTCATCTTTCTTTTGCTTTTATATGTAACTTGGCTCGAAGATCTCCTGGAGTTTCTTCGGCAGAAGTCGAAGGCTCGAGGCGTGAGGTGGTCCTCAGGGTCAGGTGGTGTCTTGTTAATTTTTTTTTTTTTCTCTAAAAATTTTTTCCATTGATTTTTTCTCCTTTTTTTCCCCTTTTATTTTCTTTTTCTTTGTTTTTTCTCTATCCTTTCATTTTTCTTTTGTTTTTTTATTTTTTGTTTACCATTTTGTTTTTTTATTTCTTTTTCACCAAAGTGACAAACTCGAACAATGTTAATATGTCCAATTTTAGGTTTTCATTTACCTGATGATCAGGTATATAAAGTAAAAATTTGTAATCTTTTCACCCGTAAAGAAGATTTCAATATTCTGATTTTTAGCATGAAACCGAAGGTAAAATTAAATACATTCTCTTTTTTTGCGATTTTTTTGAAATATAAGAGAAGCGTGTATACACTTAGGTATAATTTCAGTTTTTGAAAAGAAAAGAACATTTTACTCTCAGAATTACCCGTGATTTTTCTATTTTACCGTTTTTTCAGGAGATAATTGGAAGAATGATGAACTTGTTCATTACGATGGGGTTCAATGACAAGAGCTTTAATAACTAATCTCCCTGGTTGACTTTGGTGACTCCCCTACGGACCATATGCATGCACCATTCTGATATCTCACTTATCATCTTTATCTCTCCAACGTTAGCTGGCGGCGCAAACGTAAACGTGCTGGTAACGCATTCACTTAGTTGTAGGTTCGAATCCCGCACTCCTCTCCGATTCTCAGCAGTGACTGTTATTGGAATTCCGCACTCCTTTCCAATTCACAGCAGTGACTGTTACTTGCCCCAACAGTCCAAGCTCATAGGATAAAGGTAACGGCTTCGGCCGCAGCTACTCAGAGCCTCCAGCCGTAGGCTCATCTCTCCGCTACTGCCCCATCCATATGTGATATATGCTGTTTCTGTATGGCCTCCAAATCTAAAAGATAGTGATAGAGTGCATCGGCGAGACGCAAAACTCGTTCCGGATATAAGAACCAAAACGTACGAAGACCACATATTTGAACCTATTCTAAAAAGAAAAGAAAAGTAATACCACCACCACCACCACCACCACCACCACCACCACCACCACCACCACCACCACCACCAACAACAACAACAACAACAACAACAACAACAACAACAACAACAACAACAACAACAACAACAACAACAACAACAACAACAACAACAACAACAACAACAACAACAACAACAACAATGAAAAAATATCTGACGGGGGATTTATTGCTAGCATTAATCTAAAGGAAATTGATAGCATCAGAATTGAAAAAAAACATGCTGAATGATAACAGGAGAAATAATGATCAGAAGCTGTCATGACGTAGATTTAATGTAGTAGATAAATACAGTTATCCGCGTCGTCAATTAATACAGTAGAACAAGCTTACAAATGAGGCATTTGAGTGTAATACAGACGGTTTTTGAAATGTATTTTGGTATTTCTTATTGTTTATTTCTTCTTTTAGTTAACTTGTGTTACTTATATTGTGTTATTATTACTATTATTGTTATGTTATCATTATCAATGTCATTATTGTTATCATTATCATTATCAATATTATCATTATTTTATTTTATTGTATTGTATATATTTTTTCTCTCTTGTATTTATCTGATTTCATTATGGACAGAAAGGTCTGTAGACATGCCTTATCACTATAACTTGTAATAGGAGTCTTCAATAAAGAGGCCAAGACTCGAGAGAAAACTTAGTCTGTGGTTGATCAAGAGGCCACGCTCGGGAGAAAATGCCTCTTTGTGATCGATGAAGAAACCAAGCATGAGAGAAAACGGGCCAATAAAGAGACGAGGTTCGAGAGAAAATGGAGAGATAGTTGGAGATGTAGTCGAGCATGGAAGAAAATGGGAGAGTGGTCGAGCCCCTGGATGGTGAGAAAATGGGTTCATGGAGAGAAAATGGGAAATTGGTATAAACCCTGGGTAAGGAGAAAATGGGGTCATGAGTAGAAAATGGGAAATTGGTTGAGAACCTGAATGAGATGAAAAACGAGGTCATTTGGAGAAAATGGGGTCATGAAGATAAAATGGGAAAGCGGTCAAGGCTCTGGATGGGGAGAAAATGGTCTCATGGTTGACCAAGACGTCAGGATTTAGGAGAAAATGGAGTGTAAATCGATGAAGGAGCCAGGCTTGAGAGAAAATGGGACGAGGTCGATAAAGGGACGCAGCCTCGGAAAAAAACGGTATGAGGATCGACAGAGTTGAAAAATACTGAATAATAAATGATAATTGATAAGTAATAAATGAATAATGACTAATGAATGATAATGGATCATGACAATGATAGATAATAGGTAATGAATAATCACTTATAAATGATAAACGATAAATAATAGATAAATGAATAGGTC
This sequence comes from Oratosquilla oratoria, assembly GCF_046742065.1. Lineage (NCBI taxonomy): Eukaryota > Metazoa > Arthropoda > Malacostraca > Stomatopoda > Squillidae > Oratosquilla > Oratosquilla oratoria. The sequence continues at coordinate 37,934,247 of NC_134806.1, forward strand.
AATATATTCTTACACACAACAGCTGAGTAAAATTGTCGAATTAACCAGAACAAATGCAATGAAGGTTATGTTGAGTAGAACGGGTTTAAGCCACCGTGGGATAATGAATTAACATTGCAATTAACTTAATCTCTTCCAAATGACATGTGGGCAATTCGTCTTAATCTGTCATCATACATGAAGTGTCTGGTTACTTCATTAATCCCTTTCTGACTCATTTTGACTCAGTGACTCGTGACTTAGTTATTTATTGTGACTCTGCTACTCATTGTGACTCGTGACTCATTGCGACTTAACCCAATGTCACTCTGACTCGCTGTGACTCATTTCAACTCACTGTTACTTATTGTGACTCACTGCGACTCAGTGACTCGTTATGACTCACTGTGACTCATAAATCATATTGAAGCATGAGTTATTTTGATTTGTTTCTAGTCATTATGACAGTGTAACTCGTTAGGACTCATTGCAACTTATTACAACACATTGTGACTCGATGTCATTCATTGTGACTCACTGTGAATAATTATGACTCACTAAGATTTACTGTGACTCGTAATTCATTGTGACTCACAACTCATTATGGCTCGTTGTAACTAAATTCATTACCAAGCGGCTCATGAACTGAATAAAATCGATTGGCATTAATCAGAAAAAAATAACTCGAGTCTGTCAACTACGTTATCTCCATTTTCTTTCTTTACCTGAATGAAATAGACTGATTAAGGGTGACCCGCGGCAGTAACTATCAAGATGTCAGTGTAAAGGTGTTCAAGGTGATGAGAGGTTTTAGGGTTAAGGGTTTAATAGACGTTAACGTTAAAGGGTCAAGGGTTTGTGGGGATTAGTAAAGAAGGGTTAAGGGCTTGTAGCTATTAGTAATGCAGGGTTAGGGGTTTGTAGTTATTAGTAATTAGGGGTAAAGGTTTGTAGTCATCAAAATTGGAGGATTATGATTTTTGCAGCCAACAAAGCCAATGGAGTGTGTTCGAGTGATAGAAATTGAAAGGGTAAATGGTTGTGTAGTCATTAGCATGGCTGGATTAAGGGATTTATAGTCATCAAATTGGAGGAATTAACGTTTTTGCAATCGGCACTATTAAGTCATTAGGCTATTTTCCAATGAACAAAACTGAAAGATTATGTGTTTTGCAGTCACCCCAATTCAAAGATTAAGGTTTTTGTAGTCCTAAAAACTGAAAGATTAAGGGTTTTGTAGTCATTAGCATTGAGGAATTAAGTTGATTTGCAGTCATCATCATGGATCATTTGTTCTCTTAACACGGACTATTTAATCGGCAAGGGAAACATTTGACGCAAATGAAAATGATGTTGGAACAGAATACATTTGAAATACGCTTTCCATGGTCGCAATTCTTTGTGTTATTTTGGTGGATAGAACCGTGGCAATGGATTAATTAAAGGACAAATTAATTGCGTTGGCAAATGTACCGATCTAAATCGGTCATCGTCATTATACATCTGATTTTGATCGTCTAAATAACACAAATACCATTTGTTTACTAATATCAAAAACACATCTACCTCAATTATGTACAGAGAAATGATTTATGTTTAATGTTTTGTTTATTAAGAATAATCATAATTTTTCCTGTCATTATCTTTCCCATACATACACGAGAAACTAGATTCGCTTGTACGTTTTGTGTAGATAGTTTATTTGCGTACAGTGAAAGATAAATCTATTTTCCAAAGTTTGTCCGAAGATAGATGGGATTTGGCTAAACATTATGACAATTGCCTAGAGGAAAAAAAAAAAAAAAAAAAGCAAGGTTGGTAAAGGTGGCGGCAACAAACATTTCTCACTAGCATGATTCTTGCTTTTGCTTCTTCGTTTGAGTAAAAACTACCTCGGTTAAGATCTTTTGTTTTTCAAATTTCTAAATGTCAAATTACTCTTTCGTCATATTATAGTGAGAAGCTGGTTAAACGAACTAAAAGAAGCTAAACCTAGAATACGAATGTTAGATTGGTAAGATGTTCGTACGGAAGTCGAGGGTATTGTAACCGAAGTCAACTCTCCTCAAACGAAGAAGCAAAAGCAAGTAACATACTAGCCTAGTGTGATCCTTAAACCTGATTAATTAGAATTATCGGAGTCTTGTTCAGAAAACGTTTCAAAATTGTCAAACTTGTTTTCACTCATTATCTTGCATATTAAGTGAATAATTACTCGATGAGGTGATTCAGTTTAACGTCAAGAGTTCCCCCAATCAGGAGGTATGAACGATCCCCTTACAGGGGACTTTGTAGCGTAGAATCTGATAAACCATGCCCTTGGTAAAACTCTCCGGCGGCAGGGTTCGAACTACCATCACCTCGACTTCCGCCACAAAAAGCGACGCTCTAACCTGCTCGCCCAGAGAGCGTGCAAGTAAATGATAAATGAATAAACAAACATGTGTCTAGCAGATTCTCATAATGTTTCGCCATGTTTAATTCATCCTCGGACAAACCCGGTAATGTAGTTTTGTCTTTGACAGTACAAGTGAATCTTTGTAATTGAATTGGTTGTTTTCGGTGTATACGAAGAAGGCAAACGCTTTTCTGGTGTACAGTTGTCATTACTAATAAATACTAAAGACTAAAGTCAACTAGAATAAGATTATTTTAAATGTTATTGTCTGCATTTCAGTTAAATAGAAGTTTTTTGTGAAATTAACTTTCCACGAGGAAAATATTTAACATCAGTTTTCTTATTTGAACTCTTAACGAATAAAGAAAATGTTAAATGAATAGATAGGTTAATTAAAAATATGGATGAGTTCAAGAATAAATAGACAAATGAACAAATTTAAATGAATACATATTTGAAGAATCATAAGTAGATAGCTCAAACAGTGAGTCAAATAATAGTAAAAAATAACAAAATACTTTCATGAATAAATAGCTAACTTTGGGCAGTTGTGATTAATACACAGTATATAAGTGTTTGTTTTGTAAATATTACTTCAACGCGAACATGTTTGCAAAGGTGCGATATAGGATTCCCCTTGTAAGTGCGCGTCATGCAACTGTGGTCAGAAGAACATATTCCATAATGTTGCGTCATGGAACTGTGGTCAAAAGGACATATTACATAATATACTTAAGCTGACCGAGAGAGTTAGAGCATCAATGTATACGGCGAAGGCCGAGGTGACTGTTTTATCAGTAATGTATATATATATTGTGTGTGTGTGTGTGTGTGTACACGAGTATGTATATATATATATATATATATATATATATTATACATACACACATCATACATATACCAAGGCTTTTTCCCCCTTACAAGGGAGGTAGCCAAAAAGGGAAAGGCATAAAATCATTTCCACCCATTCCATCCCTGAATACACTCCACACCCCTCCACCCTCCCTCTTATCTGAGCACCTTCTGGATGACGGGTCATCCCTGCACCTTGTCCACTGCCCTGGGTCAGAAGCAGTGTCGCAAGACACAGCACATCCACAGCAAGGCCGCTTCATTAAATCGGCGGCCCCCCCTCTCCGTCCCCCCATTGCATAAAGGGAGAGGACGGGGAGAAATCCCTTGGGGCTACGTCAAATTTTGCTCACACATACTACCTCACCCACCATCCCCCCACCCATTCCACCTCATGCAATCACAACATCATCCATATACAACCATTCTCCATTCACCCCTGTCTTCTGTCCTCTCCCGTCCTTCCTCAACAGACATTCCCCTCTTCCCCAAAGCCCCCTTCACTTCATCCATCCACCTCATCCTAGGACGTCCCCTCATGTTCACTCCCTCCACATCTGCCTTCCATACCTCTTTTACTAGTCTTTCTTCACTCATTCTTTCCATGTGTCCAAGCCATCCTAATATTCTTTCATCAATCCTATCTCCCAGCTCCAGAAAAGGAGCTGGGAGAATATATTATACCTTTGATAATACAATGCTTAGGTTTTGGTATCCGCTCTTTGTCAATGTATGCTGCTATGATACAGCATGTTTCCTGGCTTGAATAAAATTATACTGAACTCCAGGTGATATCAGTACAGCAATACCCGTCGCTTCTATCCTTTAGAATAATATCCAATCGAAAATATGGAGTGATGGAGGTGGTGAAAGAGAAATTGTCACTTGAAAGGAGGAATAATAGAAGGTACATCAATATTCTTTGTTCATTGAAGATTAATCTCCGGTCATAAAAATATGCTCCGGAGCTCTGGTCTGTAGTATTGTCCCTAACCTCTTTAGAATATTGACTGCATAAAACGTGTGCAGTCAATAATCTATACAGGGCAGTTCGTAGGCCTAATCCACTTTCTTTGTAATCAAGACAAGTAAGACTTCGCTGAAGTGAATCAATTTTTCTAGTGTTTCCCAAAATAAGATTGCTTAAGTAGCAAGTAAGATCTATTCGATTACATACATTTATTATCTAATGATAATGTAGGATGCTCGCTGGATGAGCGGTTTAGAGCGTCGCTGCATGCGGCGGAGGTCAAAGTGACCTAAGTTTAAAAACTGCACCCAGCAAGTTGGACCAAGGGCATGTTTCATTAGATTCCAGCCTACAGAGTCCTTTGTAAGGGGCACAGTCCCCGCCTTCTGATAAAGGGAGTTCGCGACCTTAAACCAAATCATCATCATCATCATTATCTGATTTTCATTATCGTAGATCAACCACATCATTTCTGATGTATTACATAGAAATATTGTTTTCTATAATATCTATTGACAATAATATGACTTTGAGGTCGTGATGAAGGGAGGTGGGATGTCTAGGAATACCACAAGTTGACTGATGGGCATAGGAATCCATGTATATCGATTATATATCTTTTTAATAGATGAAAAATTGGGCCGAAGGAGTTTAGTATACAAAAAAAAAAAAAAACGTACAAAAGTGCCGTAATCAATTATTCATTTAATTAGTAATATCATTAAGTACACTATATATATATATATATATATATATATATATATATATATATATATATATATATATATATAATATATATATATATATATATATATATATATATATATATATATAATATATATATATATATATATAATATACATTGTAACAAATAGTATCACTTAATAGACATTAAAAAATACAAATTTGAAGAAAAATGCAGGTAAATTAGACAAGGATCTTGATATCACGATCTCTTCGTAGAGAGTCTTCAGCAAACTGACATACAAACTAGGAAAGTATAGTAGATTAGGGAAAGTACGTAAGATTAGGTCACATACCATAATGGTCGATCAGAGAACGATGAGGCAAGAACGAGCGTGCTAAGGTAACAATTGTCATTCTGACAGTTATCACAGATAACCGTCCAGGATGCAACAATTCACCCCATAATATAGAACATATTATGGTAACAACCGTCATTGTGACAGTTATCACAGGATGCAACACTTCACCCCATACTATAGAACATATTATAGAGGACTGGATTGTACACAATAATGCTTACCAGTAACATAACATACACTCCATAAGAGATTTGTAGGAAAACCCCGTTCCAGCAGTCCAGAGAACGAGAACAATAATTTCCCGTGTTACAGATTTATATTTTTCTTATTATTATTATTTATCATTATTACTATTATTATTACTATTATTATTATTACCATTATTATTATTATTTTCATTTTCATTATCGTCGATATATGTATATCGTGTTTACAAATTTTCTTATGAAACTACAATCTATTTTATATATTATGGTGGCGTTATTCCAGTCATATGTGTGGTTTTTCTTTGTGAGTGGGATTAATATCTGCAGTTATTCTGGTCATGTCTAGCAAGCATCTTGTTCTCTTATGTCGTTATGTTTTATGTTGATATTGTAATCCCTCTGGCCAACTTCGCTGTCCGCACTGATAACAAAAAAATATATAGACAAATACCTGGGTCTGGGAAATATATATGTATATATACATACATATATATATATAATATATATATATATATATATATATATATTTAAATATATACATATATATATATATAATATACAAACACATATATATATATTTAAATATATACATTTATATATATTTAAATATATACATATATATATATATATATATATTTAAATATTATATATATATATATATATATATTTAAATATTATATATATATATATATATATATATTTAAATATTATATATATATATATAATATATATATATATAATATATATATATAATATTTATATATATATATAATATATATTTATATATATATAATATATATATTATATATATATATATATATTTATATATATATATATTTATATATATACATATATATATTTATATATATATATAATATATATACATATATTTATATATATATATAATATATATACATATATTTATATATATATATATATATATATATGTAATATTTTATAAAACACTAAATGTTCATTAAGTTTGATTCTAATGAGATCTGTGAAGGCATCCTTGGCTTCAGTTCTATAGAACTTGGATTTAGCTTTATTTATTCATTCATTTATTTATCTATTTGTATTTTTTTATATGCATGTATCTCTTCATCTGAATAGTTAGGTGAACATACTCTAAAGGCTTTGTCTTGTCTAACCTAACCTAACCTAACCTAACCTAACCCTACCTGACGTAACCTAACCTAACTTTAATCTTGTGTACCATGTCATGTTAGTCGTGTCTTCTCTTCCCTTGTCTTTTTTCTTTTCTTTTTTCTTTTCCACCTGATTATGTCCATAGTTTTAATGCTTGCGCCTGTTTACTGGCACAATCAAAACAAATTGAGTTTAGTGAATCAGGACCATTTTCATGCAAACGGAGCAGGACGATATATCGAGAAACCACCTCCCCCTCCCCTCCCCTCCCTCCCCCGATCCAAACCATCAGGGTCCCTCCTTCTCCCCCACCCCCCGGAACATGAATAAGGCCTTGATTTCAAACTTTTGAAATTTTAATTTAGCTCCTGATTGCTCGATTGTGAGCGGGCAATGACGGTCTCCCTTCTTTTTCCAATTATGCCATGCTTCTCTCACATGCTTTATTCGTTCAAGATGACACTCCCGTAACATGCTTCAAGTGGCTGTTATATAGTTATCAATAGTAATGACTCCTTCCACTTATTTACACTGTTTTATCATTAAAATGATCGCATATTTGATTACATAGGATAAGGATGATGGAATGCAAGGTTACTTGGTTTAGCATTTTATTCACTAAATCATAATAAATATGTAATGTGTACATATGCGAGTATCTATATATGTGTAGATGCATGTACATAATGTGCATAGGTATATATTTGTATGTACGTACGTATATATATATATATATATATATATATATATAAATATATATATATATATATATATATAATATGTACGTAGGTATGTATATATGTATGTACATAGATATGTCATATTCTAGTTATTCAAATGGAGGTTGGAGGTAGGACTTGGGAGAAAAAAAATATCCCCTTAAATCCTCACCCGCAACCGCAAACCGCAACTCCAACCGCCCGCCAGCTCGTTTCGTGAGTGACGCTAACAGGGAAGTGATGGACGAGCAGATGAGACCGGTCCAGGAATCGATTCTTGTTCTCGCTTCCAGGAGAAGTCGTTATGCGCAAGGATGAGCAATGTGAAGGATTGCTGACTTATTGCTGAGTGGATGAGAGTCAGCGATCTGCTGATCGCATTTAGACTGTTTTCTTTAGTCCTTTTTCTGTTTCTTTTACAGCGTGGACTCGAACTGTTGATTGAAAGTTATTGTTTTATGTTTTTTGTAATTTGAGAACTTGAATACGTCAGTGTTTTTGGTACCTTCTAGTCTCTTTTTCTTTCTCATATTTCTTAAAGGATCGAAATGATTTTACATAGTATTCCTTTATCCATGTTCAGTCTCTATGCTTCAACCCGTTGTTAAACAATTTTGACTTCTTTGTTTTTGAGTTCTTATATGGAACTTCGAGTCTTCAGAGTCTTTATCCAGACTGGGGATTAGTTCGTGGAACCTTTGTAGCTTCAGGATTTAAAAGTTTCTGACAACGAACTTGTACTTAGACTCCGGATGTTATATGTTAATGAATAATTTTTTTAATTCTTTTATTTAGTTGCACATGCACGCACATCCACGAATGTCCACACACACGTAATTAAATGTATACAAAAATACATATACGTAAATGTACATTCAAATATAAACTCATGAGTATTGACACACACACACACAAACACACACACACACACACACACACACACACACACACACACACACACACACACACACACACACACACACACACACACACACACACACACACACACACACACACACACACACACACACACACACACACACACACACACACACATGTACACATGCAGGCACGCTGGCATATACACATATCATCATTCAATTCCATAAAATATTACAAACTAATGAATTCTTTCTTGTTTTTTACAGGTACGTTTGAGCCTTCTTGTTTGAGCTGTAGATAATGAGGTAAGAGTATCACTATACATCAATTACAGCTCCGAGAGGAATTCCATAAATAGTCTAATATATATATTGGTTGTGGCTTGATTTTCGACCCGGTAGAATTCGAAGTATGGAACAGCATAGTAAAAATCATAATGGTAAGATAAACAATGAATGTTGATCTTATGAAGAGGGAAACTTGAAATTAGGTTAATAATGGAGTATTGGTTTAAGATACTATTCATTCTTTGGGAGCCTATTGTACGCTGGTAGAACAATGTCATTGTATACAGATACATTATTAACATCCAGTATTATTTCCCATGTAAGCCTTGATATGGGCTGTTTACATGTGCAGAATCCACACTATGAAAAAGATGATAGTATGATAGATGCATAATGGATGGGAAACATTCACATATATATATATATATAATTTGTGTCTGTGTGTGTGTGTGTGTGAGTGTGTGTGTGTGTGTGTGTGTGTGTGTGTGTGTGTGTGTGTGTGTGTGTGTGTGTGTGTAACATAAGAGAGATGACACAAAACAAAGACACTATATAGGGAGGAATGGATATGCGTATATATTTTCTTTAGAATGAGAGAGAGAGAGAGAGAGAGAGAGAGAGAGAGAGAGAGAGAGAGAGAGAGAGAGAGAGAGAGAGAAAGAAGGAAATTGGGGGGAGGGGAAAGAGGGAGAGTGAGGGGTGGAAGAGAGGGTGGAGGTGAAATCAATAACCTCCCATGCGTTGGTGTCGATGCGGTGTTGAGTGTTTGTTGTTGGTTCATGTTTGTATCTGCTCTTGTGCTCTTCTCCTTTGGTTTATTATTTCTGTTTTGTCATTAGGTTGATTTGTTATAAGTCTATATGAATGCTTACCTTTGCACGTACACGTTTTCCATGTGTGCATTTGTGTGTGTGTATGTGTGTCTGTACGCATAGTCATATACATGCATGCTTGTTGTATATTCACATTTGCATGATGCATAGTTGCGCATACATTTGGTGTGTCTTTGTGTGTGTGCGCACGTTTGCGTGTGTCTGTTTGTGTGTGTGTGTGTGTGTGTGTGTGTGTGTGTGTGTGTGTGTGTGTGTGTGTGTGTGTGTGTGTGTGTGTGTCTATGTCTATGTGTGTTTGCGTGTGTCTTCGTATCCATGTACAAGGTTGTGTGAAACTGAATTTACTTGTGTACATTTGTTCATTTACGTGAGATAGAATGTGTTCCATTAATCAATATGCATTTTGTGTGTGTATGTATATGTGTGTGTGTGTGTGTGTGTGTGTGTGTGTGTGTGTGTGTGTGTGTGTGTGTGTGTGTGTGTGTGTGTGTGTGTGTTTGTGTGTGTGTACGTGTGTGTGTGTGTGTGTGTGTGTGTGTGTGTGTGTGTGTGTGTGTGTGTGTGTGTGTGTGTGTGTGTGTGTGTGTGTGTGTGTGTGTGTGTGTGTGTGTGTGTGAGTGAGTGTGTCCGGGTAAATGTGCAAGTGATATGCGATATTGTCCTCTTTTGATGTACAAATTTTGGTATGCCTTTTTTTTTTCTTAACTATTGTGAACACATTCTCTCTCCCTGCCAGTATGTTTGCCTGCCGCTCTCTCTCTCTCTCTCTCTCTCTCTCTCTCTCTCTCTCTCTCTCTCTCTCTCTCTCTCTCTCTCTCTCTCTCTCTCTCTCTCTCTCTCTCTCTCTCTCTCTCTCTCTCTCGCTCTCTCTCGCTCTCTCTCGCTCTCTCTCTCTCTCTCTCTCTCTCTCTCTCTCTCTCTCTCTCTCTCTCTCTCTCTCTCTCTCTCTCTCTCTCTCTCTCTCTCTCTCTCTCTCTCTCTCTCTCTCTCTCTCTCTCTCTCTCTCTCTCTCTCTCTCTCTCTCTCTCTCTCTCTCTCTCTCTCGCGCTCTCTCTCGCTCTCTCGCTCTCTCGCTCTCTCTTCCTTTCTCTCCCTCACCCCCTCTCTCTCTCCCTCCTTCCCTACCTACCTCCCTTACTCTCTTTCACATCAAAGCATACCCATACGCGGGCAAACACACACACACACACACACACACACACACACACACACACACACACACACACACACACACACACACACACACACACACACACACACACACACACACACACACACTGGATCGAATGCCGTTCGTATCCAGAAATAATTCCAATGCGTGTTTTGTCGAAGAATATTGATACCGTGAGAATATTGGTCTCCGTGTGTGCGTTTGTGTATGTGTACGTGCGTGTACGATTCTGTTTGATTTATGCATTCCTGTACGACTAAAATGGTCTTGGAATCTAATTGGATATCCTCCGAAGTCCCCAAATTTTAATCCAATAGACTTTTTCCTTCGAGAAGTATCTTTTCACAAACCTCGTGGAATGAATAATCTTAGATATTTCATGATTGATGTCTCTAAATTAATGTTTCTCAACTTGTGGTCCCTATGGACGCCTAGTTGACCACAAAGAACTAGAAGTACAACCACTAACTCTAATCTACTGGGAGTTATTGAATGACTACTCTATTCAGTGTTAAAGGGGTCTTCTCCACGAAGTTAAACAATAGCAATACATAAATGCGTTGCGTGACGAAAACCAGTTTGATAAATCTTAATTTATGGAGACAAATAATAACAAGAATCGATCTTGATAAGTTTGGTGACTAAGTGTATGGAGACTGATGGGAACCTCTTTCAAACCTATTTTGTTTGAATAGAAGATGGAATGGGACACAAGTCAACCTTTACCACTGGAGTAAGCTTCCTTGGTACCAATCTCGCACAGACTTTATGGAAGCCGAGCTCATCGTGGGTGGTTTGATAGGGAAAACCATGACTAATCTGCAGAGAACAAGCTACCTCATTGCTGATAACTCCCCGGTTCGCCATTACCATGTCTCGATCTTGCCTAATCTTCTCGTCAATGGTGGAGGTTCACAGACGTCCTGCCCCTCTTTGTGCATCACGCTTGTTCGGCCACTTTTGAACTTCTCGATCCACTCATACGCACTTGTACGCTGTGGTGAACTGTCCCCGTATTGTGCTAAAACCCTCCAATGAATTTCAGCCCCTGAAACACCTTCCGATCAGAAAAATCGCGTCACTGCCCTTTGTTCTTCCTTGGTGTATACTGGTAGTGGAGCCGTCATGTTTACAATGTAAAATCAGAAAGAAAAATGGCGCGATCAAGCTGAAACTTCGATCAAGTGACCACAACAGTACCATTTATAAGCATGCATGCGCAGAATGCAGTATGACAATGATAAAGATATGTTGTGGCGAAAATATGGATAATTTTTTACTCTTATATGTATATATACATATATACAGCACATGTATATATATATGTATATATATATATATATATATATATGTATATATATATATATAATATGTGTGTGTGTGTGCGTGTGTGTTTGAGAGAGAGAGAGAAATATATATGAAATATTCCATTAACGTCTGTGTGTACCTAGATATATAATGCATAATTATATCCAGCAGTACGGACTTACATTCAAGTGATTTACATATATATATATATATATATATATATATATATATATATATATATATATATATATATATATATGATATAATCTTTTATATTTCTGATAGCAAGGAGGAAGGTGGGAGAACCATAAAATTAGGGAACAAAGGCTTGGCGTGAAAAGAGTCGGGAGGAGGGCCAGAGAGAGGCGACGAGAGAAGAGAAAAGAGAGGAGAGGCCAGTGGACGAGACGCCAAATCGATCAAATCCGTCACGCCTCCACCGTCACAACTGTTGCCGCCATGCTCTCACTCTCTCACACTCTCACGCACATTCTCACTCTCTAACTCGTTAACAATGTCACTCTAACACTCACACTCTCACTCTTTAATACTCCCACTGTCTTAAACTCTCACTTTCTAATGCTCTCTCGCGAACACACTCTCTAACACACACTCGCACTGTCTAACATACTCTCTAAATTTCTCACTCTCTAACACTCACTGCCTAACGCTCGCACTCTCTCACACTTTCACTTTATAACTCTCTTACTCTCTAAAGCTTTCACTTTCTAAAACTCTGTCTCTAACACTCTCACACTCAATCTCTCACTCTCTCACTCAATCTCCCACTCTCTCACTCTCACACTCAATCTCTCACTCTCTCACTCAATCTCCCACTCTCTCACTCCTCACTCAATCTCTCACTCTCTCACTCTCTCATTTATCTCATTCATTTACTGTGACACCCGTAGTCACACACACACTCATTTTTTATTCACACACCCATTCATTCACACTTGCTCTGTGTTATTGTCTCACTTTCCCCTCACTCCCACTCTCCACTACCTCCCACTCTCCACTACCTCCCACTCTCCTTTAACTCCCACTGTCTCCTCACTCCCACTACTCACTCCCTTCCACGCTCCACTCACTTCCTCTCTCCCCTCACTTCCTCTCTCCCCTTCACTCCCCCTCTCCTTTCATTCCCACTCTCCCCTCACCCCTACTCTCCCCTAACCCCTACTCTCCCCTCACTCCTACTCTCCCCTCACTCCCAGTCTCACCTCACTCCACCCCCATCCCCCACCCCCCACTGCACTGTTTTCCCTTTTGGATCTTTGCCCTTTTCTTTAAGTTTCGTGTACTGATTATCCATACAGTTTACATTTCTCGTATCGCCTTATTTGTAAGTTTTGTTTTTTGTTTTCATTTTTTTGTTTTACTTTATTTTGTTTTCTTTATTTATTATTATTAATTCTTTACTTTATTTTAGTGTTATTTGCTTTTATTTTCTTTTTATTATTGTATCTTATTTCAT
>NC_134806.1:37952523-37957523 GCF_046742065.1 Oratosquilla oratoria
ACATATGTATTTCTATATAGAAAATATACCAAAACACACCTCTGAAGCTGTATTTACATAGTAGAAGCAATGTAAGCTTTTTTTACCTATGCCTGCTCCCACTATGCAAATAAGCATTTTATTTCTGCGTATTTTATACTTCTTTTTTAAAGAATATTGACCTTAGGGGAAAAGCATTTCTTTGCATAGCAAAATGTATGATACACATCAGATGTTCTGTTTGCATAGCAAAGACCATAAGTTGGGCCAAAAGTTGAGAGTAAGAGCGAACTTTTGTGAGAGAGAGAGAGAGAGAGAGAGAGAGAGAGAGAGAGAGAGAGAGAACGAATTTTGTAAAAGAGTAAGCGTGTGTGAAAGATAAGCGAATCTTTGTGTGTGTGAGATAGACTGATAGACAGGGAAAGAGAGAGAGAGAGAGAGAGAGAGAGAGAGAGAGAGAGAGAAAGAGAGAGAGAGAGAGAGAGAGAGAGAGAATGAACTTTGTAAAAGTATAAGTGTTTGTGAGAGAGCAAGTGATATTTTGTGAAAGAGAGGGTGATCTCAAACTATTAAGAGAGAGAGAGAGAGAGAGAGAGAGAGAGAGAGAGAGAGAGAGAGAGAGAGAGAGAGAGGGGGGGGGGGAAGGAAAGATAGAGAGGGGGGGAGGGAGGAAGAGAGGAGAGAAAGATAAATAGAAAGAGAGGCTCTCGTAACTTAAAACTCTTGTAATGAACGGACTACATAACATCACTTCACCAACACGGCAATATTCTTGAAGAAAAATCTGAAGTCAATACTTGCCAGAATTTTGACTATATCAACACTTTTTTTTAATCTTTTTTTCATGCGTCGCTTCGTCAACGTCGACATCATTAGCTGCGTCATTATTGGACTCGATTTTGGTAACAATCACCAATTCTCTCAGGACAGTGTGGCAACTTTTCTTCGAAGCTCGGTTGTGGGAGATGTGAGCTGAATAAAATCGTCCAGAATAATATTTGTCTACAGATTACTTTACCAGAGAACACAAAAAGTATATATGTCGGTATATATGTATATGTATGTGTGTGTGTATATGCATATGTATATGTGTATATATACATGTATATGTATACTCACATGCATATGTATATGTACACGTTTGTGCATATGTATATGTACTTGAATATGCTTATATACATGTATATATATATATATGTATATGTACTTGAATATGTATATATGTATATGTTTAACTGTATATATATGTATAGGCACCTCTACTTGACCGAATACTATCCCAAGGTTAACTCGGAGAAGGGAAGCATTCGATAATATAGAGAATATATTCTATATATCATCGAATATAAGGATGTCACTGTATGCAGTGAATGGATATATAATTTACCTGAGATCCGTATTTCCTCTTTTGGGAATCACTGAATTTTCTAAAGAAAAATCTTAATTTTGATGCCCGATTTTTCACAGATGTTTCATTTTGTAAATGCGCATATGGAGCTGTTGGAAATTTTTCATTTTGAGAATGGAGGTGGAGAGGGAGAGATGGAGTTGGAAAGATGGAGGAGCCTAGGGGGGGGGGGAGGTCCTCCATGTGCACGAGTTTGACCGAAGGCGCGGACTTTTTTTTTTAAGCATTTGCCTTTCACGAGCAGCTTTCAAAATTGCTTAATGTTTCTTCTCGAAATTTTGACAATTGCAGCTGCTGGCTCTCTTTTGCGTTGGTCGATTTTTTTTTTTTTTGTGACCTAGTTTCCTCTCTCGTCTGAAACTTACGAAATTTCTCTTCTGTAAGAAGTTGTTGAAGTTCTTCCGCGCCTTCAACCGTTCACCCCTTTACCTCTTCGCTCCAAACCCTTTGAACCCCCTTCTCTCCTCTCTCTCTCTCTCTCTCTCTCTCTCTCTCTCTCTCTCTCTCTCTCTCTCTCTCTCTCTCTCTCTCTCTCTCTCTCTCTCTCTCTCTCTCTCTCTCTCTCTCTCTCTCTCTCTCTCTCTCTCTCTCTCTCTCTCTCTTTCTTTCTCTTTCTCTCTCCCTCCCTCCCTCCCTCCCTCTCCCATTCTCCCGTTCTTTCTTTCTCCCTCTCCCTCCCCCTCCCCCTCCCTCTCCCCCTCCCTCTCCCCTCTCTCTCCTCTCTCGCTCCTCTCTCGCTCTCTCTCTCTCTCTCTCTCTCTCTCTCTCTCTCTCTCTCTCTCTCTCTCTCTCTCTCTCTCTCTCTCTCTCTCTCTCTCTCTCTCTCTCTCTCTCTCTCTCTCTCTCTCTCCATCTTCCAGAGGCTTCTGGTTCTAATTCTTTTCTTTTCTCATGCTGATTTCTTTCTGATAATTTGATTGGCACCAATTTTTTCTCTCACAATTTTTATAATTTTTTTGATGCAGACGTCTTCGCTCTTGTCCTTCGAGTAGTTAGCTCTTCAGCATTGCGCCAAACACGTCACGTGGAGGTTCCTCAGTTGCCTTCTGTTAATGTTTACATAACCTTCTCCATTCTTCTGTTTCGATTCAGTTCTTGAACATCGTGGCATGTCATCCGTTCTACACCATTCGTCCTCTTTATATCCACCTGTGCCACATCCACTTGCACATCCACATCCCATACCATTTCATCCACTTCACACACACAATGCACTCGATCCAACTCCCTCCACTTCACTCACTTCAATTCCACCTAATCTAATCCACTTCTCATGTTCTATCCAGTCCACCTGTTCATTCGACTCCAGCTATTCATTTATTCAGCACACACGTATCCACTAACTCCACTTGTTCCATCCACTCAGCCCAATTCATCCCCTAAAATAAATATTCCACCAAGCCCACCCACCCGAGTCACTCTACCTACGCCTACATTTGCATCTTCTCAAAACATTTGCTACACACACACACACACACACACACACACACACACACACACACACACACACACACACACACACACACACACACACACACACCGTTTCTCTCTCTCTCTCTCTCTCTCTCTCTCTCTCTCTCTCTCTCTCTCTCTCTCTCTCTCTCTCTCTCTCTCTCTCTCTCTCTCTCTCTCTCTCTCTCTCTCTCTCTCTCTCTCTCTCTCTTACTCTTACACTTAGATAAAGAGGTTGGGGGTGTTGGGAGATTACCCTTCCCGAGGGTATCCCTCCAACCACGTGCATTTACTCTCCACTCAATAGTCTTTTCAACAGCTCAAACGACCCCTTCTCACTTATAATGTATATCATTCCTTCCTCTTCCCTGAACCCACACCTGGGCCAAGACCTCCATTCAACTGCACCAATTCCTCCATTTACTCCAACTCGCTCCACACACCCGACCTTCCCCAGCGCACGCCTCTAAATAGCTCTTCACACGCCCACAAAGACCATCCTCACACGCCCAAGAAGACCCCTTTCGCACGCCCATGACCCCCTTCCTCTGATCCCATTACAACCCTCGAGTATTGTGTTCTCCTCTTCAGCCAGAGGATTTCACGTTCAAGAATGTTTGGGGCGAAGTGAGATGCGTGCTGAGTGTCTGCCTCACGAACCCACCACCCCCCGCTCGTGTCTATATCTCTGTATGTCTCTCTCTCTCTCTCTCTCTCTCTCTCTCTCTCTCTCTCTCTCTCTCTCTCTCTCTCTCTCTCTCTCTCTCTCTCTCTCTCTCTCTCTCTCTCTCTCTCTCTCTTTCTCTCATTCTCTCACTCTGTCTATCTATCTGTTTATCTCTGTCTATCTATCTGTTTATCTCTGTCTCTCTCTCTCTCTCTCTCTCTCACACACACACACACACACACACACACACACACACACACACACACACACACACACACACACACACACACACACACACACACACACACACACACACACACACACACACACACACACACACACACACACACACACACACACGATGCTTTCAAACTAACGCTAGAATGACTTTATTCTGTTTAAGGACGGTGGTCTAAGTTGAACACCATTCCGTTTATCCAGTGGTCAACTGTTTGCTGAAGAGAATTATTCAACATGAACAAAAATGAAAACTTCCCGAGGATAAACCAAATTTTCTTGAAGATACGTAGAATGGGCTCTTGGCGACGCGTCCTCGTTTCCACGGACCTTTCTGTCGTAATCGTAAGCGTAATGGTCTCGTATTCGTTTAGTTACGGGTTCGAAACCTGCACTCTCTCCAACTCCTAGTAGCGACTGTTACCTGCCCAAACAGTCCAAGCACTTAATATAGCTAAGGTTACGGCTTCGGCCGCAGCTACTCGCCTCCTACTGCAGACTTCTCGCCTTGTCGTACCGACATATCATTAAGCGTGTAACCAACATGAATGATATTACAGTAAATATTAAATAAACTTGTTCACACGTTCATACCTCATAAATCCAAGGTAAGTAGACAACCCAAGATAAATGTACGTCTACACGTGTTAATTAACATTACCTCATTAAGTTGAGAACATTTAGACAAACCCTGTTGCCGCTGTCACACCGTGCGGCTACACCGGATGCGGCCAGATTATGGTCAAGTTCAATTAGCTCAATAAAATCACCTGGCGACAGTAGCCACAGCTTGATATAATGACCACCATCCGACCCCCTTTGGTTAAAATATGATCATAACCTTTCGAGTCTAATTACGCGTAAGGGAGACTTTGTCATAGTCGGCGCTGGACAGTGAGACACCGGCCTAAACTAACGTCATCCTTACCCTGTCGCTTTTCTTGCTATTCTGGCTGTTGGTTGATAATTTTATTCACCTCCATAGTATCTGTTTGATAGTGAATAAGAGAGCCCATCTCGATTAACTGTGGTGTCCTCCCAAATTGGTAACAAAGTATTGATCATACGAATCTTGAGTGTCTTCCCTAACACCCGTATGTTATTATTTAAGTCTGTACAGTAGCTTATCCAAGGTACATATGCGCGCGCGCGCGAGCGAACTTTAGGATAAGTATGATAGATTGAAGAGTGGGAAACGGGACCCAACAAGAGTTGCTCTTTTCCTGCATACTACAATTAGGTAAATAGACACACACA
>NC_134806.1:37970023-37972523 GCF_046742065.1 Oratosquilla oratoria
TCATCATCATGTTATGCCTTATAAAGTGTGTGTTATCTGGGAACTAAAGGTCGCTGTAATACCTTTAACATCTTAGATCTTGTGAATTGTGTTTCGGACGACGTTACCTGATCTAGAAACTTTGTCACCTTAAGAAAGAGAGGAAATGTGTCACGTCAAGGTCTTCAAGAAATTTCGAGACTGGGACAGCCAGTGTGAGAAAGAATCTCTCTAGATATCAAGGTCATGATTAAAAGGTGTTACCTTTAAAGACCGGAGAGTTAATAGACAAAGTGGCCTTTAAAGACAGGAAAGTTATCAGACAAAGGCGGTAGGGCAACGATCACAATAGTTAAGCTTTAACCTTCATTAGTTTACTTGTATAGATGCTATACCTTGTACATGTTATGATTAACGAAAGAATTTTATTCAGTACGAGGACATTCTTAAAGTGAAATTAAAATCACGGACGGAAAAGGGAAAGTTAATATCTTCAGGATGGTAACCTGCTCCCCCTCCAATCCCCTCCCCTCCCCTCCCCCTACCACCCCCTTCCCCCTCCCCTTTCCTCCCCACCACCTCCTACCCCCTACCCCTTCCCCCACTCCCCTTCCCTTCCCTCCCTTCCCCTCCCCTCCCCTCCCCTCCCCTCCTCTCCCCTCCTTTTTCTCTCCCTCCCATCACCCTCCTTCCCCCTCCCCTCCCCTCCCCCTCCCTTCCCTCCTCTCCCCTCCTCTCCCCTCCCCCTTCCCTCCCTCTCCCCTTTCTCTCCTTCCCTTTCCTTCCCTCCCCTACCATCCCCTTCCTCTCACCTCCCTCTCTCCTCCCCTTCCTCCCCTTCCCTCTCCCTCCTTCCACCTCCCTCTTCCAAAACAAAATCTAAAAAAAAAAAAAAAACTCATTAGGAGAGGAGAAAGAACTCTTGACGTCTCCTCTAACTTATATAATATCACCTGGTATTAGCCAGGATAAAATCCTTCAAGGTCTCTACCGTGCAGAAGCTCTGGCCAGACGAAGAGACCGGATAGAAGAGAAATGAAAGCGGGAAATGGGAGATGCGAGAGAAGTAAGTCACAAAGGGAAATGCGGAAGAGAAACTCAATCCATAACGAAGTCGCATGAATTCTATATAACTTCCTCGAGAAGGGCAGTGAGGGCTCTCCTCTCCTCTCTCCTCTCTCCTCTCTCCTCTCCTCTCCTCTCCTCTTCTCTCCTCTCCTCTCCTCTCCTCTCCTCCCCTGTCTTCTCTTCTCTTGTCTTCTCTTCTCTCCTTTCATCTCCTCTCTTCCCTTCTCCTCACTCCTCTTCTTCTCTTCTAGCCTCGCTCCTCTCTTCTCATCTTTTCTCTCCTTTCTTGTCTTCCCTTATCTCCTCTCCTCTCCTCTCTTCTTTTCTCGTGTCTTCTCTTCTCTCCTCTGTTCTCTCTTCTGTTCTCTCTTTTCTTCTCTTTTCTTCTTTTATCTCCTGTCTTCACTGTTTTGTCTTCTTTCTTCTCCTCTCCCCTCCATTCCCATTTCACTCTCCTCTACTTTTTCTTCCTTCATCTCCTCCTCTCTTCTCTTTCCCCTCTTCTAGCCCCTCCTCGCTCATTTCCTCTCTCCTCCAATCTCTTCTCTCCTCTCTTCTCTACTCTATCCTCTCCCCTCGTCTCCTCTCCTCTCCTCTCCTCTCCTCTCCTCTCCTCTTCTCTCCTCTCCTCTCTCCTCTCTTCTGTCTCCTTTCCTTTTCACTCTTCCTCTCCTCTGATTTCCTCTCTCGTTTCCTCGCCTCACTTTTCCTCTCCTCCGCTTCTCTCCTCCACTCCTCTCCTCCTCTTCTCTCCTCCGCTCCTCTCCTCCTCTCCCCTTCTATACTCCTCTTCTATCCTCCTTGCCTCTCCTCCTTTCCTCCTCTCCTCCTCTCCTCCTCTCGTCCTCCTCTCCTCCTCTCCTCCTCTCCTCTACCTGGTGAAGGGGAGCTGCACAACTAGGGAGAGCTTTATTGACGGAGAACAGGTCGGAAGAGGGTGTTCCCTCCTGTGAAAGGAGCAATAGAAAGAGAAAAAAACTCGAAGGAAAAGTTGTTTGTATATAACATAGCCAAGGAAGGGTGGGTGGAGTAAGGGTGGGTGGAATGAGGGTGGAGGGGGTTAGGGTGGAGGGGGATCAGGGTGGAGGGAGTTTGATAATGGTGGTGATTGATATTTGGTGGCAGCGTGAGGGTGGATTGATAGCGTATATGGAGTGAGGGTGGAAGAGGGATTGATAGTGGGGGTGTTTGATAGGGCGAGGTTAACTCTTCTTCGGACACCCATAGAAATATTTGGAATTTGAAAACATATATATATATATATATATATATATATATATATATGTAATTTTTATGACAGGTGCATGCAGTGTTCGAACCCGCTATACTAGGCTATTCGTAAATTACCTGTACGGTGCCCTAGACCACTACACCACAGAGCACCGTCTAGGGCACCGTACAGGTAATTTACGGATAGCCGAGTATAGCGGGTTCGAACCCTGCATGCAACTGT
>NC_134806.1:37977523-37990023 GCF_046742065.1 Oratosquilla oratoria
AAGAACTGGACATTTACCAGGTCAATTCCTCCACCCTCCACCACAACCATTACTTGTGTGTCTGGGCGCTCGCGCGCACGCACACACACACACACACACACACACACACACACACACACACACACACACACACACACACACACACACACACACACACACACACACACACACACACACACACACTCACTCACTCAAACTCTCTCTCTCTCTCTCTCTCTCTCTCTCTCTCTCTCTCTCTCTCTCTCTCTCTCTCTCTCTCTCTCTCTCTCTCTCTCTCTCTCTCTCTCTCTCTCTCTCTCTCTCTCTCCCTTTTTTCTCTCTCCCTTTCCTCTCTCTGTCTCTTTCACACCTCTCACCTCTCTCTCTTTCTTAGCTCTCTCTCTCTCTCTCTCTCTCTCTCTCTCTCTCTCTCTCTCTCTCTCTCTCTCTCTCTCTCTCTCTCTCTCACACACACACACACACACACACACACACACACACACACACACACACACACACACACACACACACACACACACACACACACACACCTCTCTTTCACCTTCCTCTCTCTTACTCTCACCTCTCTCTCTCACTTCCCTTGATACACACGTCACTACCAAAATATCAATTTGTATCAAAATAAGACCAACTCAGGAGGCTGTGCAGATCTGGCACAGAAAACTTAATTTCTTTGTTTTTTCACTCGTCCTCCAAAGGCTAAGAGGCTATAAACCTGAGGAATTGCACTGTAAATCATGTTGTATAAAATCTAGCGTCTTACACTCGGCATTAGGCCTTCGCAAATGTTGAAACATTAAAACTAGTCTCTAAAACATAAAATGAAGGAAATAAATGTCGAAACCACGGGCGAGAATTGGATAAATGTTAATAGAAATATTACGTCACGATGGGAATGAATGTGAATCTTATACCTACATACATACTAAAGGCGCACATGTAATACATACATACTGAATCCTATTCAACACCCCTCCCAGTAACACATAAAGGTCTTGTACATGCATAAATATATACATACATACATACATACATTCGTACCTAAGTACATTCATACATACATACATACATACATTCGTACCTAAGTACATTCATACATACATACATACATACATTCCTACATAAGTACATTCATACATACATGCATAAATACATACATACATATATGGATACATACATACGTACATACGTACTACAGGGTTTTTCCACCTTATAAAGGAGATAGCTAACACCAACTACATACACATTAAATCCCAACACTCTTCCAGCCTTAGCATCTCAGGTGTTATATCAATACTGATTGATTAAACTATGGAAGATAACAGGATCAGAGTATGTATATATGTTACAGTAAGAAGACGTACCCAGGATTACGCGTAATCCCTGAATGTTTATTCAGTGAATACGCGTAATCCCCGTTTCACTAACCGTTTATTCAGTGAATACGCGTAATCCCCGTTTCACTAACCTAACCTAACCTAACCTAACCTAACCTAACCTAACCTAACCTTAGGTTAGGTTAGGTTAGGTTAGGTTAGGTTCGGTTAGGTTCGGTTAGGTTCGGTTAGGTTCGGTTAGGTTCGGTTAGGTCAGGTTAGGTTAGGTTAGGCTAGGTTAGGTTAGTGAAACGGGGATTACGCGTATTCACTGAATAAACATTCAGGGATTACGCGTAATCCCTAGGTACGTGTTCTTACTGTAACATATACATATATGTGGTTATGTTCAAAGAAAGGAGAGAGAACGAGTGAATAACGCTAAACTCTAGAAAATAGAACAAAGGGAAGCGTATTTTTGATAAACGAGGAATTACTATTAAATGAAAAGCAAAGAGAAATATAGGGAAAAGAAAAGGATAGATTGACAACAAGGAAAAAGATAAAGGAAAGAGAGAGGCGAAGAATCAGTTTTGACCAAAAAAATTAATAGAAATATATATAAAAAGTGGAAGAAAAAAAAAGACCAGAAGAAGCAGATATGGTCAAAACTTATATATATATATATGTATGTATATATATATATATATATATATATATGTATGTATATATATATATATATATATATATATATATATATATATATCATAACCGAAGTTTTTGTATATACAAGAAAGGACACTAAAGATGAAAAAGGGGGAAGATAAAGACAAAAAATCATGAAACGGTGAAGACGAATATGTGACAAAAATAATCGATGCTGCTAAGCAGAGAAAGCCCTTAACTGCCTTCGAAGTACTGGAGATAAATCGTAAATATGTATATGGGAAAGAAGAAGAACTGGTGAGGAGCTCACGCCAGGAGGCGCTGAGTATCTGCGACGGAAGCCGTCATCTTTACCCTCTGTACTTTGACTGTTAGGGTAAGTAATAGTCACTGCTGGGAATCGGACTGCGGGATTCGAACCCACAACTATGTGAATGCGAGACAGGGGAGGGAAAGAAGAGGAGAAAAAAGAGAAGTAAAGAAAGAGGAAAAAGAGAGAGAAAAAGAGGACAGACAAAAGGGAAAAGATGGAAAGAAACATAGGGAGAGAAACAGGAAAATGAAAATTAGATGAGAAAAGGGGACGAAAGGGAGTGGGAAAGACCAAGGGAAAGAAAGTGGAAATATAAATTAGAAAAGAGAAAATTAAGAAACTATATGGAAAAAGAATTAGAAAAATAAGAAAAATAGACACAGGGAGAGAAAAGGTAGGAATGGCGGAACGGAGAAAGATTGGATGAAGGGGAGAGAGAGGGGACCATAGTGAGAGGGAGGGGATGAGAGGGGGAGAGTTGGAAGGAGTAGAGGGGGAGAGGACTAAGAAAAATATTTCGAAAATGTGTGTATATATATAAATACATAGATATCTAAATATATATATATATATATATACATATATATATATGTGTGTGTGTGTGTGTGTGTGTGTGTGTGTGTGTGTGTGTGTGTGTGTGTGTGTGTGTTACTGTGTGTGTGTTTGTGTGTGAGTGTGTGTCTCTGCGTGTCTATGTGTGTTGAGGCATTTTGACAAGTTGAAGTGGGTGGAAAGAGGAAAGACTGGAGCCTTATTCTGAGTTTTATTCTTGACTAGTTTCGCTACATATTCTTTTGAAAAAGCTTGTAGTGAAACTAGTCAAGAATACAACTCGGAATAAGACTCCAGTCTTTCCTCTTCCCACCCACTGCATATATGTATGTATATATATATATATATATATATATATATATATACATATATATATATATTTATGTATATATATATAATATACATATATGCTCATATACATATAATGGTCGTTCCGATGGGGCATGTTAGGCTCTAATCTTGCCTCGTAAGTACTTAGACCCGTGTTTGATTCCCTCGGCCGTCCTGACACAAAAGGCAAAGGTGGGGGACTCTGGCCTTAGTAAAGAACCCCCTTTAGCGTAATCTTCTCAGCCCTAATCTTATTCACTTGGTCGAGTCCTCTTCGGGTTTCGTTTCGAGTTCTTGTTGTATTTCGGATTCGAACTTTATTGAAAAGCGAACAAAGAGAAGCGATCGGGTAGATCCCAAGATTTGGAAAGTTTTCTTCGGGAGGAGACCGTTTGCAGAAACTGGGTGGAGGGAGGTGGCAAGATCAGAGGGAAAGAGGGGTATATCTCCTAGCCAGCTCGGAAGGGCGGGGCATATATCCATGGGTATTAGGGGTTGTGGGGATATATTTCCTTAGTGATAGGGAGAGGAAGGGTACATCTTCTTGGGGCTGGGAAGAATAAGGGTGGAATATCATGGGAAATGGAAGAAAGTTATTCACCCAAAGGGATATGGAGTTGAAGGAAGGTGCTGAATCTTCCAAGGGCGGGGGGCGGGGTGGGGGTGGGGGTGGTGTAAGGGAGAGTACATCTCCTGGGAAGTGTAAGGAAGGGAGGGCATGCATCCTGGGGGCTTGTGGGGAGAGAGGGCACAGCCACCTGGGGGCTTGTGTGGATGCAAATCCCCCCTCCTCCACTTCAAGAGGGTCTTTTTCTTTACTGAATAAAATTATATGGCGATGGATACGATAAACATGCAATTAGATTTCAATCAGGTTAAAAGAAGATCAAGTATAGTGAGTAGGATCTGGATAAGTAACCTTAGAATGTTATTTCTAACAAAACATTGATTTCTCTATGTATCTATCTACACACACACACACACACACACACACACATATATATATATATATATATATATATATATATATATGTATATATATATATATATATATATATATATATATATATATATATATATATTTTCCAAAATATTAAGTCCGTCGGCAGCTTACATACACACGAACAGCAGATAGAATATCTAAATATTAAGTCCGTCGGCAGCTTACATACCACGAACAGCAAATAGAATTCTCCCCTCTCCTCATCATCTCCCTACTCTTCCTCCTCTCCTTTCTCCCCCTCCTCTCCCTTCTCTGCCTCCTCTTCATCCTCTCTTTTCTCTCCCTCCTCTTCTCCTTCCTCTACCTCTTCCTCCTCTCCCTCCTCCTCTTCTCCTTCCTCTCCCCCTTCATCCTCTCCCTCCTCTCCCTCCTTTCTCCCCTCCGTCATCTTTTCACTATTGTGTTTCTCGGCAAAATGGTGAATACAGGCTGACCGTCTTGGTGGGAGAAAAGGCAAGGTTTTACAATTTCTTTTGCATTTCGAGTCTTCAGTGACTTCTCAAATGGAGACGATTTGAATACTTTAGTAGTAAGTGCCGGACTGGAAAAAATTGAAATAATACTGTGCTTATTTATTCATTTGTTTAATTATTTTTTCTGTTTTCATTCAGGCATGTATTTTCTATCTATTTATTTATTCATCTATTCATCCATTTGGTTATCCAAGTTATGCACGTGTTTGTGTATTTATTTATTTATTTATTCATCTTGTTTGTTTATTTCTTGAGGGAAGTGTCATATTGAGAGGACTTTTTTCATTTATATCTGTAGTTAGTATACGGGAAAATATTTTAATTACCCCTTTTTATGTGAGAGAGGGCAAGACGTATTATAGAAGGGGTAGATTTATAATTTTGTATTTGTAATTATTGTACTCCTTTACCCTACTTAGAGAAGGATGAATGAAAGAACGCATAAATAAATTAATAAATTAATAAAAAGATAAAATCCACTGGGGACAGCAAGAATAAAGTTAAACGCAGCGAAATTGGTAATCTTGTAAGGACCAAAGGAAGTTAAGTTAAGAGGGTTGGGGATTATTTCATAAAGAAAATTATATCACGCATGCAACAACAAATTGTATATTTGTATAATATAAACTATATAGTGGGTCAGATAATCTGACTGTGCATTAGTTTTGTAGTTTGGATGTGTGTGGAAATAGCACCATGTATGTATTTAGTGTCTTATTGGAAATATCCATTGTCCAGCGCTACTATCATTGGGGACAATATACCACTGAAGAACTTGGTGGGTCGCAAAATGAATAAATGAATTATTCAAGTGATTGTTTTTTCTTTTAGATTACTCTCCAACTGTAAAGCAGTACTGGGTGACTCTGGTCCATAGGGATGCCACAAGTTCCAAACATACTGGTAGCATAAAACATGCAATCCATACACCGTACTGGGACAGGAACACCAGAGTGATCACGTTTTGGGCAGTTGAGGAAGAACAAGTTTCGTGTGTCAATATACAACCGAAACAATCTTAAAAAAATGAAAATAAACAAAATTGCATATGTAACACTCTGGTCTTTTTGTGTTTCATCTAATTATTTTATATTTACCTATATATGTATTTATTAATTTATTGCCTTATTATTTATCTATATATTTATTGTGCGTTTGTTGTGCCCGACATTTCAAATTTTCCGTCCAGGAATCGTCTTCAGGGGTGTAAACTTGTTTTTATGTTGTCCAAGATGCAGCTTGGAGAGGACATGATGATAATCACGCTCCGTTAATCTCGTACAATTTAATATGCTAAAACACAAAGAAATGCAACAAAAAAGAAACAAAAACCAGTAACACAATAAAATTGAAACAAAAAGTTGAACAAAACAAAGAGACAAAACCTTTCAAAAGGGGGGACGTGACCGAGCAACCACACCAAGATGGCGGACCAAGTGTCCCGTATGAAAGGATAAATGGTCACACATACAAATAGGTCACTACCTAGAGAACACATAAAGAATTAATTAACATATAGGAACAATATAAACAGGACAAACATCGGGATTTCATATCAAATGAACGAAGAAAAATAAATCTGTAGCTGAAAAAGAAAAGTGTCCATTGACATGGACGTGTCAAAAGTCTGTGATCAATTGTCATAAAAAGTCTTATGTGAATCGGAATCAAAATAGTAACTGCAACCTGGACAAAAGCCAACTAATAGAAACTGAAACATATTGACGAAAAAAAGCATAGTTATCAGGGAACATGGAAAAGTGATGTTAAAACTGAAATATCAAGGTAAGCGGCAGGTGTCTGGTGGGGAATTGGATCGAGTCGGAACCTACTAAAAAGAAAAATATGAACTATGTATATATCGCGTTATTGAAATAAAAATTACACATAGAAATCGTTTACCCAATGTGACATATCTTCTATGGGTGCATTAAACAGTCGAGCTCCTAGTCCCTAGATAGATTGAATTGAGGACAATACTCCTTTTTATGCAGTTGTCCCTTGGTCTCACACGCTTCTAGAAATAGCCATTTCTTTTTGTTGTTGTCTCTGGATATATATGTATATATGTATATATATATATATATATATATATATATATATATATATATATATATATATATATATGACAGGGTGGCAGGTGTCGTCCATTCTTCAACATATATATATATATATATATATATATATATATATATATATATTTTTATATATATATTTACACACTACAACTTTTGAAGATGTTTCTCAAGGCGAGACTGCATCAAATGCCTCTTGAGGAGGCACAGGATTGAGAGGGCTTTTGTTTTACTGCTTGTAGGAGGTAGAGGCTTTGTATAGATGAGGTGGGTAAAGAGGTTGGTGAGTGACTTATCTAGGTAGATAAATATGTACTTTTTTGGATCAAAATGTAGATACGTAGAAGGTAGATGGTGTGTGTGTGTGTGTGTGTGTGTGTGTGTGTGTGTGTGTGTGTGTGTGTGTGTGTGTGTGTGTGTGTGTGTGTGTGTGTGTGTGTGTGTGTGTGTGTGTGTGTGTGTGTGTGTGTGTGCGTGTGTGTGTTCATCACTCAGATGTGAAAAAATCATCTGACGGTAAATACTGTAAAATAGAAAAAATTATATTCCCGATACAAAAAGAATTATCCCATAGAGAACTAATGAAAGGTTTCTCAAAACTGAATGAAATCGTCTGGTGTTAAACATAGAATTTCAACCTAAGTCCTACGTGCTCTCTTTACTCTTCTTGCTCTTCTTTGAGAACTCTTCTCCTTTGAGATAAATTCTCCTTCTCCTGAAAGACGCCATCTCTCCATTTCCTTTCTTCTCCCCTTTCTCTTCCCAGATTTATTATCGGTTTAATGTTCCTCCTTCTTCCTTCTTCTTTCTCCTCCTCTGTTTTACATTTTTTCTTTATTTGTTCCTTCTCTTTGTCTATGTAAATGTTCTTTTCGATTTTTCTAATTACGTCTTTCCTCTCTCTCTCTCTCTCTCTCTCTCTCTCTCTCTCTCTCTCTCTCTCTATCTATCTATCTATCTATCTATCTATCTATCTATCTATCTATCTATCTATCTATCTATCTATCTATCTATCTATCTATCTATCTATCTATCTATCTATCTATCTATCTATCTATCTCTCTCTCTCTCTCTCTCTCTATATATATATATATATATATATATATATATATACATATATATGTCTCTCATTCTCTCTCTCTCTCTCTCTCTCTCTCTCTCTCTCTCTCTCTCTCTCTCTCTCACTCACTCACTCACTCACTCACTCACTCACTCACTCACTCACTCACTCACTTTCGCTTCTCCTTTTCTATCTCAATTTCCCTTACCAATTGCAGCAGAATATAGAATTACCTCTTGCTTGGCAGTAATTTGACTGTTTTCATTTGTATCTTGTTCTTATTAGCCACTTCTTCTCTTCATAAATTTCTTCATATTTCTTTTGTCTCATGTTTCTACTTCTGTCCGTGATGCTGTTTTGTACTTGTTCTTGTTTCTTTGCTCTTTTCCCACCCTCTTATCCTTTTTCCCCTCCCCTCTCTACCCCTTTCTTTCTCTTCTTCTCTTCCTCTCCCTCCTCTCATTCTCTCACTCATCTACCACACTTCTTGTCCATTCCTTCCTAACTCAACCTTCTTCTCTTTCTCTTCTTCCTCTTCTCCTGTCTACGTTCTCTTTCCCTTTACCTCTCCCCTTTTCCTCTCACTCTCTTCCATTCTCTCCCTTCCCCTGTGTCTCTTCTTCTTTCTCTCTTCTTTTTTCTCCTCCCCATTTTCATTTCTCATCCCTCACTTCCCCTCTTTCCCTTCCCCCCTCCACTCTCCTCCCCTCTCTCTATACTCACCTTTCTTTTCCTTTCTTTCCTTCTCTCCCTTCTCCCCTTTCCCTTCCCCTTGCTCCCATCCACTCTTTTCCTCTTTCTCTTCCCCTCTCTCCGTTCCCCAATTCCTCTTCTTTTTTGCCTCTTAACGAGCTCCTCTTCCCCTTTCATTCCCTCTGCCTCTTCCTCTTTCTCCATTTAATCAGATTTCCTCGTCTCACCTTTCCTCTGCTCCTTCCTCTTCTCCACACACTTCTCTCCGCCCCATCCTTGTCTCATACACTCATCCCTTCTGGGTGTGACATTATCCCTCTCCTCCCGTTCTTTCGTTTTATTCCCTCTGAAGTGTCCCATTTCATGTCTTTGCTCCATTCTATCGTCTATTTTTCAGCCTTCCTTCTCTTACTTAACACCTGTTTTGTCTTCAGTGTGACCAAGTTTTTAGTGACTTTACTCAACTCAACTCGAGAACAAGCCTTCTGGCTTTACTATTCTGTTCGAATACATTGTCCCTGTCTTCACTCAATGCCAGACAATAATGAAGAGATAGACTGCTATACCTTCGCTGTTGACGTGACAGGGAGATGATATGAATGAAATAGCCTGGAGACAGCCAGAACAAAAGAAAGAGGAGCACATGGTATGAAAGGAGTTCAGGACATCTTACTTCTATGGTGGTCTTTGTTGTGAATATCACTGGACATGTTTTCAAATTCCTTTCTTTCTCCTATTTTCTCTCCTTGCCATCTTTCTCTCATTTGTGTCTCTCGCGTGTGGACTCTTACCTCTTTGCTGACGTGCCTCTGAGAGAGCTTAAATATGTCATAAAGTTCTCTTTTCCTCTCATTTTCTCTGTGTTACTTCCTCCTTTAATTTGTCTTTTTTCCCGTACAACTGTTTCAAATTTTGTTTCAAATTCTGACCTTTTGTTAACTTTTGTTTTCTCTCGACCAGCCAGTCTACTTTCTTCCAAATGAAAAACTTATGAAGTCTTTGACCTCAGTGAAACTTGATGTTTCAGGCCTCTCCAGCTATCAAATAGCGTGGTGGAGATCCGTTAGGAGCTATCTCCAACAGAAAAGGCAAATCAAGATAGCTCCTGCTATATGTAGCCTGTTGGTTAAACTGAACAAATATAGCAATATAGCGTGGATGGGTTCTGCTTTACTGGCACTTTTCTCCTAGTGTATATTCCACTAGCGATTCTATAGATGTTGACAATTAACCGGGAATTTTGTCCTTGTGGAGAATCTCGTAGTTGAGACATCGCTGCAGGGTGGGACTCCGTGGGAAGTTCTTGGCCAGACATAAAAAAGATATGGAGGAATTTACTACAGGTAGCTTCTGCTGAATTCCAGCATATTTTGCTTTTTGTTTTCAAGCCCATTGCCAGATGATCTCATACATACACAGGGAGCCGACCAACTCAGCTATATAAGTCACTTATCTTAAACCAGAACAAAATCTACAAAGTAAATCACTTTATTAAAGGAGTTGAAAATGAATGTGGAAGAGGAGAAAGAGATAGATAGATAGATAGAGAGAGAGAGAGAGAGAGAGAGAGAGAGAGAGAGAATGAGGGGAAGATATTGTCTGAGGGGAAAATCATATCGCCATTTATCTTCGTTTTCTTTTTTCTTCGTTCTTTACGCTCTCTCCTTCCATATTGATGACACAAGACAATTAACTGTGATGAATATCTCCACCTTACACATTGTTTGATCTTGGCTACTTGAAGTTCGTGAATATTCATATTTTCCAAATCAGAAAAAATGGCCCTTTTTTGAACTTCCACTCCCTTCTCCTGGAAACCCTAATTCAACATCATAAACCCACTCTTACTCACTCCTCCTCCTCCTTTCTCCCTCCCTCCTCCTCCTCCTCCTTTCCTCCTCCCTCCTCCTCCTCCCTCCTCCTCCTCCCTCCTCCTCCTCCTCCTCCTTTCTCCTCCCTCCTCCCTCCCTCCTCCCTCTTCCTCCTCCTCCTCCTCCTCCTCCTCCTCCTTTCTTCCTCCCTCCTCCTCCTCCTCCTCCTTTCTCCCTGCCTGCCACTGCATCTCCCTACCTCTCACTGCCTCTCACAGCATCTTGTCTCTCACTAGAAACCTCTATTGTGTTTCAACTTTCTGTCTGATTTCTGTGAAAATCTTGCTGCTTAGTAATATCTTCCTAATTCTGACCCTTACACGATTTCTCAATATGTCCAGTCTTTCACTATCTAGTAACTATTAACAAGCCTCAGTGAGGAGGAGAGGGAGGAGGAGGGGGATTTTACTAGACGTTCCTTCATGTGACGTCATGTTGCCCTGTTTGAAGATCCTCTGATCCTGTTTCCCTTATCCCTCCCCACCCCTAAGTCAATCCCCTACTTTTCTTGATCTTTTTCCAGATATTCTCTCTCTCTCTCTCTCTCTCTCTCTCTCTCTCTCTCTCTCTCTCTCTCTCTCTCTCTCTCTCTCTCTCTCTCTCTCTCTCTCTCTCTCTCTCTCTCTCTCTCTTCATTTTTTGTCTCTCCTGTCATATCTATTCTCTCTCCCCTATTCTATCATCTCTCTTCTCTCTTTTATCTCTCTCTTCTTTCACTGTTCTTTTATATTCTCCCTTCTTTCTCTTATTTCCCCCATCTCTTCTCTCTCCTCTCTTCACTTCTCTATCCTCTCTTCTTTTCTCTGTCCTCTCTTTCCTTCTCTCCTCTCTCTAGGAATCCCGGGGCTCGTCTGTCGTGCCCGGCTGCCCCGAGTCGTTGGTTTCCTCGCTTTCCCCAGGAACGAGGAGGGAGGAGGAGGAGGAGGAGGAGGAGGAGGAGGAGGAGGAGGGAAGGAAGAGGAGGCGAGGTGGAGGAGGAGGAGGTGAGGTGGAGTAGGAGGAGGAGGAGGAGGCGAAGGAGGAGGAGGAGGAGGATGAGGAAGACGAGGAGGAGGAGGAGGAGGAGGAGGAAGGGGAAGGGGGGGGTGGCGGTTCAGTCTCGATCCAGTCCTTCCAGGTCGTGGCGGGCGCCGGTGCGTGTCCTCGCCGCTGCAGTTCCCTCTTGAACACGGCATCCTAGACCCCTGAGGAGACCAGTAACTCGTCTCCTCCTCCTCCTACTCCTCCTCCTCCTCCTCCTCCTCCTCCTCCTCCTCCATCTCCTACTCCTCCTCCTCCTCCTCCATCTCCTACTCCTCCTCCTCCTCCTCCATCTCCTACTCCTCCTCCATCTCCTACTCCTCCTCCATCTCCTCCTCCTCAATCTCCTCCTCCTCCTCCTACCTCCCTACTTCTGCCTCCTCCCTCCTCCTCCTCCTCCTCCCTCCTCCTCCTCCTCCTCCTCCTCCTCCTTTCCTCCTCCTCCTCCTCCTCCTTTTCTCCTCCTTTCCTCCTCCTCCTACCTCCCTACTTCTGCCTCCTCCCTCCTCCTCCCCTCTCTTGCCTCCTACATCCTCCTACCTACATCCTCCACCTCCCTTCTCTCATCTTCCTCCTCACTCCTCCCTTCTCCTCCATTCGTGCTCCCATCTATCTTCATCCTCCTACCTCCCTCCTTCCTCCATCCTCCCTATTTCCATCCTCTACCTCCCTCCTTCTCCCTCCACGCTCCTCCATCTCCACCTCCCTCCTCCCTACTTCCCACTCTCTCTCTTCACTCTTCCTCTCTGTCTCCTACCTCTGTGCTCCTCCATCGCCTTCCTTCCTTCCTCCACTTCCCTCCTCCTCCTTTCATGCAATCTCCACCTCTTTCCTCTCTCCTCCATTCTTCTTCTTCCTAAGCCAGCCTCCCTCCTATCTACCTTCTTCCTCCACATCTCCTCCTTTTCTCTTTTCCCCTCTCCTCCTTCTCTCCTCTCCCCTCTCTTCCTCCTTCCACCTCCCTTCCTTACTCCCCCACTTCTTCCCCCCTTCCTCTCTCTTATCTATTCTTCCACACTCCTCCCTCCTCTCTCATCTTTCTTCTCTCCTCCCTTCTCACTTTCCTCTTCTGTATTCCCTCTTCCCTCGTCCTTTTCTTCTCCTCCTCCCTCTCGTCGCTCCTACTCC
>NC_134806.1:37995023-37997523 GCF_046742065.1 Oratosquilla oratoria
TTCACTTTTTTATTCATTGATTAATTTTCCCATTGAGGGCAAAATTGAAAAAAGCAATATTAAAAATGATGATAACATAATGAAATAAAAGGTTCTTTATTTCTGACAAATTACAATAGAAGTTCCCGAATGACCAGGTACGGAAACCGTACACCAACTGAGAAAATTCTTTCTTCAACTATATCAAATATATTCAAAATAATACTGAGTTAGGCCATACTGCGTTGGTTCTCACCCGAGTAGTGTGGCGGGGAACAGGGATGACCCATCATTCACGAAGTGCTGAAATTGGAAGGACAACGAATGGATTTTTGCATGGGTATTCGAGGGGTCTCTGTGTGTGCTTAGGCTTGTCCATGCCCTTATAAAGGGTAAAGGAGTTTTTGGTGTATATACTGTATATATATATACACACACACATACACACACACATACACACACACACACACACACACACACATACACACACACACACACACACACACACACACACATATATATATATATATATACATATATATACAGAATATATATATATATATATATATATATTATACACACACACACACACACACACACACACACACACACACACACACACACACATATATTATATATATATATATATATATATATATATATATATATATATATATATATATATTACGAGCGATTCTGTTTTATGTAAAGGCGGACTTGAGGCAAACGTTGTCCAGATGGACCGAGACCCTATTGTGTGATATTTGTTCAGAATATATATCTAATATAAAAAAATTTAATGGTTGCTCACGCCGTCCGGTGGTAATTCGGTCACACCTTCGCGTTTGGTGGTAAATCGGTTACACCGCCAACTACGGTGAAGAACTCGAAGAAGAAGAAGAACTCGAAGAAATCGAAGAAGAAGAAGAGGAAGAACTCGAAGAAGAAGAAGAAGAAGAAGAAGAAGAAGAAGAAGAAGAAGAAGAAGAAGAAGAAGAAGAAGAAGAAGAAGAAGAAGAAGAACTCGAAGAACTCGAAGAAGAAGAAGTAGAACTCGAAGAAGAAATCGAAAAACTCGAAGAAGAAGAACTCGAAGAACTCGAAAAAGAAGAACTCGAAGAACTCGAAAAAGAAGAACTCGAAGAACTCGAAAAAGAAGAACTCGAAGAACTCGAAAGAGAAGAACTCGAAGAAGAACTCGAAGAAGAAGAACTCGAAGAAGAAGGAGAACTCGAAGAAGAACTCGAAGAAGAACTCGAAGAACTCGAAGAAGAACTCGAAGAAGAACTCGAAGAAGAACTCGAAGAACTCGAAGAAGAACTCGAAGAAGAACTCGAAGAACTCGAAGAAGAACTCGAAGAACTCGAAGAAGAACTCGAAGAACTCGAAGAAGAACTCGAAGAAGAACTCGAAGAACTCGAAGAAGAACTCGAAGAAGAACTCTTTATTTTCCAAAAAAGGGGCGTAGCCCAGGGCGCGCAGCGCCCGCGCCTAAGGCGCAGCGCCGCAGGCCAAGGCCCCGGCGTAGCTGGGCCGGCGCAGCCGGTGGGCTTGTATATATATATATATATATAATATATATATATATATATATATATATATATATATATATATATATATATATATATATATATATCCAAAGACGTCTTCCTGGTGCTCCTTTTTTTTCAGTATGCCTTACATATATCCTTGTCTTTGGCTTCCTCGTTCTCTTCGTTCCTCTCTGTGTAGTCCCCGGCGTCAAGACTTCCACTTATGTTGATGCAGACTCCCTCCAGCAGTCTTCAGATCTCCCTCACCATTTTTTATACTGTGGTGCAGAGTCTCGTAGATTGTGGGAGAATTCTTTCTGCTGTCCTCTTTCCTCGTGGAGTCTGCCATTATCCATCATTTTATCTTTTTCCTTTCTTTCCCTTTCTTTTCTTATTCTTCTCTTTTTATTTCTTTCTCCTTTTCTGTTCTTTTCTCTTTATTTTTTTTTCTCTCTTTTTCCCATTCTTTTTTATTCTCTTTCGTTTTCTTTTCCCTTTTCTGTTTTATTTTGTTTTCTTACGACAGTATTATAGTTATTCGGTCTTTTTTTTTTCGGAAGTAATATGATCGTCCAGTGCCTTTTCTTTGATAACTTCAGATTGGTGTAAAAGATCTCTCTTGGTGAAACATACACGCATACACACACACACACACACACGCACACACACGCACACACACACACACACAGAGAGAGAGAGAGAGAGAGAGAGAGAGGGAGAGAGAGAGAAAGAGGGAGAACACAGCTCTCTCTATGTCTCTCCCTTTTTTTAATCTTATGAAGCTCATCTGTAGGCTGAGACGACGCTCAGTCAAACCCTCTTGCTCAGCCTGTGGCAGACATTTTATGCAACACCGGATGTTTTGCTCATTCGGCACCCGTTGCGCCTCAGAAATGAAGTTAACTTTTGGCAAGCACATCCCTTAGACAGTTTTTGATTTTATGCAAGACTCTGCATGCAAATAAACCAGGTGTGGTTTCTGTTAAGTG
>NC_134806.1:38005023-38020023 GCF_046742065.1 Oratosquilla oratoria
TAAGTACCTCGGCACCCACATGCAGTGAGGCTAAAGTACCATTGATTATGTCACCCTGTTTGTAATTTTTGCTGCCTCTATTACCTTTTTCCCTGTTTTCCCATTCAGTCTCCGTTCATCATAAGTACTGCCTCTTGCTTGTCCACTTCTTCACTTCTCGCCTTCCAGAAGCCTTCACCTTCATCCTCGTGTTTCATTTCCCACTGGTCTGTACGCAGCCTTTGTCAACATGCCTCTCTGAAGGAGTATTAAGAAACCATTTCCTTGTGTTCCTTTAAGGCTAGTCACCGTGTGTGTGTGTGTGTGTGTGTGTGTGTGTGTGTGTGTGTGTGTGTGTGTGTGTGTGTGTGTGTGTGTGTGTGTGTGTGTGTGTGTGTGTGTGTGTGTGTGTGTGTGTGTGTGCGTCTGTGTGTGTGTGTGTGTGTGTGTGTGTGTGCGTCTGTGTGTGTGTGTGTGTGTGTGTGTGTGTGTGTGTGTGTGTGTGTGTGTGTGTGTGTGTGTGTGTGTGTGTGTGTGTGTGTGTGCACAAATGTTGGTGTATAAACATTGATGATGATCTAGAGAAGAGTGTTGTAGGCGCTAAAAGGAAAGAAAGGGAGATATAAGAAGTTTGTTGATGATTCTATCGAAATACTTTTTCTTTTAACCATATAATATATATATATATATATATATATATATATATATATATATATATATATATATATATATATATAGCGTGTGTGTGTGTGTGTGTGTGTGTGTGTGTGTGTGTGTGTGTGTGTGTGTGTGTGTGTGTGTGTGTGTGTGTGTGTGTGTGGTGTGTGTGTGTGTGTCTGTATGTATATATGTACACATATGTACACGTATATAATATGCATATACTTGAAACGGGTAACCAACTTCATCTTCAGAGTTCCGAACTCTGAAATATTAAAGACACTCGCCGGGTTGGGGTGAAAATACGTGGAGATGCAGGATCGCTTGTGTCAGGTTTAGGTTTAGTGTTGCCGTGAAAGTAGGCCACAGCGCGCGCGGCGTGCTGGAAGGAGGGGCAGAGTCGAGATGAATGACGCCTTGAAGGAGAAGACGTATGAACCAGTGCCGAAAGAGAAAAAGGGAGACTGGAGTCGCTGTACCTGGGTGAAGAGAAGCTATTTGTTTATCCAGGGTAGATGAGGAGGAGGAGGAAGGGGAGGAGGGAGGAGGGTCGATGTGTGGGTAAAGAGGGAGTGGGTTGGGGGTGAGTCGAAGAGGAAGGGGCTTACAGTTGGTAGGGAAAGCTCTGTGGCAGTTATGTGTCTTTGGGTATAGATAGGAGGATGTAAGGGGAGAAATGGGATATTTAGAAGCGCACACATACACACACACACACACACACACACACACACACACACACATACACAAAATCATACATAGTAAAGTGTTCGTCCACAAATTTGTGATGCTTATCTAACACCTAACCTAAGATAATGACTACACTTTTGGTTTGTGGAAGACTGCAGAATTCTCCCATTTACAGAAGGGGAAGACTGTAAACGAAATATGCGACGTCGGTGCATTCTTGTGTATTTCATCGAAGATTATTTGAACTTGTATGAACATGGTTTATTCAATTAATAGAGAAATACCCTTTCAATGCCGGGTTTTCTTGGGCTGAATGGCACCTGGTGACATTCAGCCCTATATATATATAGATATAGATATATACATGTATTTGTGTGTGTGTGTATGAGTTATTATACATTTTTTTTTTATAAGAAAGGTACCATCTTCGACACTCTGGAGGACTCCACTGCCTTTTCTCAAACTCCACTTGAACATAAGGAGTGCATCTCTCCTGAGAGTTTTCAGGAGACAGAAATAATGAAGTGTCACTACCCTTGCTCAGTTCCACATGTAGAAGAAACGTATTGCACTGTAGTTAGGAAGAGAAGCTCTATTTCTGTCGAACAGAGTAGTTGCCCTCCAAATTCGTTTAGCATAAATCTCTATACTCGTCTACCTGTGTCTGTATATATATTTCTGTATGCGTGTGTGTGTGTGTGTGTGTGTGTGTGTGTGTGTGTGTGTGTGTGTGTGTGTGTGTGTGTGTGTGTGTATGTGTGTGTGTGTCTGTCTGTTTGGCTGTCTGTTTGACTTTTTATTTATATATATCTTTGTATGATGTAAATGTTTTCCCAAGTATCTCTATCGCTTTCTTCATTTTGTTCTAATCTCTTTTTTTTTTCTTTTTTGCACAGCTTGTTCCCCATCCTTCTGCATCTCCAGTCTTACCTTTTTAACTTTTTCTGCAACATCAGCGTTCAATGGGTTCATAGTCTTCTTCCCCTGTCATTCTCGCTTCCCTAATCTGTGTCACACTTTTACCCTGCCAGTGCTTCGCCTCCAGTTCCATCTCTCCCTCCTATGCCATCTTCCTGTATTTACATCGAACCAGAGCTTTTTCGTGCCGGTAGTTCGCCTAAGGGCTTTCGGCGCATTTCAAAGCCTCTTATAGTCCTCCTTTTTTTTTTATTCTCGCCTAACCTTCCAGGTTTTAGTTTTTTCTTCTTCGTGGTTTATGTTATTAGGTGTTCTATGTTCATTTCTTATTTATTTTATTTTCATTTTTTCATTATCATTTTATCTATTTATCTATTTATTTTATTTTATTTGG
Source organism: Oratosquilla oratoria (assembly GCF_046742065.1). Taxonomy (NCBI): domain Eukaryota; kingdom Metazoa; phylum Arthropoda; class Malacostraca; order Stomatopoda; family Squillidae; genus Oratosquilla; species Oratosquilla oratoria. Next base: position 38,007,662 of record NC_134806.1, read on the forward strand.
TGTTCTATGTTCATTTCTAATTTTATTTCATTTTTTCATTATCATTTTATTTATTTATCTATCTATTTCATTTTATTTGGTGTTCTATGTTCATTTCTTATTTAATTTATTTTAATTTTTTCATTATCATTTTATTTATTTATCTTTATTTTATTTCATTCTTTTTTTTTTATTCATTTTTTTTTTTTTTTTTTTTTTTGCAATTTGCCATTACTTCTCATCTCCTCCAGTTCTTATGTTCTTACGTTTTCTTTCCATGTTCTTCCGCATTCTTTGAGTCTTGGTTTTCTGACTCTTCTCCTTCCTTTGTTGTTTAATATCACCTTCGTCTTCGCCTTAGCTTCCCTTCTGTTTTCCTTTGATACGTCGTTTCCAATTTCCATCTTTTTCTTTTTCAAAAGTATACCACACTCATCCTTCTCTTTCGCCCTCATGCACTCGTGTGTGTGTGTGTGTGTGTGTGTGTGTGTGTGTGTGTGTGTGTGTGTGTGTGTGTGTGTGTGTGTGTGTGTGTGTGTGTGTGTGTGTGTGTGTGTGTGTGTGTGTGTGTGTGTGTGTTTTTGAGGGAGGGAAAGAAGGAGAGATACTGGGCCACGGAGAAAGGGACAAAGGAAAATGAGAAAGAGAGAGGGAAGGGGTTGAGGAAAGGAAGAGAGTGAGAAGATTGAGAGGGAAAGATAGTCGGAGCTTGAGGAAAGGAAGTAGGAAGGGAAGGGAGTGAGTGGGTGACAGATAAAAAAAAATAAAACAATTCATTTTAGATATAGAAGTAAATGGAATGAATTGTACATGTATTAGTGTATGTATATTTTAACATATAATTGGTACTGTATGTGCGTATGTATGTATATGTGTATGTATTGTGTAATTATGTGTATATATGTGGTATAGATCAATGGGCTCTTCCAATTGTGAAGAGGTAAACGTGCCAATGCGGCGATATTCTTATTCTCCACTGCAGGATAAGGATACAATACGTCTGCAATATATATATATATATATATATATATATAATTATAATATATATATATATATATAATATATATATATATATATATATGTGTGTACAGCACTGAATGGGTCCCAGTGAACAGATTTATATTTATCAACCACAATTCACTTTAAGCCATCAACATTGAGAGACTCGAGGAGGCATACAAGCAGAAAATGATACGCGGTACAGCGGAGGTTCAAGTCCTTAGTTGTACCACGTATCAATTTCTGCATTTATGCTTCCTCGAGACTCTCGATATTGATGGCTTAGAATTAAAGTGAATTGTGGTTGATATATATATATATATATATATATATATATATATATATATATATATATATATATATATATATATTTATGTTGTGTGTGTGATAAGTATATTTAGAACAACAATTATTTAAGCCATCAACATCGAGAGACTCGAGGAGGCATACAAGCAGAAAATGATACGCGGTACAGCGGAGGTTCAAGTCCTTAGTTGTAGAACGTATCAATTTCTGCATGTATGCTTCCTCGAGACTCTCGATATTGATGGCTTAGAATTAAAATAAATTGTGGTTGAAATATATATATATATATATATATATATATATATATATATGTATGTATATATATATATATATATATATATATATATATAATTGTATGTATGTTCTCCATCATATATATATATGTATGTATATATGTATATATATATATATATATATATGTATATATGTATATGTATATATATATATATATATATATATATACTATAAATAAACAAATTGATAATGTCTCCCTCAGCACCTGATTATAATCATCTGGCGGGAGTTCAAACAAATACTTCAGCCATGAAACGCATCGAAAGTTTGACTGAAGCAGAATTTTGAGAAAATTCAATTTTGATTCAGGATAAATGACGGTGGAAGCAAGATGGCGGAGTGATAAATGGTTGGAAAAATGAGTTAATTATAAAAAGCGCGAAATGAATTTGTTGCAGTTAGGTTAACACGCGCGGTTGGTTGAAGATGGAAGAGAAGAGAACCGCTAAAAGGAGAAGTTAAAGAGAAAATGAAAGGGAAACAGAAAATGATTAAATAAAAAACGAAAACAATGAAGTTGTAGTATAAGACGGAAGAAAACGGTAAAACTGGAGTTACAGGGATTCACAAAGATGATGCATCCCAAGAGTTTGCGAAAACAGATAAATACACAAATAACAAATACACACATAAGTAGATACATACACACATAAATAGATGAATAAATATTACTAATAAATAGATAAATAGATAAATAGTATTGCTAAGGATTTTAACCATGTGGTTTTTAAAACCTCAAATTGTATTGCATTGGAATATCTAATCTGATACTTTATTCTGTTCATTGAGGACATCTATTTTTTTTACTTGTTAACTATATTCTAGATTAAATCTATATTCTGAGTTGAACGTTTACTATCTTTAGTGCCAAACTATCTCATTCAGTTGATGAAAGCTATCAGTTATTTGAAGAAAAGATCGCAACTTAGCAGAAAGTTTGTGTGAACTTTAAGAGTAGTTTTAAGTGGAGACTTAAAAGAGATTTAATTATGATAATATAAGTAATCCTCAGTAATGAAGATGTGCATGTGCGTGGTTGTATTAGTGTATGTGTGTGTGTTAGTGTGTGTGTGTGTGTGTGTGTGTGTGTGTGTGTGTGTGTGTGTGTGTGTGTGTGTGTGTGTGTGTCTTTGTGTGCGTGTGTGTGTGCGCGCGTGTGTGTTACTGCATGTGTTGGTGTATGTGTGTCCGTGAGTGTGTGCGTATATGGTCGTGGCGTGTGTACCACGTAGACTTTAACTCCAGTAGTCCCCCCCAAATGATCTTATTAAACACAGGGACAGGGTAGAGGGAGGTACCACCAGCAGAGACATCATTAAGGTTTGGTCCCGGTGCTCACTAGAGTGAAATCGTCTGTTATTAACCCCCCAATATATATATATATATATATATATATATATATATATATATATATATATATATATATAATATATATAATCATATCAAGACAACTATGGGGTTATGGTATACAATATACTGATCAATTACAAGTAAGTTAAAAAAAAATAAAAGAGGGAACGTAGGAGCCTTGGAAACGAGAGGAACGACAGACGAGGAAGAGGTTAATGGTGCAGGAGTTTCTGGATGGCACCGAACTGAATCGGAACCACATGATATAGACTATATTTGTTGGAATTGGTGGTGGAGGAGGACAAGAAGGAGGAGGAGGTGGTGGAGGTGGTGGAGGTGGAGGCCGAGGTGGAGGTGGTCTCCAGGTTAGATTGAAGTTTCGAGGTCGTACTCCAAAGTTTGAAGGATAAGAGAAGAGTGGGGAGGGATGAATGTATCGAGTGAGATTGCGAAGCGGGAACCTATTTAATGAATATGGTGGTTGTGGAATTTTGTTATTCTTTTATGTGAAATATGGACGATAGACAATTGGTTAAGAAATTAAAACACAGAGAGGGAAAGAGAAAGAACAATTCAATAAGTGTGTGTGTGTGTGTGCGTGTGTGTGTGTGTGTGTGTGTGTGTGTGTGTGTTTGTAACTGTGTCAGTGTATGCCTGTGTTTCTGTATATGTGTGCTTCTGTGTGTTTTCTTTGTGTTTGTATAATATTAGGGGATAGACATAAATAAAATTTATTACTCTTAAGAGACGAGAATAATTTTGTTATATAAGTTTACATAAGCATAAATAATTTTCATTTTTATTATTTCTATTTTTTATGTTTTTTTCATTTTAAATCTTGAAGAAAAGTCAACATACTGGAAAATAGAAACCGAAGTCAAAGTCTTTTTTGAGCCCACTCGAACCTTAGTAATCCCTGTAGCCGTGTAGACTTCAATAGAAACTACTGTATACGCAAGCGTTCGCCCGAGGGTCGGGACGCTATTGCCAATAGCCTCCACTCTATAGTCGAGGGAGCTTGAACTCGAAGACGAAGACGTCTTCTTTCTTCGTCAGCGTCGACCCGAAATAGTCTTCGTCATATAAAAAGTCGAGGTTGAAGGTTCCACATCAGCAAAAAGGGTGACTTATGCAAGATGTATTTAGAAAATGGTATTGGTATCATCAGCACTGTTGATTTGGTCAATATATATGTATGCATATATATATATATATATATATATATATATATATATATATAATATGGTATGTGTTTTAAATACTTTCATTATTGACTGTTGAATACTTTTGTCAATGGCTGTTGATATTGTCGTTTTTTCCAACATTATTTTTTTTGTATCGTGAGTACTGTTGATATTTTCAGTATTTTTGTTAACAAAAATACTTTTATCGCTGATTTATGGTATTGTCTGTATTTTTTTAAAAGGCCACTCTGGCCTTTACAATATTTTCATTGTTAACGTTAAATGTTCAAATGTTCACATCAAAATGAATGAATAAATAAATAAATATTAAAAAAAAAAAAAAATCACAGACTCTATTCTCTTCGTTTACACTCGGTTACCTATTGTTATCAAAGAATAAGAATGTTCAGGTAGTCTACATCCTCTTTGGTTACCAACATCTCCATTACTCAAAAAACTGGGACGATCCATCCTCCATATTTGAAAGATACAAGTGATGGGACTAGTCAATATGGATGGAGGCCGGAGGGTGGGAGGGGGTGGGGGGTGAGGGTGGGGTTAGGTGGCCGGGGGGGAGGTGGTGAGGGGGGGAGAGGGGATTGATTGAAAAGTAGAAACGCTGAGTGGCCTTCCCACGACTGGAGAAGAGGTATAAGGGAGCGACCACACATCCTCCAGCAAATCCGAACACTTTACAAACTTTCTTCGGACCTCGTCCTCCTTTGCTGATTGGTGCTTTTTCCCGGACTGGTTTCCTTTGACCAACTTTGGATTTTTTTTTTTTTTTTTTTTTTTTTTTTTCCCTTTTATGCTGCTTTGTCTATCTGACTTTTCTATGGGTTTACTAGTTCAGTTCTTGGTTTTGTTATTTTGTTAAGGTCTTTATTCCATGCGTTCTCGTTTATTTTCTTTTGTTTATTAATTCCCAGAACATATCCCGTTTTCTTTGAGGTTGATATCACATTTTCTTACTATTTTCTATTTCGTTGATTTTTTATTTATTTATTTTTATTTTATTTTATTTTATTTTATTTTATTTTATTTTTTGACACGCCTGATGTTTACGTGGGCCTAAGAACTAGTAATTGTTTTTTAAACAGATTTTCAAAGTATAGAAAACCAGAATTTACACATCTGTATGAAAATACGATATATAATTCCTGACATAAGATGAAAATACAATAATCATGTCCGTATATAGGTATATGTATTATCTTACATATATATTTTTCACCAATCTGTATATAATCATTGATTTTTTAAGCAGAAATGTATTCTCCTTCAAATTCAATAATACGAGAAATAAAACAAGATCACATCGAACTGATAAGTTAAAACAAAAATAACCATATTTGTGCCCTTACACGGGTATGTAAATTGTCTTGAAAATACACCTTTCACATACCTATATGTATCTATTTATTTTCAAGTAAAAAAAAAAATTACTTTGAAATTCAGTAACGCTAGAGATGCAACATGATAACATCGAACTATTATCAACTGGAGAGAACTGTGACCCATTCCAAGGGTTGTCGCCGCGTGTCATGGGGCCGCGGGTCTTCATCAAGGGAACCAAGGCAGCAAATTAATTAATTAATTATTTGATTAAACGAGTCTTTATTCTCCTTTCCTCTATCTCTCCTTCCGTTGCTCTTCACCTTAGCGTGCCTATTAGCGTTCTCTTCTTGACTATGTCCCTCTCCCACCCTCTCCCACCCTCTCCCACCCTCTCTCACCCTCTCTCACCCTCTCTCACCCTCTCTCACCTTCTCCCACCATTTCTCACGCTCTTCTTCCCTCTACCTCCCTTCCCCACCATTTCCCTCCCTCTCTCACCCTCTCCCACCCTCTCCCACCTCCCCCTCCCTCTCCCACCCTCTCCCACCATCTCCCACACTCTCCTTCCCTCTACCTCCCCTTCCCACCCTTTCCCTCCCTCTCCCACCCTCTAGCTCCCACGCCCTTTCCCATCCTCTCCCTTTCTCTCCCCTCCCACCTCCCTCCCACCCTCCCCCACCCTCTCTCATCCTCTCTCACCCTTTCTCTTTGTTTCCCTCTTTCTCACACTCTTTTTCACCCACTACATCTCTCTCACTATCTCTCCCACCCTCCCCCACCTTCTCCTACTCTCTTCCTCCGTTTCTCACCCTCTCACACCCTCTCCCTACCTCTCACACCCTGTCCCACCCTCTCACACCCTCCTCCTCTCTCTCCTACCCTGTCTAACCCTCTTTCCCCCTCTCCCACCCTCTCCCTCTTCCTCTGTTCATCTCCCCCTTTCTTCCCCTTTCTTTCGTTCTTCGCTGAACACCTTTTCGAAGAATCGAGGACAAAAGGATTGCTCGCACATAGATGTTTTCGTCCTCTCAACAACAGAGAAATGTCTTCTGACTTTCATAAATAACACCTTAATCCAGGTCTCGGTGAAATGAAATTATTTCAGTTTTATATTATGCCCATCTACGTCCGTACACACACACACACACACACACACACACACACACACACACACACACACACACACACACACACACACACACACACACACACACACACACACACACACACACACACACACACACACACACACACACACACACGTACGTACGTACACACACACACGTACACACACACACACACACACGTACGTACGTACACACACACACGTACACACACACACACACGTACACACAGACACACACACATACACACACACACACACACACATTCACACACAAAATTCATGAATCGCGGTTCTTTTTATATGGTATTTTCAAGATTTGAGACAAAGTGCATTTTGAGAAGGCTACAAAGAGGAACCTTTAGGTCGTAGATCAAACTCTCTGGAAAAGAATTATGTCTTCCCTTGCAGAAAGACCCAGAGTTTGGTAAATAAGGTCGTAAATACAACCACCGAGCCCAGCACGATGATTTAGCAGCTTCTTGTTGTCGTCACGTGTATTAAGGTATCGTTTCCCGTTTATTTCCTCCCCCCCTTTAAACTTGGACCTTCAACCCTTCACCCCTTCCCCTTCCCACCTTCCCCTTCCCCGCCTCTCCTTTCCTCCCTTTCCTTTTCCCCTTTTCCTTCCTTCCCCCTTCCCCTTTACCTTCTCCCTCTTCCTTTCCTTCCTCACCTTTCTCCTCCTACATCCATCTCCCACCCTATCATCATCCTCCCCTCCTCTTCTACGTTTCCCTCTCCTTGCACATCCTTTTTCTCCTCCTCCTCCTCCATTTCCCCTACCTCCTCCTCTTCCTCTCCTCTCACCTCTCCTTCTTCCCTCTTTCTCCTCCCACTTCCTCCTTTATCTTTCTCCTTCCCACTCCCTTTTACCCCTTCCTCCCCTTCCCTTTCCATCTTCCCATTACCTCTCTTCCTCTTTCTCTTCTCCTCTCCCTTCGCCCCCTACCCCCCTTCCCCTTCTGACGTGCCCCTGTTACCCATCCCCCTTCCTCCCAGTCTCCCTACCCTATCCCCCTTTCTCCTTTCTTCCATTCCCCCCTCCCCTTCCATCTTTCTCTTTCTCTTCTTCCTATTCTCCTTCTTCCCTGTCTCTCATCCCCCTTTCCCCTTCCCGCCCCCTTCCCCCTCCAGTTTTCCCTTTCCCTTCCTCCTGTTTTCCTTCTTTCCTTTCTCTCATCCCCCTTTCCCCTTCCCGTCCCTCTTATGCTCCTTCCATTTCCCTCCACCGTCTTTCCCATACACATTTCTTTTTTCTTTACCTCCTTCTCTTCATTCTTTCTCTTTCCTTCTCCTTTCATCTCCTTTAGTTCCTTTTGTGCACCTACCTTTCTCATTTCTCCAGTCCCCTTCTCAATTATCTTCCCCCCCCCGTACTTACTCTTCCTTCTAATTCCCCCCCCCCTCTTGTGCCCCACCACCCTGTCCTGTGTCCATTGGCTCCAACGGGAACCGGCAATATTGCAGACCTCAGCTTGTCAACACGGAAGGCACTTGATGTAGGCTGGCATCGAATGCCGAATTTTGACTCTTTCTCCCCCCCCACCCCCAACCCCGAAACCTCAACCCCCCCACCCCCATCCACCCTTGGCTCTTCGGGCCACGGGAGTATTGGGTACGTTCGAGGTCCATCATCCTCACGTTCCTAGAACTTCACTTAGTGAATACACGATATTTTTATTTTGTTTTTTATTTCATTTTCTATTGTTAAGTCGTATCGGAATTGAACTTATCAATTCTTGAGTATGGATGGATTTTTTCTTTGTCGGAATAAAATCATCTGGCGGCAGTTAAACCAAACAAGAGTAAAATATAAACATTAGTCAGTTGAGATTGGTTTAATCCAGTAACATTTGGTTCAAATCGAGTGAATAAAATCGCCTGTTGGCAGCCTAGATGAAAGTAAAATGTGTTTCATAAGTGGAAATACTGTGATTCATAACAAAATTGTTTCGTTGGAAGATTTAATGAACATGCGTAGAAACTGCGTCTTGACATATTTAGTGTATTAGGTGCAATCATCTCGTACATTTTTTTTGTGGTCATTCTCCATGTATATTTTTTCATGGATATAATATATGAAAAAGAAAAAAACTTTATCTTCAGTAAATCTTGCTTGATCTATAAACAAGTAATGCTTTTCGGAAACCCTTTTAGAATTCTCAGTGTGGCGAATTTGATAACAAACCTTTATATGTTTTATGGAGTCAAGTGTTGGACAAATAACATTCCTAAATTCATTTAGTAGAACTCCCAGTGCGGTGCATTTTACGTAATAAACCTGTCATGGTTTTGTGGAGTCAAGTGTTGAAGTACAGCTGTTCCCGTCTTCAGGTCAGGAGGTCTCAGGGGAGCTAGAAAGCAGCGCGACTGGAGTCGTTGAAGACCAAAGTTAACCTGGCTGGAATACTCAAAAGAACTTCAAGACTCCGCGTGTTGTTGTGTTTACTGGTTAAGAGCGGCCAGCTGATTCGATACCAAAGGCGGTGTTTGTGTTACCTGTTTTGCTGTGTTTTTGTTTGCGTGTTTATTTGTTTGATTTATTAAGTCGTTTATTCATTTACTTATTTTGTTTATTATATTTGCTTGTTTATTCATTTATTATATTTATTCAATTTGTTTTATTTATTCAATCTATTATTATTAAATGTGGCCGGCCAGGAGACTAACTGTGTTTTCTGTTTTACTTTGTTTCTATTAATATGTTCATTCGTTTTATTTATTAACTTGTCTTATATGTTTACACTTTCATTTATTTTATCTACTTGTTTATTTATTTTATATATTTTTTTCATGTATTATTAATGTATTCATTTTATTAATTCTTCATTTTCATTTATTATAATAATACTAGTAGTAGCAATATTTACTTATTTTATTGATTTATCATTATTATACATTTACAGGCAAAATGAAGTTACATAACACGATAAATTCTTAAAAGCTGCAAGTAAAGTATACCATTTTATTTAGTATTTTTAAGTTACAATACTTACGTGTATGATCGCAATGGTTTTTATTTTCATATACTATAATAGATCTCCCACAGTTGAATTGAAACAAAAGAAATGGCTCGTACATGACAGAGAAGGCAACATATCAACTGAAAATAATGTTCCGGAAAGAAGCGTCGTCTTCTTCTTCTTCTTCTTCTTCTTCTTCTTCTTCTTCTTCTTCTTCTTCTTCTTCTTCTTCTTCTTCTTCTTCTTCTTCTTCTTCTTCTTCTTCTTCTTCTTCTTCTTCTTCTTCTTCTTCTTCTTCTTCTTCTTCTTCTTCTTCTTCTTCTTCTTCTTCTTCTTCTTCTTCTTCTTCTTCTTCTTCTTCTTCTTCTTCTTCTTCTTCTTCTTCTTCTTCTTCTTCTTCTTCTTCTTCTTCTTCTTCTCCTTCTTCTTCTTCTTCTCCTTCTCCTTCTCCTCCTCCTTCTCCTTCTCCTTCTTCTCCTCCTTCTCCTTCTTCTCCTCCTTCTCCTTCTTCTCCTCCTTCTTCCTTCCTTCTTTTGGGGATCTGCTCTTCGGGTCTTTCTTCGAGTTGCGTGCTGACCTGAGGCGTGGTTCCCGCTTCCAGTCTTCGGCAGACCTCAAATTTTGTTGTTGTTGTGTTGTTGTTGTTGTTGTTGTTGTTCTTCTTCTTCTTCTTCTTCTTCTTCTTCTTCTTCTTCTTCTTCTTCTTCTTCTTCTTCTTCTTCTTCTTCTTCTTCTTCTTCTTCTTCTTCTTCTTCTTCTTCTTCTTCTTCTTCTTCTTCTTCTTCTTCTTCTTCTTCTTCTTCTTCTTCTTCTTCTTCTTCTTCTTCTTCTTCTTCTTCTTCTTCTTCTAAAAAGTAGAATTTGAAATAAAAAGGGGAGGAGGGAGATTCAACTTCCTAAAAACGCATTAGTTAAGAAAACCATGAACGTCTTTTCAGAAACTCTATTTTAATTTTGTCTACTATAAGCACGATGACTGCGCTCACAAGAACGGTCATCCTTGAAATGATGTTACAAGAGCGATTTAAAAATCTTCCTCCACTTCTCCCACCCCCAACCACAACCACCACCACCACCACAACCACCACCACCACCACCACCACCACCACCACCACCACCACCACTCAGAAAACCATACCACACTGCGCTGCCCTTTCCTTCAGCTCCTTCTCCTTTAGTGACTCCTAACCTCTGCGTTCGTAGTTCCCGTGTTTATGTAATTCTATATGTTAAGTATTACCTTCTCTTATAGTCCCCTTGGTGTTATTCCAGCAATGAATAAAATTATCTACAATTTATTAATGAGTACTCGTTATCGGTCCGTGGACCCTCTTTGAAAATGATCTGGACCCCCAGAGACCCCACCAGAAACCTGGTTCTGCAATGAATTATCTAGCATTATTTTCTTCAACCTCGGCTTAATCAATACATCTTGCATTACAGCAGAGGCTGTGAATAGCGTTATCATAGCCAAGGGGTGAACTGGGAGTGCGTGCGTGTGTGTGTGTGTGCGTGGTGTGTGTGGTGTGTGTGCATGTGCGTGTGTGTGTGTTTGTGTGTGTGTGTGTGTGTGTGTGTGTGTGTGTGTGTGTGTGTGTGTGTGTGTGTGTGTGTGTGTGTGTGTACTGTATATATGTATATACTCTCTTATACGAGGGAGCTTCAAAAAGTTCGTGGAAAAAGTTCATAACTAAAAATTATATGGAAAAGGAATTTGATTTTATCGCACCTGGACATTCTTGTACCAACATGTTATAACAAGTTCAAACATGAACCCATAAATGCAGGTAATGACGCATCGCCGCCAGTTGGAAATCTGACACCATTTAAGCAACATGGAATCCACCAAAATCGAGGCCAGGACTAACATTAAATTCAGGATGAAAGTCGGTTTGAAAAATATGCAAATCATTGACGCTCTGAAACAAGTTTATGTTGACAATGTGCCAAAGAAATCAACAACCTACAAATGGATAAGTCTGTCCAGAAGTGGAAGAAACGAAGTTGAAGATGAGCCCCGCAGTGGCAGGCCATCAATGTCAGTTTGTGAGAAAAACATTGATGCTCTCCGCGACATGATTAAAAAGAATGAACAAATAGCCACTGAATCAGTAGCAGACACACTCAACATCTCCGTGGGTTCTGCACACACATTTCTGGTAGAGAGTTTGGGGCTAAGCAAGCTTTTCGCTCGATGGGTCCCTAGGCTGTTGCGCCCAGATCAGCAGCAAACAAGGGCAGATCTTTCAATGGAAATTTTGATCAAGTGGGATGAAGACTCTGGACCTTTCCTGCAGAGAATTGTGACAGGGGATGAAACATGGCTTTACCAATACGATCCCGAGGATAAAATTCAATCAAAGCGGTGGCTGCCCCGGGGTGGAAGTGGACCAGTCAAAGCAAAATCTGAGCGTTCAAGAGGAAAGGTCATGGCCACTGCCTTCTGGGATGCAGTGGAGATTTTGCTACTTGACTTCCTCGAGAACAAGAAAACAGTTACATCTACTCATTGAGAATGCGTTTTGAGAAAACTTAAAAAAAAATCTCGGAAAAATGCCCTGGAAACCTGAATCAACGCGTCCTCTTCACCACGACAATGCACGCGCTCACGGTGCTCGGCAGACAAGAGCTGTGTTACGTGAATTTCGATGGAAAATCATCCGACATCCCCCTTACAGCCGCGATTTAGCCTCGCTACACTTCTTTTTGTTTCCAAACTTCGAAAAATAATGAAAAGGTACCACTTTTCTATCATTTGAAGATGTAAAATGAGCTGTTTTTGCATGGTTCAGATCACATGATCCTCAAGTCTACTAAAAAAAA
>NC_134806.1:38025023-38027523 GCF_046742065.1 Oratosquilla oratoria
AAGAAAACAAGCAATGTCATAAATTGAAGACATCAGTAATTTGTATTTGTAGACAAAAAAAAAGTCATAAAAATTTGAGGAAACGAAATGTATGAGGAGAGGAATAGGGGCCGTAACTCATGACACACGGTGTGGTTATTGGAGAAGAGAGGGAGGGCGAAGAGGACGATGAGGAAGAGGAGGGAGGAGAGGACGATGAGGAGGAGGAGGGAGAAGAGGATGATGAGGAAGAGGAGGGAGGAGAGGACGATGAGGAAGAGGAGGGAGAAGAGGACGATGAGGAAGAGGAGGGAGAAGAGGACGATGAGGAAGAGGAGGGAGAAGAGGACGATGAGGAAGAGGAGGGAGAAGAGGACGATAAGGAAGAAGAGGGAGAAGAGGACGATGAGGAAGAGGTGGGAGAAGAGGACGATGAGGAAGAGGAGTGAGAAGAGGACGATGAGGAAGAGGAGGGAGAAGAGGACGATGAGGAAGAGGAGGGAGAAGAGGACGATAAGGAAGAAGAGGGAGAAGAGGACGATGAGGAAGAGGAGGGAGAAGAGGACGATGAGGAAGAGGAGGGAGAAGAGGATGATGAGGAAGAGGAGGGAGAAGAGGACGATGAGGAAGATGAGGGAGAAGAGGATAATGAGAAAGAAGAGGTAGAAGAGGACAATGAGACAGAGGAGGGAGAAGAGGACGACGAGGAAGAGGAGGGAGAAGAGGACGATGAGGAAGAGGAGGGAGAAGACGATGGGGAAGAGGAGGGAGAAGAGGACGATGAGGAAGAAGAGGACGATGAGAAAGAAGAGGGAGAAGAGGACGATGAGGAAGAAGAAGGGAAAGAGGACGATGAGGAAGAGGAGGGAGAAGAGGACGATGAGGAAGTGGAGGAGGAGTAGCCAACTCCCAAGGTGTGTGACACCAGGGAAGAAAAGATGGAGACAAATGTGACACGGAATGTTCCGTGTATGTGGAGTTGAAAGGACCGAAACGTATGTGTTGTGGTTTTCGTGGTTGTTATGGGGATGAGGAGCTTGTTGGCATGGTGTCAGGGGTGGCGTTTGTATGACGTCGTTGTTGTCATGGTGATGGTATTGGTGATAGTGTTGAAGTTGGTATTCATGCTTGTATTGATGGTGGTAACGATAGTGGTATTGACGTTGGTATTGAAGTTGATATTGATGTTGGTATTGATGAGGGTACTGATTGTGGTGTTAATGATGGTGATGGTGGTAGTGGTGGTATTGATGGTGGTGGTAGTGGTAGTATTGATGGTGGTGGTTCTGACAATTATGCTTCTGATCGTGGTCATAAGTGTGGTAGTAGAGCCAACAGTGACTTAAATCGTCTTTATTACAGTGAGGTGTGGAGAATAATTGTAGTTTATTTGTTTTTATTTATCTACTTGCTTATTTACCTTTATTCATGTTTGTTTAACGCATTTATTTATCTATTTATCTATTTATTTATTTAGTTTAGTTTTTTAAGTTAGTAATGGTTCTGAGGGTAGTCAGTGTTCTGGTAAACCGAAAACCATAGGATCGGTCTTCATTGTTAAATTCTTATCGTTAACAGTGTAAAAGTCAAACGTAGACTTGTAGCGATGTAGGTACAAGATACAGCCGATTTTTAAACATTTTGAGCCTTGTACACAAAAAGATGAACGCATTTGAGAATACTACACGCACGTACAAACACACACACACACACACACACACACACACACACACACACACACACACACACACACACACACACACACACACACACACACACACACACTCACTCACTCACTCACTGTGGTCAGTCATGATACTGAGTGTTCATAATTGTTAATTATTATGTTTATGCCATTAATCACCTACTATTATTGAATGCTTTTGAAAAATAATGATAGTACTTAATATCACATTAGTTTTTCGTATTAAGCAATTGTGCTTGAACGAATTTTTTTGAAAAATGTGACAATTATTAATATCAAAATATTTCGTCCATATCGGCAAGCAATTACCGCTCTTGAACGAAACTTACAGAAACAAGTGACACCACATATATATTTTTTTTAGTTCATGTCGATGGGTAATTGCTCCCTTTTAACGAACCATTTTAGAAATAGTGACCCCACTTCATATAAAAAACATATCATATATATCGGTAGACAACTGCTCTTGAATGAACCTTTTTGAAACTAATGACATGACTTAGTAGCAGATCGAGGACGAGCCCACAACCTCCAGAAGTAGAGGTGAGGGGAAGAGGTCGGTACTATCTTACCTTACCGTGTCACAGCTGAGGGTAGTTGGCACTCAGCACGGCACATTCCAAGTGTGAGATAGAATCAGGAATAGTCCTGAGGTTTTTGTGAGTTGATTCAAAGTTGTTCTGAGAGTGGAGTATGTCTCGTCCGGTACTGTTTATTATGTTTTTGTTTTTTAATATTTTGTTGTACTTCTTTTTCGTTGAGGATAACCAGTGCTTCTGAATTGTGTGTGTGTGTGTGTGTGTGTGTGTGTGTGTG
>NC_134806.1:38030023-38047523 GCF_046742065.1 Oratosquilla oratoria
AACGTATTACAAGAGCGCACGCATATACTGTCGGAGGGCACGGTAGCTCAGCTAAAAGGGAGCAAGGAACAAAGAAAACAAAAGGGGGGAAGATGAAAAACAAAGTTCGAAGGAGAGGAGGACATTCATGAGGGAATAGCGATGCGCGGCGCAGAGGTCGTCGTGGCGAGGGAGTCCGGATCCAAAGGGATACTGAAGGAGGGGCTGGCGGAAGAACCTAAAGATTCTGAGGAGGTGAAAGTGAAGAAACCTGAGGATACTGAAGAGGGAGATGGCAAAGAAACCTTCAGGATACTGACGAAGGAGCTGGGGAAAACACCTGTGGATACTGAGGGAGAAAGCAAAGAAAGCTAATAGAGAAGAAGGCGAAAGAACCTGAGTATACTGACGTAGGAGAAGGCAAAGAAAGCTGGAAAACTGGTGGAAGAGATGTTGAAGGAACTTGAGAATACTGAGGGAAGAGAAGGCAAAGAGACCTGGATGATACTGACGAAGGAGAAAGTAAAGAAAACTTAAGATACTGAAGAAAAGGAAAACGAAGAAACCAGAGGATACTGACGGAGAAAAGGGCGAAGGAACCTGATCGATACTGACGGAGAAGCTAGCGAAAGAACCTGGAGATGATGACGGAGGAGGTGAAGAAAGGTGTTGATACTGAGGAGGGAGAACGCAAAAAAAAAAAAAAAAAAAAAAAAAAAGGGGTAGTTAGGGAGTAAAGGCGAAGAAATATGAAGATACTGACAGAGAAAAAGGCAAAAAACACAAACTAGAATACTGTCGGAGGGAAAGGCGAAGAAACCTATAGATACTGACGGAGGAGCTCGCGAAGAAATCTGTGGATACTGACGGAGGAGAACGCGAAGAAAAAGGTGGATACTAGCAGAGTACCAAAAGAATAAATCTGCGGATACTGACGAAAGAGGAGCCGACGAGGACTGGCGGACATTGACGAAGGAAAAAGTGGAAAAAGATGAAAAAGGATGAAGAAGCAGAAACTGCCAGAGTATACTGAAGGTGGAACTGGTAGTGTAGACTGAAAGAAGAAACGGAAAATTCTGAAAGAGAAGGTGACGGAAGATCTGAAGGAGTAATTGACGAAGAACAACCAAAGAGGATTTAATGTTGAATAAGATGATGCGACAGATGTGGACTGTCCCTCCTTACAATATAAACCATGTTCCCTTCAGCTGAATAAAATCACCTTGCAACATCCGGTAAGAATTTAAAGGATTTGGTCGATATAGGAATAACCCTTTGAGGATGTTAAAGGTTTATTTGAATAAAGTCCTTTGGTTAAGCCTTAAAAAACATAAAATTTAATCTTCGAACTAAGGATTGTTTCAGCTTTGTGGTGGCTTTGAGAGACGGCTGTTGTGTTCATCACCAATCATTTTTGTTCGAATATAGAGTGAATTCAGAGAGATTGTAGTTGGGGATTTGCAGAACTCGTGTGACCTAAGCTGACCCTTTTAAACGAATAAAATCGTCTGATGACAGTAAGGGTAATTATTTTCAAATACCCTTACCCTGGGTTTTAAGGAAGAGTGTGATACACTGATACAAGCGATTTCTGACCAGAAGGAGTCTGAGGACTCGCTTCTGAGGCAGGAACGGCGTCGGCGGAGGTACAGGACCTTCCTGATGGTGGCGCTGCCGAAGAGGTGTGTCTAAAATGAGAGAGAGCGAACTTAAAGCTGCAAGAGTAAGCGAGTTGATGATTGAGCTGCTACGCTTGAGAGGCATGAAGGTGTTACGCGTGAGTTGACGAAATGGTTGATGATTGATTGTTTTCAATGGACTTGTGAATTGAATACTCAGGGAACTAAATGCAGTAAGCCGTTCACGATACTTCGGCAGTCAGGCTCCGCCTACTTGTTTATGATACGTATATCAGTTTGCTGTATATATATATGATATTGTTCATTTAGAATAAAATCAGAAGAAATATATTTGGGTATAAGTGATTATATTACTGTACTTTTATCATAGAATAATATTCATGGAAGATGATAGACTATTATTTTTCATTATAACTAAAATCGTCTCCAATCAGGAATCTGTGATTGGCAATAGATAAATATATTGCTTACTTTTTAGGCTAGTGATGGGGGCGAGGTCTCTCATCATAATAAAATCCGCTTAACATCACCCATGTGATCTGTACAAATCCTCTCGCCAGCGCTGACAGAAGAAGTGAAATTGTATGATATCTTTCAAAACTTTGAATAATGTTGCAGTTCTACGAGGTGAGCAGTTGAATAGTTACAAATGCAAGACTGAAGTCGTAGTTGCATTGCATACATATCTTGGGTAGACAATTATGATACATATAAAGAAGACGCGTTTTCATACTACAAGAATGATATTATTTTGACCATTATAGTAGATTATTGTGATACATAGAGGGAAGACACATTTTCATATTACAAGAATATTATTTTGATCATTATAATCAATATCATTATTAGTAGCAGTAATAGTAGTAGTAGTAGTAGTAGCAGTATTTGTTAAATTTCTTTATTTCTTATTAGTTATTTATTTATTATTTAGTCGTTTGTCATTCAATTATTTATTCATCATGTTTTATGTTTTCATAAGGAAGCCAATCTCTGAACTACTCAATACTTTTCGGGCTCAACCTTGCATATGTTTGCTGTATTATTATTACAGATGCATTTTCCTTTTTTTTTTTATTCATTCGCAAACCTCATTGTATTTACATTTTTAATTTTCTTTTTACAAGATTAATATTATGTATATATATTTTTTTTACTGCTAGGGTACAATAAAGAGACTAACTTAGAATAATATTACAAATATACAACAACAAAAATCGAGAAAAGATTAAGCTAGAAGAAGTCTTGAGACAGACGGGATAAGTGGCAGTCACTAATACCCGTTGGGAATCAAGCTCAACTCTAGAAAGTTACAATATCACCGCGAAGCTTTAGGTGACGGTACTTCGCGGAGAATACAATTCGCGGAGAATTGATAACCTTTTTTCCCGGAGGGAAATATTCACGGTATATGGGTGCATTTACCGTAGGTCTATATAGGACGGCTTGTGCTTGCATTGCTAATAGAGATTGACACTGGGTAGCGGTCTTGACCCCTTTATTACCGTGGCGGGTTGTCAACATTAGGCAACGGTTAGCTTTGGGCGATTTTATTTAGGTGAGAGGGTTGAAAAGATCTTCAATTGGACTTTGAACTTCGTATGAAAAAAATAGACAAATTAATAAATAAATTAATACATGAATAAATAGATAGATAGGAACGTAAATAAATGAATGAGTGAATACAAAACAAGGTTATGAATGAATAAATGCGGAAATGAATTAATAAATATACAAATCATTAATTAAATGGTAAGAAAAAGGTGTACAGTATTTGGTCTTAACAGTTGTTTATAGATAGAGCACCCTCCCTTGATTAGAACTCTCCTGAATTAGGAAATCTCCAATATTAGGAACCAACGAACATTTTTGAAATCTGGATAGTTTCGGATATCAAAAACACTGTAAATTTTTATCAATTTTTGGAAATAAATTTTCGTTCCAAATTTAGAATTTTTCCGAGCTTTAGCGAGACCTACGTATACATCATAGATCGGCTACCTTTGAGAAAGAGGTTTTCTCTCTAATGGAATAGGATGATCGAACTACCCAAATGGCTGGAGAGAGTTAATTGGACACTGTATCCAGTTAAGAAAAATTGAGTTATCGAGTTGGACGCGATGTTTATTAATGACACAGGAAAACTTTAAGGAAAATTTGTGGTTTTACTTGTTATTGGTTTTTACGGGAAAAGAGGGGAAACTTTTTTTTAAAGAGAAATACAAAACACTGGGGTATTTATTTATATTTTTTTTCCTTCGAATGGCACGCATTGGCCCCAAAAATGCTTCTTGTTGATATTGAGGAAAAACGAATGTTTTTTTTCACAATTTCAGTATAAAAACATTATTAACACCTTTCTTTTCTCCCTCCCTTCTCCCTCCTCCTCCTCCCTCTCCCTCTCCCTCTCCCTTCCTCTTCCCTCCTCTTCCCTCCTCTTCCCTCCTCTTCCCTCCTCTTCCCTTCTCTTCCCTCCTCTTCCCTCATCTTCCCTCCTGGCTCCTTCCTCCTTCCCCTTTCCTTCTCCCTCAAAAATGCCTCAGATTATATTGGTGAAACATTCGTTTTTTTTTGTTATCTTATTTTCACAAATTCGATTTAAAAACGTTATTGGCTGCCTTCTCCCTCCTCCCTCCTCCCTCCTCTCCCCTCCTTCATCCCTCCCTCATCCCTCCCTCATCCCTCCCTCATCCCTCCACACTGTTTTGATTTCATCACAGCTTCACTCTTCAATCAACGGGAAACTTGCGAGAAAAGATTGATAGTCAGCGTGATAGTCAACCTTCCATTCTCAACTTTCTTTTCAATATGTGACAGTCGAGGTCAACGGCTTTCAACTCTTCTCCACTGACCTCTTTTCATCATATGTCAGGTCACTTCTCGACCCCACCTTACGACCTCTTCTGACCCGAAAGGGCTTACTTTTATTGGCGATTCAATTTTTGTGACTTGCAGAAACGGTCTGTCGATTATGTGAACTGTAGAATTTGTAGAATTTGTAGAATTTTTGAGTTTGTAAAGAAAATTGATAGTCTGACAACTTAAGTCTAAAATCTGTGGTCCCCTTACCCCTTTAACCCCTTCCACCCTTCCCCTTTCTCCCTTCCCTCCTTCCCTCCTTCCCTCCTTCCCTCCTTCCCTCCTTCCCCCACTCCTTCTTCACCCTAACCCCCTCTTGAGGAAAATATTCTTCCCCTACCCAACCCAACCCCTCTAAATGAAATGTCATTAGTATGTCAACACTCCTTAAGATGAATCAAATCGCCTAAATCTAACTAGAAGAAAGGTAGGTTACTGCAGTGTCTGTGATTAATCGTGATATGTTTAACCCTTTTGCTGATTAACTAAATTGATTTAAATTACCTGCCGATAGCTAGAATAAACCCATAATTTATCATGTACAGTAACGCATTGTCGTACTAATCTGCGAAATACTCTATGTAACCGTGTGGACTATTTTTCATTTAAGATATTTGAATAGTTTCATCATTACGTTACGTCAAATTCATACCATGTATTCTAGAAAGACATTTAGATGATTCTAGGTTAATATTGGAATCCACGATAGAGTTTATGGGTGCCAATAATAGGAATATTGACTGTAGCATAATAGGCAATAGGTAATGGTATAATATGTATTGGCAATAAGAGGTGCCCAAAGTGTGGCACGCGTGCCAAGAGTGTGGCACGCGTGCCAAATGAGCCACCCGTGCCAAAGGTGTCAAAGGTGCCATGTGCCAAAGGTCCCAATTGTGACACGGGCGTCAATTGTGCCAAATGTGCCAAGCGTGCCAATGGTGCAGTAGTTGAGTGCCAACCGATATTCAACTCTGAAGGATTGACAGTTGAACTGCGTTATGACCTTTTAAAGGTGATGTTGCCGCGGATGACGGGGCTCAAGCGGCGGCAAGGAGACGACTCGCCCTACTCCCGGCTGCCCCAACACAGTGGGCAAAGGTGTTGTTGTTGTTTGGGGGGGCGTGTATTGAATGCTTCGTGGCTCTAGATTCTCAGTTGGAGGTCTCTCCTTATTTTTGTTTTTCATTTTTTTACTTTGAGGGTTTACACACCGGGCGAATATTCCCGCTGTAGCTAAGCGTCCCAGGGTGTAAGCTTCTCAAGTCTAAAACAAAGGTGATGGCTTCGGCCGCAGGTAAACGCTGCACACCCTGCCGATGGTGAGGATTTTTTATTATTTATCTATTTTTAAATATTCTCCTATGACATCTGTCACACAGGACCAACATTAGGGGAGACGCTCCTCTCCGATGCCCATCACACAGAACCAGCACAGGGAGGCATCCATTGTTAGTCCCTACTGATTGGGTCGAAGACGAAGGTGATTAACAGAGTTCTCTCTTGAAGCTATTGTATGGATTAACGAGGATAGGGAATCGGAGCTGCAAACAATATTTGGGTGAAGGGGGAAAGGGGAGTCGGGGGGAGGGGGGAGAGAGTGGGGAAGGGGGGAGAAAGGGTGAGTGGGGGGGAGTGAGGGGAGAAAGGGAACATGGAAATTAAAGAATGATAAAAGATGGGGTTAGGGGGAAGGGGTGAAGGAGTTAATTTTCACTTCGCTTAAAACATGGGAGGGGGAGGGGGTGGGGTGAGAGGGAGTGTTGTTAGAATTTGTTAAAACATGGTAGGGGGAGGGGGTGGGGTGAGAGGGAGTGTTGTTAGAATTCGCTTAAAACATAGGAGGGGGAGGGGTGGGGTGAGAAGGGAATGTTGTTAGAATTCGCTTAAAACATGGGAGGGGTGTTGTTAGAAACTATTTTAGCTTGATTTTCTCTCTTTATATAGGTTTTCTTCTCCTTCTCTCTCACCCCCTTTCCCGGTCCCTCCGTTTTTTCTCCTCTCTCTTCTCGCTCTCTCTCTTCTCTCTTACATTCTCTTTTCTCCCTTGAATTTTCTCTTCTGCCCCCATCCTCTGTCTTTTCTCTTCCTCCTTGTTTTCTCTCTTCCATTCACCTCTCCTCTTATTTCTTCATTTTTACTCTTCTCTCTTCTTCCTATCTTTCCTCTCTTTTACTTTCCTCTCATTTCTTACTCTTTATCCGTCTCTCTTCATCAGTACTTTCCTCCCTTCTGTTCTGTTCTCTTTTCCCCGATCCTGTGTTCTCTTCCCGTGTCCTCTCCTTTTTCTCTCATTTTCTATCCCTCTCCTTTCACACTCTGTTTCCCTTTCTTTCACCCATTCTCCCCCTCTGTTGTACTCCCGTCCTCCTCCTCCTCCTCTCCTCCCCTCTCCTCCCCTTCTTCCTCCTTCTCCTCCTCCTCCTCCTTCTCCTCCTCCTTCTCCTCCTCCTCCTTCTCACCCTACTTCTCCTCTTCCTCCTCCTCGTTTCCTTCTTCTCCTCCTTCCCCTCCTCCTTCTCCTCCTCCTCCTCCTCCTCCTCCTCCTCCTCCTCCACCTCCTCCTTCCCCTCCTCCTCCTCCTCCTCCTCCTCCTCCTCCTCCTCCTCCTCGTCCTCCTCCTCGTCCTCCTCCTCCTCCTCCTTCCCCTCCTCATTTTGCCGTCACCTTACTTGTGTACTTTCCTTTCCTCGTCTCACGTCTTGACTCGTTTGTTGTCCTCCTCTCTTCTCCCCTCTCGCCTTTTTTTCTTCTCTCTAATTCTGTGTCTTTTTTTTTTTTTCTTTACTTCATGTCTCCCTTCTCTCTTCTCTTCCATTCTTCTGTCTGGCCCCCACGTGCTTGTCTTCTACTGCCCTTTTCTCTCCTCAGTACTGCCTTCTCTTCTCTTCCTCTCTCTCTCTCTCTCTCTCTCTCTCTCTCTCTCTCTCTCTCTCTCTCTCTCTCTCTCTATATATATATATATATATATATATATATATATATATATATATATATATATATATATTTCTCTCCCTCCATCCCTCCTAACCTCCCCCTGCCCCCATACACACATCCACTATCCTGATCTTCCTTCCCTCCCCTCGTCTTCCTTCCCCAACTCCCCTTCCCCCCTCACCTGCTTTCCGTATCCCTTTCCTTCTCTCCTTCTCTTTCCTCACTCCCTTCTGTCTCTGCTTCACTCACTCACTCACTCTCTTATCTTTCTTCTATGCCTTTCCCCCCCCAACTTCCACTCTCACCTCTCACTCCCACCTTCCCTCCATTGGTCTATCTCTTAGGCGTTTTTCATCGTCTTTCTTCCAATCTCTCTCTCTATTCTCTCTCTCTCTCTCTCTCTCTCTCTCTCTCTCTCTCTCTCTCTCTCTCTCTCTCTCTCTCTCTCTCTCTCTCTCTCTCTCTCTCTCTCTCTCTCTCTCTCTCTCTCTCTCTCTCTCTCTCTCTCTCTCTCTCTCTCTCTCTCTCTCTCTCTCTCTCTCTCTCTCTCTCTGTTTCACTATATCTATATCTATATCTATGTATCTACCTACCTCTTCCGCGACAACATTGATGTATTCATGTATTCATACACAGGAGGCTAAAACGAGCACCTCTGTTCCTCAGGACAATATCACACTGAAGAATTGGAGTTGTAGAGGTGATGCAAGAAAGGTTAAAGAAGGACAGCGAAACAGAAGGAAAGTATTTTTTTTTTTTTTTTTTGACAAGTCTCCAGTCATGAAAGAATACCGAGTGACCGGTCCCGAAAATATTCAATGTATAAAACATACAGCCAATAACCCATCACACGGGGCATGTATCAATAAGGAAGAATATAGAGAAACAGGGAGTGAGGAAAAAAGATACTGAGGGATGTAAGATGAAAAGAAAACTGTAAATTGCAAAGGTACAGTTTCCAGAAAAGGACGATTGGGAGTATCCTTTGGGAAAACCCTGTGGGGATAGAGTCGAGATCAGCTCGAGAAGAGTGTCAAGATGAGGCGAATGTTGAGAAAGCGAATGTTAGGAACGCGAATTTTGAGGACACGAATGTTGAGAACACTAATGTTGGGAACGCAAATGTTGACAACGCGAATGTTGAGTACGCGAATATTGAGAACGTGAATGTTGAAAACGCGAATGTTGAGAACGCGAATGTTGAGAACGCGAATGTTGAGAACGCGAATGCTGAAAACGCGAATGTTGAGAACGCGAATGTTGGGAACGCGAATGTTGGGAACGCGAATGTTGAAAACGCGAATGTTGAGAACGGGAGAAGCAGAAAGGATCGAGTCGGAAGGTGGAATAGTAAAAAGGAAAGGAAGGAAGACGAAATAAACAATAAACTGGAGGGAAGAAAGTGATGAAAAGGAAAAGAAGTGAGTTTATGAAGGTGGAGGAAAGTTGCCGGTGGTAGGAGGGGCTGGGGTCCCTAAGACAAAGAGGATAAAGAAGATGGCGCCGATAACAGACTTAAATTTAATACCTTTCGATTAATGAATTCATCCTTACCGTCTCCCTATGCGAAGTCCCTAAGAGACACCTACGGATCAAAGTTATCTATAATCATTTTATGACGATTGGAGACTTGTTTTTCGAAGAAAAAGAAAAACAAAACAAAACAAAACAACGTAAACAAAAAAAAGATAGTTTTTCCTTTTCCTATTTTCTTTACTTATCGTATACTTAAGACTTTGTTTGGCTTTGGGACTTGGTTTAAGTGACGTAACAAGGGAACTTACAATCTCGTAAGGATTTTACGATCAGCCCGAGAAAGCTTTTCCAAAACTCGTCCAAACTTGTTGGATAACTGAAGAAGGTTAAGGTAACATTGACCAGAATTTGAAGTTACGTCGGAACCAAAGAGGCACTTAAAAAGGGAAGGGGGAGAGGGGGGAAGGGGAGAGAAAGTTATCGAGGGGATTTTGAGTAAAGAAAGAAACAATAAAAGAAAATCGAATTCGTAAATATAAACAGGATAAGAGTACACGACGAATATAAAGAAAAGGAGCAGGTTTCATGGACGGTAAACGAAGGAGAAACGGTGAGAATGGGAGAAGTTTTCTTTGAGAAAACAAACTGTTCAAGGTGCAGGCCTGGGCTAGGGCGAGAGAAAACAATGGGCCGTTTTGGTTGAAGGAGACGAGTAGGAGAGATGGAGAGAAAAGGCGGAGACCGTTTGCTCTAAGACAGAGATGAACAAATGGAGGACTGGAAAGAGAGGAGAATGGATAGAAAAAATAGAGAAAATTTGCTGTAGGATGGAGATGAAGAAAAACAAAAAATGGAGAACTAGGAAGAAGAGATGAAGGACGAGGAATGAAGTAAAATGGAATGACGAGAGAGGGGTTACGGTGATGATAATGAGAAACAGGATTAAAGAAGAGAGGGCTGAGAAGAAGAAGAAGAAGAAGAAAAAGAAGAGGAAGAAGAAGAAGAAGGAAGAAGTAAGAAGAAAAGAGGAAAAAGAAATAAAGGAGAAGAGAAAAAGAAGAATAGAAAAGAAGAGGAGGAGGAGGAGGAGGAGGAGGAATGAATAGTAGAGATGGACACCTCTCTTCGACCAAGAGGGGGAGAGAGGAAGGCAAGTTGGGGGGGGGGAGGAGGAGGAGGAGGAGGAGGAGGAGGAGGAGGAGGAGGAGGAGGAGGAGGAGGAGGAGGGGGGAAGGAGGAGGAGGGAAGGATAGGAAGACCTGTAAAAGTTGAAGCTGCTGCTGCTGCTGACGTAGGTTTGAGAAAGGAATCTAAAGTGGAGTAAAGTGTGTTATGTGGTATAGTGTGTTATGGTATGATATGGCGTAACATATGTGGTATGGTGTTAGGTTGGGTAACTGAAGTGGAGTACATTGTGGTATGTAGTGTGGTATGGTATGGTGTAACATATGTAATATGGTGTTAGGTTGGATACTGAAATGGAGTAGAGTATGGCATGGTATGATGTAATGTATGTGGTATGATGATAGGTTGGGTAAATAATGCAGTAGACTGTGATATGGTATAGTGGGGTATGGTATAGTATGGTATAGTGTAACGTATGTGATATATTATTGGGCTGGGTTTGGTATCAGGTGGTAGTATGGTTTGGGCAAATAGAAAAAATGACAAATTATGATTAAAGAAATATGGTAATGGTTAGGGTACTGAGGCTGCAGGGGGGTATTTCAAGCAGAATACTTTTAATGAGTTTGATTAGGAAGGAGGATGGATAAGGGTGATATATGGGGTGGATTGAGTATAAAAGAATAAACGAGGGATTACCTGATGAAAGTTGTAATCAAAAGTTACCAGTAGCGGGGAAGAAGGAAGGACATAAGTGTAACGAAGGAATGGAGAGAGATAGAAGAAATAATAATATAAAAATGAAATCAAGGAAAAGTAAAGGAGCCTATGTATATTATGACTGAGCTCTTTGGAGAATTTCTTTTGGTTAAACCCAAAATATTTTATTCTTGGAGAACTTGAGACCCTCTTCGCCTCTTCTTTTTAGGACGCCTTCGAGGTATTTCATTCTTGCTGACGTCAGGTCATTTAATTCAGCAGGACCCCTTTCCAGAAGTGCTTCTGGTTAGTAGGAGGACTCACAATGGGTACCTGGAAGCCGGACGTCAAAGAGATACATCTCGCGTCTTCAAAACTCGTCATTACCTTTGTCTCCACTATTCTCCCATTACCTTCTCACATAAAGAGAGCAGACAACTGGCGACTGCTCACACCCTCCTACTGCTACTATCAGGCGGTGACGGAGAAACAGTGTCACTAATACAACAAAGACAACAGTACAACGTGTCTTTCCAAAGAGATTTATTAGAGGACCTGAGGATCATTGCTATATGCTATGGTGCTGTGCGTTTCTGATCAGTGAAACTTGAAGCAAGCCTAGCCTAACCTAACCTAACCTAACCTAACATAACTTAACCTAATCTAACATATCACAACCTAACCAAACCTAACTAAAACTAACCAAACCTAATCTAACCTAACCTAACCTAACCTAAACTAAACTAAACTAAACTAAACTAAGCTAAACTAACCCTAACCTTAACCTAACCCAACCCAACCCAACCCAACCCAACCCAACCCAACACAACCCAACCCATCCCAACCCAACACAACACAACACAACCTAATCCAACCTAACACAACCTAAATCAACCCAACCCAACACATCCCAACCTAACCTAACCCAACCTAATCCAATCTAATCCAACCCAACCTTACCCAACTTAACCCACCTAACCCACTTAACCTAACTAACCTAACCTAACCTAACATCACCTAACTTTACCTTACCTTACCTAAGCTAAGAAAACCTATTATTATAGGTCAGTAATGCAAACGGGGTAGGGGAGGTGAGCTTAATTAAGGAGATGAGGAGACGCAAGAGAGGCAGGAAGGAGATTAGGTGTCTGGTGTTGACATTGATGACTGTGGCGGATATAACGATGATAGGCGCAATTAAGGTGATGGCGTAAATGGAGGGACTTTTTTTTTTTTTTTTTTTTTAAGACTACCAGTGGCGTCCAGTATGTAGCGAGTATATGAGGAAGCGGAACAAACAACAGGCATTCGCGTCGTCGCCATCTTCGTCGTTATTTATGTCGTCGTTGTTAACGTGACCGTTGTTGTTATTATCGACCTCCTTATTGTCGTTGTCATTGTCATCGTTGCCGTTATTGTCATGGACGTCATCATTGTTACCGTCATCGTCATTGTTGTCTTCATCCTCATCTTCATCTTCATCTTTATCCTCATCTTCATCCTCATCTTCATTTTCATTCTCATCCACGTCACATCTTCATCCTCATCTTCATTCTCATTCTCATCCACATCTTCATCCTCATCTTCATCCTCATCTTCATCCTCATCTTCATCCTCATATTCATCTTCATCCTCATCTTTATCTTCGTCCTCACTTTCACCCTTATCTTCATCCTCATGTGTATCCTCATCCTCATTACCATCCTCGTTTGGACTAAGGATTGAAAACCATTTACAATGTTGTTGCTGAAGTTGATAATTGCTTTTAGGTCGGGCGATGACGAAAGAGAAACTGGAACCACTGTGTGCTGGGGATAACAAGCAGTGTTACGAAACGTTTCCGGCGTGGCTTTGCTCTGATCTCTCGGGAAGCGTAAGAGGGAATGGAGAAAAGGAAAATGGCCAGTGAGACATATGAACATAAGCTTAGAGGAGACAGCATGAGAACAAAAGGCCTGCACTAAGCAGTTCCATGTCCCTTACCCCATTCATGCTAATCCACAAAGTTATCTAATCTTCTCTGAAAACAATTGTTTTAACGCCCACTACATGGTTATTGAGTCTACAATATTCGTTGGAAAACCAGTTCGTGCCTATTTCGTTTTTAAACCTATTTTTTTCCAATTTAAACCCGTTACTACGACGACAAAGATGGCTGTCTTGGAGTACCAGGGGATGGAGTGTAAAAGGGAGGGAGTTGGGGGAGTGAAAAGAAGATGGAAGCCTAAGGACTATGATATGGAGTCTCAAGGGTGAGACGTGTGGAGTAACAGTGTTGGTTTTGGAGTACCAGAGATGAAAAGTGGAGTCAAGAACGGGGTTTTGGAGTACCAGAGATGAAAAGTGGAGTCAAGAAGAGTCAAGGGGCTCTATTGGCGTACCATGGGACTGAGAATGGAGTGGACTGAAACTAGGAATCAAATAACTGGTTATGGATTGTAAGTAGACAAAGTGGAGGGAAAGAGAAAATATTCAAAAAGGAAAGAATGGAGTTATGGAGTACCATAGAGCAGGAAACGGAGTGAACAGAAATAAAGAGTGAGTGGAGTACCGTGGAGTGTCAAGTAAATTTAAAAGGAGCAAAATCTAAGGGGAGTATGGAGTCTCGAAATGGAGTCAAATGGAGTGAAAAATATGCGAGGAATCGTGGAGACGGTAAGTAGACAGGAGGAAGATGAGTATGTGGAGTAAGAAGAGGAGTGGAATAGTCTGCTAATGGAGTGGAACGGTGGAAGGTGAGGGGAAGACGGATGGAGGTGAGGAGGGGACGAGGGGAGGGGAGGGGAGGGGAGGGGAGGGGAGGGGAGGAAAGAGCTGCGCTAGAGAGGGAGCTCAGTTGAAGTTGAGAGGAGAGCAGCTGCAAGGAGGGTAGGGGAGGGGAAGAGAGGAGAGGAAAAAGGAATAGAGGGGATAAGGGAAGGGGGAAAAGGTAGGGGAAGTGGGTGAAAGGAGGGGATATGAAAGTAGGGGAGGGGAAGAGAGGGAAGGGGACCGTGCGGAGCGAAAGGGAGGAGAAGGGAAGGGAAGCGAGGGTGGAGGGAAAGAGAGTTTACGGGGTAAAGGGAGTGGATTTAAGAAGAGGGGAGTGGAGGGGAGGGAAGGTGAGGGGAGGGGAGTTGAAGGAATGGGAACATAGGAGATGAGATGAGAGGGGGTGGGAAGGGAAGGGAGGGAAAGGGAAGGGAGAGGAAGGGAACGGATGGGTAGGAGGTGTAGTCGAGGTAGAAGAAAGTGGAAGGGCAGGTAGATGGAACAGTACGTCACTGAGTCGGGATAAACTGGCGTGTAGGATGAACATGGAAAAGAACGACAAATAAAATATGAAAAAAAGAAATTATTTTGTTTATCTATTTGTTTATTTATTATGGGAAGTAGGAAATTTTTTAGAAAAATGCTCCATGGTTCGATGTAGAGGCTTTGGAGGAGTTCGTGGAAGTGGAAGATATATAGAATAAGAAATTTACTTAGAGAAATGAAAGAAACGTGGGACTAGAGGGAAAAATGAAGAAATGCTTTGAGGAAGAGATAACAACATGTCGACTGATGGAGGAGAAGAAGGAATGAGGGAGAACGGAATGAAGGAGGAGGCGTGATGGCATGCTGGCGTAAAAGGATTGGAGGCGGAGGAGGTAGGTAGAAGTGTGAGGAGGTAGCAAAGAAGGCTCGCAAGGACCCAGAAGAGAGTAAGGAATACAGTGAGGAACGGGAGGTAACATGGAAAGCAATGAATGGAGTAGGAGGTCCGTGGAGAAAGGAAAGAGGAGTGGGATGGAGTTGAGGTGAAGGAGGATGCGGTAGTGGTGGCGGTGGTGGCGGTGGCGGTGGCGGCGGCGGCGGCGGTGTGTTACTGAAGAGCCTTACGTCTTGAAGCCGACCTGCCAGCCCACACTGTGGAGCCTTCGTTCTCTGCGTCCTTGTTCGTACGCGTTTTACTATACATGTTGTAATGAGGACACCTTTGCCTGGTCCTTTTTCGAAACTTCATCTTCACATGTGACAAAGCTCTCGCTGTGTAATCTCTTAGGCTTTTCGTTCTTTAGTATATATCGTTGCTTTTTTATCCAGGTTTTGTTCTCTTAAGTATTCTTGCTGGGTCTGCGTTGCATATGAGCTGTTTTTCGTCTGTCTACAGGTATCTTCCAGTCCACTTTTATTTTCCTGTCGAATCTTGTTCATTATAATCTTTAAGCTGCAAAGTTAAGGGTTTTAATTTTTTTTTTCTTTTGTGGCCTTCAACACACTAAAACGCTGAATCTTCTTAGTACAAAGATATTCATTTTGTGTAATTTTTCCGTTCTGTTCAACACACAGCTTACTTTCGCCTTCACCTATGCAGCTCGACGCCTACGTTGCTCTCCATCCACATCCACACAGGAGAAATCCTCTACCTCATGCACTTCTGTTGAAATAAGCGTTAATAAATCGTAACCTTGCTACACGGTTCCAGGCGGTAATGTCAACCCTTTTGGTACAGTGCCATAATAACATTATTCTTACTTCAAAACAGTGCAATACAATGCAATACGATACAACAGGAAAACAATACAGCATAACATCATTCTTACATCGACAGTGCCACAAGTGTATCATTCTTGTATCGACGCAGTCCCATAACATCGTCATTCTTAGGTCGGATCATATTTCCATTAACATCATAGCAATTTTTGCCCTTACACGTCCACCTTACACTAGCCCCCTCGTGGTCTTAACGCACGCGCGCTTACACACACCCTACGCCAATCTATTCCCCTTAAAGTGAGGCACTGAGGCACTCTCTTCTGTGGCCCAGACACTCTCTCTGATTATTTGCACTCCCCAGCACACACACACTGCTGTGAATACCCAAGTAGGTTCTGGCCTGTTCCCTTGCAGTAACAAGTACCAATTGTCGCTCTCGCTATCACAAGTACCTTCGGGAATAGAAATAATTTTGGTATAATACTTCTTTAAAGGGATTTATTACAAGTGTAATTATTGTTACTCTGCTTACTGGTTTAATGGGAGTGATGAAATTTCCTTTTCCTGCATACCATCTCTTCTAAAATTACATATATCCATTCTTCAGTAAGTTACCAGATCTATGACCTACTACCACTAGTACTATTTGTGTATCTCAGTATCTCGGTACTGTCACATGGTCTCACAGGTACCAATTTTATGATATAAATCTTTGATAGCACCTCTCCTTTCTCTAAGTACCTTTTTCATATACTGTTCCTCGTTATCATCAGTCGGTACCAAAAATACCACGTCCATATGTTTGATAGGTACTACCATCTGTATACAGAAATACCAAATCCGATGCCTATTCCTCGATACCATGGCTTCATACCAAGAATACTGTTTGAAACCAGCGCTTTCCTTTTTCAAGGTATTAGAGCTTTGTGCAATACTTTGGCTCAATATGATATTAAAGTTAATCAAACCTGACCCACCATATTCATAATTTGTGCAAATATATTTTCAATCGTTGCTCCATTGTTACAAATTCATTAGCAAAAATATCACTTAAATTATAAGGAATATGATGTATGCAGGTATACATTGGAGACTCAACATCGATATATATGTAGAGGCATATTTTTCATATAGTATGTGTCAGGTTCTTGACTCCAGGACTGTGGAGCCACTTTCCAAAATTCGACGACGACTTTTCAAAATAACCTATCTATTATAATACTGTATTTGGTTCCCTTAGCCACGTTCGAAATAAACACTGTAATATTGAAATGTTATGAAACCAGTGGCGTCATCGAGAATCAGATAATAATACAAAGTTGTCTACGAACTTTGGAATTCGAATCTACATTGAAAAGCAGAAGTTCTGCCTCAACTGGGGACTGTTCCTATCAGTTCTCCAATGATTTAGGTTAGGCTTACGGGACCAATATGCTTTTTGGCGTATCGCTGTGTACCTCAGGTTCTGAACCCATACCGACTCCATATCTAATACATCCAGTAGCTTCCAACAGATTCCGTACGATTTAAGGTAAGGCTTGTTGGTTCGTAATTTCTGGACTGCTTTCACCGTTAGGTTACTGAAACTTGTACTTCAGTAACATAGGTCCTGTATAAATCAATTCCAGTTTACAAAGGATTACAAAGGCGGAGCATGCCGACAGGAGACCTTTTGGTCCATATCTAGGTTTTGGTATGTTTTCCTCTGGTTTAGCATGGACTTGAAGGTCTGTGATTTCTGGTCTTACGTTTGTATTTTTTTTTTTTTCAAGAGGACCTTTTATGGATCGATACAAACTGCACACCCAGTGATTGAAATTGTTTCCAGAAGTTCTTCCGTGATTTAACTTCTCAGAGGCCTGTAGCTTCCAGCACGCTTTTACTTCTGGGTTATGTAGAAGGTGAGGAACCCACGCCAGGAGGCGCGTAGCTACAACCGAGGCTGTCACTTTTGCCCTATGCGCTTGGACTGTTGAGACAGGTGGCAGTCACTGCTGGGAATCGGAGAGGAGTGCGGGATTCGAACGCACAACTAAGCGAATGCGAGGCCAGCCTCTTCCGGCAATACTGGTTGTGTAATCACAACTGTAGTAATTTGGCGATGTGAGCCTCATACAGAGAGGTCGAAGTTGTTTCCATCAGTATTCGTAAAGTTGAGGATAGACTCAGGAGATCTTTAGTTTCTGATATACTTTCTGCTTTTCGTTATGTAACTGAACTTTGTGTTTTGGGTCTACAAATTCCACACCCAGGGGATTCAGATTGTTTCTGTCAGTTCTTGTACGAGTTCATAAGTCCTGTGGACCTCTACTTTTAGGTTCCTGCGTTTTGTC
>NC_134806.1:38055023-38057523 GCF_046742065.1 Oratosquilla oratoria
GTATTCACCTCATCACCGCAAAGTCCAACTTCCTTCATGAACGGTTTCCAATGAAATCCACACATACTGGCTCTCTTAGCACTTGGGGCAAAGGAGACAGTTTTGACTGTAGCCGAGTATTTTCTGGCGTGAGGCTCGCCTTTAATCAGGGTGTATGGACTCACTCGCGGGAATAATCAGCATAATTCCAAATTATGTTGAATCCCTGTCACACCATCACTCCCATATCTCCTTCCACGGTTTCCTTATCCCTTTCGTTACGGAAGATTTTTCCCATGAATGAATAAAATCACCTTATGGCAGCCAGAATAAGCCACTAAAATTATTACAGATTTCCACTAAAGGGTAGACCCCTATCACCGTAATTCTTTTTTTTTTTTTTTTTTTTTGTCGAGGGCAGACAATTTTATGCATTCGTTAGGGTCTCCTTGGTCTATTGAAACATTCTTCAGGTCTGAGGTCATGCCTGGAGTTACATTAGATTTTTTATTCTTAAACTTTGATAGAATATATGAATACGTATCGAGATGCTGAAGGAAATACTTCATGTATTATCCTTCGGCGGTCGGCATATAACGAAGCTGTGGGGGTAAACCAGCTTCGACTGTCGGGCAGCCATGCTGTGGAGGTGCTGTGTCTAGCTACATTGTCTCAGACCCGAGCAGTGTGACGGGAGTGAGGGATGACCCTTCGTCAAGGGAGGGGACAACGAATGTATTTTCATGTAGGCGTGAGATCAGAGTTTGGAGGATGTGTATGTTTGAATAAGTCATCCGCTTTATAAAGGGGAAAAGTCTGGTATGAACATATGTATGTATGTGTACATGTATGCATATATGTATGCATACATGTATGTATGTATGCATGTGGGTATTTATGTATGCATTAATATCTTGGAAACTATGCAGCACGGTAGAGTGGTTATTTGAAGCTACGGGCGATTTTATTTATTTATGTATTTATTTATTTTATTTTTTTTTTTTTTTTTTTTTTCAAATAAAGAGAACCCCGGTCTTCGAGAGGTTGAAGGGTATTGTAACGGTTTCGGCCTTTGAAACTTCATTCAAGGTGGAGACCATTGTCCCTGAATTGAACTAAAGCATCTGTCGCTTGTAGGAAATCGTTCTGAAATGCAGATTTTTCTTTCTGTTGGAAAACCCTCTGAAATAGAAAAATATATATATCGAAAGGAAATTTTCTGAAATTTGGAATATTGCGGGAATCGAAAGTACTTTTTTGACTTTCTTGTATATTTTCGAAAATAGTTTTTGTCTGAATATTGGGGAGTTCCAAATTTTGAAAATTCCCAGTATTGGAAACTATCTGCATTTGACTAATCTGCCGTCAGTTAATTTAATTATCTGCAGAAAGAAAAAAAGAAAACATGAAATATTGAGTCAAATGGTGTGCTTTTATTTGAAGATACATGTGCTCATTTTATCCAATAATAATTATTTGTCCAGGGTAATGAATTGAAAGCGGAGTTATTATTTACTGTTTTACATGATTAATAAATATGTTTTCCTAAGGGCTAGACGTTGCAGTAGTAAAATTTATAATTCAAGACATATTTCTTATGTTACAGAGTAAATGTGTGTTTATAAAAGACCACACACACACACACACACACACACACACACACACACACACACACACACACACACACACACACACACACACACACACACAGAGAGAGAGAGAGAGAGAGAGAGAGAGAGAGAGAGAGAGAGAGAGAGAGAGAGAGAGAGAGAGAGAGAGAGAGAGAGAGAGAGAGAGAGAGTGCTTAAAAAGCGAGAGATGGTTGATGAAATTGTTAATATATTTATAGTATCATTCATATCACCCTTCCAATGTATGAATTCCCAATGAACATAACATAAGCATTAAATCTCAAGACTTCATGCTCAGAGAGAGAGAGAGAGAGAGAGAAAGAGAGAGAGAGAGAGAGAGAGAGAGAGAGAGAGAGAGAGAGAGAGAGAGAGAGAGAGAGAGAGAAAGAAAGAAAGTGCTTAAAAAGCGAGAGATGGTTAATGAAATTGTTTACTATATTTATGGTATAATTCATATCACCCTTCCAATGTATGAATTCCCAATGAACATAACATATGCATTACATCTCAAGACTTCATGCTCAGTTACTTAATTGAAATTTCTTTTCTTTTACAGGTGAGTGTTACCAAGGAGTTTATGCGTGACCTGTACCAAATTGAGGTAGGATATGGTTGTGGTTGTGAAAGTTGTGGTTGTAGTGAGGACGGTGGCGGTCGTCGTTGTAGTCGTCGTCGTCGTTGTCGTCGTCGTCGTCGTTGTCGTCGTCGTTGTCATCGTCATCGTCGTCCTGGGGTTTTTGGTGGCGGTGGTGATGGTGATGATGATGAGGAGGAGGAGAAGGAGAAGGAGGAGGAGGAGGAGGAGAAGGAGGAGGAGGAGAATGAGGAGGAGGAGGAGAAGGAGGAAAAGGAGGAGGAGGAGGAGGATTATCGCGATGATAATGTAGATA
>NC_134806.1:38072523-38077523 GCF_046742065.1 Oratosquilla oratoria
CCCCTTTCACACTCTCCTTTGCTCTCTCTCTCTCCCTCTCTGCCCATTTCCTTCTCTTTGATTTCTATTTTTTTTTCTTTATATTCCTCTTGCTTCTCTCTCTCTGTCTCTCTCTGCGATTTTTACGCACCTACGAATACTTTTGTCTATTTTGCAATCGTTTCCTCCTCGTTGTAAGTCCACTCCGAGTGATGGCTTCCACATGCCTGAATAAAACGCATAGCTTTGGCGCAGTGATGAACAAATAAGTAAGTTTTTTAGATTAGTTTATATATTTTTGTCTTTGTAGATAAATAAAGATGTTTGATGTTAGGTACAATAAAATCCGCGAGGAATGTTATATATGCTATAGTATTGAGACTAAGTTTGCGCTGGTGACATAATTGGAAGCGTGATCTCGCATAAGATTAGTTGTGGGTTCGAATCCCGCACTCCTCTCCGATTTCTAGCGGTGACCGTTACCTGCCCCAACAGGCCAAGGTGGCGGCCTCGGTCGCAGCTACTCAGTGCCTCCTGGCGTAATATCCTCACTACCTCTTTGGCATAGAAATATCAAAGGTGGAGAGTGAGGTGGAGTCAATGTTAATGTGTTAGAGTACGTTCTGAAAGTAGGATCTTAGAGTCGATGTGTTAAGACAGGGGTTCCCAAACTGGTGGTAAATTACCCTCTGGGGGCAAATTACCCTCTGGGGCCAAATTACCCTCTAAAGGCAAATTACCCTCTGGAGGCAAATTACCCTCTGGGGGTAAATTACCCTCTGGGGGCAAATCACCCTCTGGGGTTAAATTAACCTCTGGGGTTAAATTACCCTCTGGGGTTAAATTACCCTCTGGGGTTAAATTACCCCCTGGGGTAAATTACCCTCTGGGGGCAAATTACCCTCTGGAGGCAAATTATCCTCTGAGGGTAAATTGCATCTCTGGGGGCAAATTACCCTCTGGGGGCAAATTACCCTCTGGGGGCAAATTACCCTCTGGGGGCAAATTACCCTCTGGGGGCAAATTACCCTCTGGGGGCAAATTACCCTCTGGGGGCAAATTACCCTCTGGGGGCAAATTACCCTCTGGGGCGAATTACCCTCTGGGGAGTAAATTACTCTCTGGGGGTAATTTAACCATTTTTCGGTGGGTAATGGAGGGATGACAGAAAAAAAAAAGTTAAGAATTCTGCAAATCAAGAAGACAAGACTTCCTCAACTAGCTTCAAGCATGCAATTCCATCCATCCCTCTGATACTCTTGACATCCTTGGCAATAGTCATTAGAGATGCACCATGTTCAAATACAATAAAGAAAAACATCTCTAGTATTTTAATTTCACCTTATATATCAATGTTGACAAAATTTTGTGAAAAGGGTAACATGCTTCATGTGGCATGGTTAACGAGCTATAAAAGTTTGGGAACCACTGTGTTAAGAGATAGATTATACGAGAAATGTTCGAAGAATGAGGAATATGGATGAGAATCGTGGCATCATGAAAGCTTTGAAAAAGAATAAGTTTTGCAAGATCACTACCACTTTCTTCCTCACTTCCTTTCCCGTTTCCATGTTCATGTTCTCTTCCTGTTTCTCCTTCTCTCCCTCCTTTTTTTTTCTATTCTCCTCGTCTTTCTCCTCCTCTTCCTCCTTATGTTCCTCCTCTTTCTAGTCTTTTTCTTCCTCCTTCTCCTTTTCCCCATCTTCCTATTTTTTTCGTTTTGTTCCTCATCTTCCTCTCCTCTTCCTGTCTTTCTACTCCTCAACTTCTCTTTCCTATTCTTCTTGTCTTCGTCCTCATCGTTTTCCTCTTCCTTCTCCTCTTTATTACTCTGTCTCTCGTTTTCTCTTTTTCCCTGTCCTCCTCCACTTCTTCCTTCTCTTTTTGCTCTTTCCTATCCTCCTTTTGCCCTTCATACTCTTCCTTCCCTCTTTCTTTCCTTCTTGTCATCCTCTTCATCCTTTTCTTCCTTCTCCTCTTCTTTTTCTCTTTATCTGTCTCTTCATTATATTCCTCCTCTTCCTACTTTTCCTCCTACCATTCTTTTCCCTCTAGTCCTCCTCCTCTTCTTCCTTCTCTTCTCCCTCCTATTTTCTCCTCCACTCTTCCTCTTCCTCCTCCATTTACCCCTCCTCCCACCTCCCCTTCCTCTTTCTTCTCCTTTCCCTCGTCCTCTTTCATCTTCCTTTTCCTCCTCCTCCTTTATCTAATTTACCGCCAACTCCTACTCCCCATCCTAATCTTCATTTTCATCCTCATCCTTCTCTTCCTCTTTTTCCTTCGGCGTATTTTCTAAAAGCATATTCACCTGAAAAATATGTATCAAATTGCCGAACGAAAGGCTTCCGATAATATAGACGAAGAGCATTTTTCCATTGGCTTAATACTCTTAACATATTTTGAAAAATAGTTCATTTAGAACCAGGAACTGGTGTTGATACGATGCTTCGGCTGCTATTCAACTTATCATACTACGAGAAAGTATGTGAGCATAATTGGGCCTCATATGCTGTTTCCTAATTAGGCTTTCTATCATACATAATTAGGATGCGTATAGATCGTTAGTGTTTTTATAGGAGTTTATGAATAGCATTCGTGTAATTTACTAGAGTGTGTAGTGAGCTATGGTTGAGGTAGGTGAGGTTTGTAAATTGGGGTCCATAGTAAGTCATGATTATTGTTTTTAGTTGTTGATTTTAGGATGATTACTTTATCTATTTTTATTTACATTATAGTTAATTCATTTTATTTTATTTTTTCTTATATAGTTTTATTTTTCATTATTTCTTACTTTTTACATGTTTTTTGTTTTTCTTATTCATTATTGCCAGAATATCATACAAAATTCAATAAAGTCAATTGAAAGAATATTGTATAAGTACAACGTCGAACCACAAAACGGATTCCAAATGTCAGAAATAAATCATACAAAAATTAACTAGAGCGTGGACTTGGGTGGCTTATTACAGGTCTTTAAGACTCTAAAGGACATTAACAACAATAGAAGTGACGAAATTTTCACACTGAATGCGAATCAGACAAGAAATAATGGTCTTAAACTGTTAGGAAGAAGTAGATTTAATTTGGAAATGGGTAGAAACAATCTCGGCAACTTCGTAGTAAGTCAATGGAAAAAACTTCTTGCAGATACAGTACAATTTAACACAGTTCGAAGTTTTAAGATTCATTAAGATAAACACCTAAGCAACATGCTGTAATGCCTGCCATTTATTTGCTCTTATTTATTTACTCATGATTCTGTTTGTTTTATCATTCATACATTAATCATTTATCATTAGTTATTATCATTTATCTGTTTATTATATATCACCTACTTATTTATTTCATATATATATATATATATATATATATATATATATATATATATATATTTTTTTTTTTTTCTAAACAGAAATGTAGTAGCACATTTGTAAATTACCCACAGGAACCCACAGTCGGAGAAAGAATAAACTTCGAATAAAGAAAAATCCTATATTTCGGCTATCAACTGTAGCCCTCTTCAGGAAAGTACATAAGATAGAGAACAGAGGGGACTTATAAACTACAGTAAGAAGAGATGTGGACAGTTGACCTCACTCAGGCGCGGGGCAAACTGGGGTGGCGGAGGAGGGAGGAGGTGAGGAGAGGGGAGGATGTAGCGTCCGCACTAACTTGCTTACTGCTGCGCGTGAGATTATGTCAGGTGTCAACTGCCCTTTAGAAATATTAATATTAGGGCATTCCTCAATTAATGCTGATTCGACTATTTTCCTCCTGAAACCGCAGTGGGACTTGAACACTAATCTGGCCTTACCCCAGTCGAAAGAATGATTCTTATTTTTGACATGAAGAAATACAGCCGAATTTTCTTGCCCATACCTAATTGACCTTTTATGTTCTGCCAATCTAGTGTTCAGGTCTCTCCCGGTTTGACCCAAGTAAACCAAATCACAACCTTTGCAGGGCAAACAATAAACACCAGGTGACTCAACTTCCTTCGGTTTTTGTTGAACGTTCACAATTTGCTTACGCACGGTGTTAGGATAGTGATAGGCAATAGTGAGACGTTCATGAGGAAACAATTGGTTTCTGGATCAAGCCCTCAGTAAGGCTAGGGCCAACCATTTTAAAACTTCCGTCCCCTCAATTTTTCACCGCTCCTTTAAGGACATTTTAAAAATACCATTTAATAATACCATCAGTTCTTCTACTAAATTGTTTTCTCATGAACGTCTCACTATTGCCTATCACTATCCTAACACCGTGCGTAAGCAAATTGTGAACGTTCAACAAAAACCGAAGGAAGTTGAGTCACCTGGTGTTTATTGTTTGCCAAGCAAATTAGTGCGGACGCTACATCCTCCCCTCTCCTCACCTCCTCCCTCCTCCGCCACCCCAGTTTGCCCCGCGCCTGAGTGAGGTCAACTGTCCACATCTCTTCTTACTGTAGTTTATAACTCCCCTCTGTTCTCTATCTTATGTACTTTCCTGAAGAGGGCTACAGTTGATAGCCGAAATATAGGATTTTTCTTAATTCGAAGTTTATTCTTTCTCCGACTGTGGGTTCCTGTGTGCAATATATATATATATATATGAAAATAAACTCATCTGCTGGGATTCGAACCCCCGCCAGAGCGGAATGCTTCATATAAAGCGAGGACTGTACCGCCTGTACTACAATGACCCTTCAAAACAAAACGAATTAGTTCACGGACTAATCATTCTGGCGAGGGCACTCGTGTAGAACGTGGTATGTACTATATTTCATCAAATCCTTTATGCAGGCTAGTCTTCCGACACGTGTTTGTGTCAAAATGACACAAACAATATATATATATATATATGTATATTCGCATCGAACCTAGTTATGGACTAAAAGGACTACTGTCGGTATGCTCTTCCTTTGTAAATATGGCATTGCTGGCGGGGACAGAAGCAAAAGATGGGCCCAGTGAGGCGAAAGATGAGTAATGCCCCCCCCCCCTAATACACGAGGTGCTATAATGGGATGGGACTCTTAT
>NC_134806.1:38087523-38095023 GCF_046742065.1 Oratosquilla oratoria
AGAGAAGAACCAAAGGATTCCTGGTTCTTCTGGATGTTTTTAACTTGTTCAAAAGACGTCTGGCCCTGATGACTCGGTTCTCACGTGTCTTCTGTGACATGAACTGTCCTCTTCGGATCACATACGACCTATACCAGAGATCTTCGTGAACAACTCGCCTCATCAACTTGAAAATTCTTGGCCAGTGCCCTCATGGACTTCCCAGGGCTTTCATCAATCGCCGATTGAATAGCATTTATGAATTCTGATGTTCTGATGCTGTACGATCGTCGGGAATGTTGTTTACGTTGCGATGTACTTGCCACATTGCCTCTGGCATCCACAAGTTCCCTTCTGACCTTATAAACGAAGGACCGGGCAACATTAAGGAAGGCAGCAATTTCAGAATTAGTATGCCCAGCTGCTATAGAGACGATAACTGCATGCCTTTTCATTTCTTGGGTAATATTTGATTGTGCCATTTTCAGCTGGAAAAGAAAAGGAATGGTTAGCTATGGTGTCTAAACTACTAGACCACTTAGAAGATGCGTTCTCAAATACCTGCCGCACCCTGTATATATATATATATATATATATATATATATATATATATATATAATGTATATGGTCTAATTTTTTCTAGAAAAGACTCAATGCAGGAATCAGAATTAGTTGAACAATGTATAATAACTATTTCTAAACAGAAATGTAGTAGCACATTTGTAAATGACACACAGGAAACCCACAGTCGGAGAAAAAATAAACTTAGAATAAAAGAGAATCCTATATTTCGGTTATCAACTGTAGCCTTCTTCAGGAAAGTACATAAGACAGAGGACATATGGGACTTATAAGCTACAGAAAAGAGAAGGAATGTGGACAGATGACCTCACTCAGGCGCGGGGCAAACTGGGGTGGGGGAGGAGGGAGGTGGTTTATTTTTTCTCCGATTGTGGGTTTCCTGTGTGTAATGTATAATAAATAGAACAAGTAAAATTCAGTCCACCTCAATTGTATTCATGTTTTATAATGTATGTCAATATATCGATTTCTTTGGATTTATATGAAAACCTTTTCAGCATTTTTTTTTTATTTTGTCGAATATGACATCAGCCAATTAATCTGATATTCTAAGTCCAGTGCTGAACAAGGACCTCTTTCATAGCATTCCATGAACGACTGTGCCATCATTTGCCACATCTCTCCTGCAAACTTCTCTATCTCGTCTCTCCACCTTCTGTCTGGTTTACCACTTGTACGCTTTCCGTCTCGAGGCATCCATTCAGTAGCACACTTCGTCCGCCGCTCATTATTCGTTGCCGTTATCTTAGCTGTCTGATTTCACTTCCTCTATTTTATCGCCTCC
This sequence comes from Oratosquilla oratoria, assembly GCF_046742065.1. Classification (NCBI taxonomy): domain Eukaryota; kingdom Metazoa; phylum Arthropoda; class Malacostraca; order Stomatopoda; family Squillidae; genus Oratosquilla; species Oratosquilla oratoria. Next base: position 38,088,869 of record NC_134806.1, read on the forward strand.
GCAATATATTTTACTCCATCTCCTCTTTCACCGAACTTGTTCTCTTTTTGTCTATCGGAGGTATTCCAACCATTAATCTCTCCATTTTCCAAATTGGTCTGTAGTTATTAAGGTCCCCCTGATCTCCTTTTTGATGAAGCAAAATAATTGTAGCATTACACCAAGCTTGACGTAAACACATGGTTTGATTTGATTTGATAAATTTACTACGCCTAATGGCGGCAAGCAATTTACAAACTGAAGTAGTTACAGAGAGATGAATGTCGCGCAGGACATAGTGGAATCTAAATAAATCAATAATCACCAAGTTATGGAAATCTTTTGAGGAATGAATCCAAATTATTCTGTAAGAGATATTTGTAGATATAGTAAACATAGGGTGTACAACTGATCGAATTTAATATAAACTTCTTTCCCTTTGTCTTTCAACATACCATTCTATGGTCACTACCTATATTTTCTTTATTTATGACCGTAACATTGCTATCACTTGCTCTCATCTACTAATATGAAGTCTATTTTGTTCTTTGATGTTGCGTTTAGACTTCTCTAAGTCCACTTACGACCTTCACGTAATTGTTTTCATATAGGTCTATGGAAAATCAACCAGTATCTCGTTTCTGTCATTTCTCTCATCTACTCCAAACTTAATAATACAAGAATTGTCTCCCATCTTCTTCCCCACTTTATCATTGAAGTCGCCTATTACCAATGTGTATTTATTCTTTTTCACCTATTACCTGACTTAAATCATCATAGAGGGACTCAATTTCATAGTCTGAAATCTGTGAAGCTGATGTATAAACCTGAATATTTTTAGAATGTACCTTTTACACATCCTTATCATAATCCATGCTACCCTATATTATGAATTACCGACCTGAATATCACATTTTTATTTAAAAACCTTAAATTTCCACAAAAATAAATTAGAATTTTCTTTTAGAATTACATAGGAATTTGTAATAAAATATTAGGAGATTTTTAATTAGAATTCCATAGGATTTTCAGGAACTATTCCCTAAAACTTATTTGTAAAGTTCCCTACAGTTTCCGCATGTTCAATCACTCATTGTTTGCATTCAAAATTTTCTAATATTCATATGTAAAATTCTCATATATTACCACGTAAATATTCTAAATATTACCATTTAAATCTTTTTTATTTTCCTTTTAAAATACTTCAGAATTTCTGTGTGAATTCGCTCAGGATGTCCATATATGATCATTCAGGATATACATATAATCGCTTGAGATTTTCGTATATTATCGCTCATGATTCCCATGTAGAAACCCTTGATATTTCTAACAATCCTCAAAATTTCAAATTCCTCATAGTTTAAGGTTCAAGTTTTAAGTTAATCCTTCCGCATTAATCAAACTTCAGCTCAGTGACGGCTATTTTGTGTCGCAATTTCGTAGTTCATCGGTATTTGTAGCAATACTTTTGTAACTTAAAGAGATTAACGATTGTGTAATCATAAATGGATTAACGAGTTGCGTCATCTACGTGGGCAGCGAAACGACCATTACGTTAAAAAAAAATCTGGCTTTCATGTTCCAGGCTTTGCGTTCCAGGTTTTGCGTTCCGGCTTTCGTAGTTTTAAGTGTCCGGTTCTGTTTTTCGCGATCTGTCCTGTCGCGTTTTGCCTTTCGCGCTCCGTCTATCCCCCGTCCACCCTTTCCATTCTATGATCCACAATCCACCCTTCGCATTCCACCTTTCACGTTTCATATTCCACCCTTCCTATTCCACCCTCTCCGTTGTTCCTTTCCCAGCCCACCCTTCCCGATCCATCCTTCATCTTCCACCCTTCCCATTCCACCCTTCACATTCCACCCTTCCCATTCCACCCACTTTATTCCATCCTTCCCCTTCCTCCTTTCCCGTTCCAGTCTTCACAATCCACCCTTCTCGATCCACCCTTCACATTCCACCCTACCTATTCCACCCTTCCCATTCAACCCATTCTATTCCTCCCTTCCTATTCCACCCTTTCCATTCCACCCATCCTATTCCACCCTTCCCATTCCACTCATCCCCTTCCACCCATCCCATTCCACCCTTCTTATTCCATCCTTCTCGTTCCACCCATCATATTCCACCCTTTCCACTCCACCCATCCTATTCCACCCTTCCCATTCCACCCTTCCCATTCCACCCCATCCCATTCCACCCTTCCCATTCCACCCTTCTCGTTCCACCCATCCTATTCCACCCTTCTCGTTCCACCCATCCTATTCCACCCTTCCAGTTCCACATATCGCGCCTCCACAAGGCACGCTCGAAAGCCCACCGTCACCGCTTGCATATCAATTCGCGCCGTCTCTGCTGCTGCTGCTGCTGCTGCTGCTGCTGCTGCTGCTGCTGCATTGGCGGGCGGGTATTAACGCTTCGTGTGTGGGATGGACTTTGCAGAAACTGAATGGAGTCTCCCACGGACAGTTGGAATAAACAAACAAATTAGGTGTGTTGGTTTAATTCTTTGTATTTTTTGCTTGTTTATTTGTTTACTATTTATTTTTCAATGTCTAATTTTATCTATGCATTTTTTTACTTATTTATTCTAAGTGAATTTAAGGACCAAAACGTTGTACTTTGGTATTGTAATGCATGCTAAAATGTAGCAAATTTTTTTTTACATGAAATTAATTCTTTGGTGCTTCCATTTGTACAATATAAAATAATCTCTGCCGACAACCAGAATAAACATAATACATAGAATCGTCTGAAACGATAATGAGTATTTTAGTCTTCTATAAAAATTACTATAAACGAGCTGAACTGATACTGAGTATAGACCCGCGACACTCGCAAGAAAATTGTATTGAAACCTGTTTCGTATTCGAAGATCTGCTTGAGGGAGTTGTACCCTCTGTATTGGCAAAGGCGTTTTCACCATCTGAATGGAATATCGGATCCAACATTTCAACCTAAGGAGGACTTTTCCCCCCAACTCCATCAAAGAGTGTCTGAACCTAGGAGAAGGTTTTACAAGCTCCCAGTAGCGTTATCCCTGCTTTGATAGCATCAAGAGCATGTGTGCTAAATAGGTATATCTGCCTTGGTGGCGCAAATGCTCAACGTAGAAACGCTGCAGAGAATATTAACGTCTTCCCCAGGCAAAGATGTCTTGCAAAATGGCAAAGGATTTCATGGATTCAAGTCCTTCTGGAAGGACTCGGGTTGAGGACGTGGGTAGGATATTTTCTTGTGGAGACGTCAGGTGGTTTTATTCAGCCGAGGGTGAATACACGCGGAGCAAAACGGTGTCTTGGTGTTGTCATGTATGACCCTGAACTGAACTAAATGGTGTGGTTTTGTCCCAGGGTCGTCTTGTTCCTAATAGTTTAACTTTGCCCCCTCAAATTGTGTACATGTGTTGGGGGAGATTTCCTCACCTTAATAAAATCATCCGCCGGCAGTTTAAATAAATGAAAATAAAAGATGTTAACTTCGGTGGATTAAAATCACTTGATAGAGTCGTATAAACGCATAAAAGACATAAAATACAACTAAAAGATTAATCGAGATAGGATCAAGACAGACCCAATCCTTGTACATGTTTTCTTAGTTTGAATAAAATCGCCTGGTACCAGGAAGGTTAATTACAAGTAAACATCTAATAGGGGACATAATTTCCGACATTTATCCCAGGACTCGAACCGAGGACTTGTACGTTAGCAAGTCTATGCTTCTACCAACCACGCTATCGAGGCTATAAAATCCTTCAACCTCGGGGTTAATCTACGTAGATGAACCCCGAGGTTGAAGGATTTTATAGCCTCGATAGCGTGGTTGGTAGACGCAGAGACTTGCTAACGTACAAGTCCTCGGTTCGAGTCCTGGGACAACCGTCGGAAATTATGTGATTGACGTCGTCGTAATTGACGATTCTATTCAGATCTAATAGGGGGTTAAGGAAGTTCACCCTGTGCTTCTTTGGATACGCGACTTGCCTCCGGAGACGCGACTTGCTCCGGCTCCGTCGTCGCGCTCATAAAAGTCCGCACCAACCAGCACCGCCGCCTTCTCCGCCCGCCGGCCCACCTTTCCATTATCCGGCACGTTCCATTATCCGGCATGTTCCATTATCCGAAACGTCCCATTATCCGGCAAGTTTTACAGTAGTGGAAGTGGAAGGTATTTGCTCTTTACCGCAGTTTTAGGTTTTAAGATAATGGGGACTTCGTATTCAAATCATGAATACTTCTGGTTTTCGTGATTTGGTGTTAAGTACTGTTTATGCTTTCCTCTCTTTATATTATCCTCTCCTCTTTTATTTATCTCTGTATCTATTGTTTGTGCTTTCTCGTTTTCGTTGTTTTCTTTCTCTACATTTACTTACCTTTGTTTTCAACATTTCAACCATTGTTATTCTATTATTTAAATATATATATATATATATATATATATATATAAAATGTGTGTGTGTATATGTGCATCTCTCTCGTATCTTCGTATCTCTCTTCCCCTAGCAAGCTCATTTACTCTCTCCTTCACTCTCGTTTTCTTTCTAATTTAACCATTGTCCCTCTCTAGTTTTTTTCTTTCTCGCTCTTTCTCTTTCTCCTTTCTCCTCTCTCTTATTCTCCTGTCTCTTATTCTCCTTTCTCTCTCGTCTCTGTCTCTCTCTCCTCTCTGTCTCCTTTCTCCTCTCTCTCTCCTATCCTCTCTCCTATCCTATCTCTCTCTCCTATCCTCTCTCTTTCCTATCCTCTCTCTCCTATCCTCTCTCTCTCCTATCCTCTCTCTCTCTCCTATTCTCTCTCTCTCTCTCTCTCTCTCTCTCTCTCTCTCTCTCTCTCTCTCTCTCTCTCTCTCTCTCTCTCTCTCTCTCTCTCTCTCTCTCTCTCTCTCTCTCCCCCTCACTCTCACTCTCTCCCCCTCACTCTCACTCTCTTCCATTTTCCCCTTTTTCTCACTTCTCTTTTTCTTACATTTCCCTTCCTCTCCTCCTCTTCGCCCTCCATCCCCGCCTCACTCTTTCTCTTTCCCTTCCCGTCCTCATTTACATATGGTCACGCCTTCGGCCGCATGCACAAACACATAGACCCACTCTTGCTCTCACGACCAACCTCAAACACACACTTAAAACCGCTTGGGAAACTGCAATTCTCCTACTGTGTGTGTGTAGTCTTAAAGAGGGAGGGGGGGCGCACTTTGCCTCATATTCCAGAACGGCCATAACGGTCATAACTGTTCTAACGGCCATAACTGTTCAAATGGCCCTAACGTTCACAACTGTTCTAACGGCCGTAACGGTTATAATGGCCAGAACTATCATAGCGGTCACAACGGTCATAACGGCCACATTGGTCCCAACAGTCCAAAGTCCAAAATGGTCCTAACGACCACATTGGGCCAACTGTCCACAGGACCACAACGAATTCAGCTCTGAGAACAGTCATAGCGGACATAATGGTCCTGTGAACTCTAAGAGGCTCAGGGAACCGTGTGGTCTGGTATGGATCATCACCAATGGCTCATTCTTCGACTTCATGGCAGATTAGCCCAGTCATCGTATCGGGCTATTGGTATAGATGGGCTCTACGTGGAAGGCGTATCAACGTGGGCTGTAGCATTCTGGATGATAATCGGATACGGCTTTCCATATACCAGTGGTTCTTAACCTGTGGGGAATTCCCCACTGGTGGGGAATGGCGGAGTTGCCAAGTGGGGAATGACCGGTTGGACAGAAGAACCACTGTCTTTTTTTTCTTTTTTTTTAATCGATGTGTTTTTGTTTCTTTTTGTTTGTTTCTGGTGTCTTGTTGTCACATTTTGTGAATTTGTTTCCACCCACAAATAATCGATAGTGCTTCAAAATTTAATACATTACATCCAAATGTTGACTTACTTTACAAATCACAACCATTTACAGACTGTTTTAATAACAAAAACAACCAATATATGAGGTATTGTAAGTCATATTTGAGTAAAAGTGACAACACTGTATATTTACGTACTAAACACTGCATGGGTTAAAATCGAATTTGTCAAAGACCGATGATGTGGTGGGAAATGGAGAGTTGACTCACTAAAAAGTGGGGAATTGGAGAAAAAAGGTTAACCCCTGCCATATACCAAACAGAAAATAATGTGGAGATTGTTTAGGTTTGTTAGGTGTATAAGAATGTTAAATAAAATATCC
>NC_134806.1:38117523-38122523 GCF_046742065.1 Oratosquilla oratoria
GCTCGATGGAGACATTTTGTTGGAAATTGAAACGTGGACGAGCCGAGGATTCGAACCCAGCTAACCCGTAACAAAGTTACAGTGACTTAAACCAATGCGCTATCAAGAGAGATATAAGTTGAGTACGATTTTCTTATATTTGTATGCTCGAATTACATACATCTACACGAAATATCGCGTTCAACCCACCTCCGCTATGATATTGCATTTAGCTAGTATGTGCACGTGGGATAGATTATACATCTACACTGAATGGTTCCCAGCGATCAATTGATATTATTCAACCACAAACAACTTTTAATTCCATGCCATCGCAATCGAGACTGAAGAATCGCTCGATGGAGACATTTTGTTGGAAATTGAAACGTGGACGAGCCGAGGATTCGAACCCAGCTAACCCGTAACAAAGTTACAGTGACTTAAACCAATGCGCTATCAAGAGAGATATAAGTTGAGTACGATTTTCTTATATTTGTATGCTCGAATTACATACATCTACACGAAATATCGCGTTCAACCCACCTCCGCTATGATATTGCATTTAGCTAGTATGTGCACGTGGGATAGATTATACATCTACACTGAATGGTTCCAGCGATCAATTGATATTATTCAACCACAAACAACTTTTAATTCCATGCCATCGCAATCGAGACTGAAGAATCGCTCGATGGAGACATTTTGTTGGAAATTGAAACGTGGACGAGCCGAGGATTCGAACCCAGCTAACCCGTAACAAAGTTACAGTGACTTAAACCAATGCGCTATCAAGAGAGATATAAGTTGAGTACGATTTTCTTATATTTGTATGCTCGAATTACATACATCTACACGAAATATCGCGTTCAACCCACCTCCGCTATGATATTGCATTTAGCTAGTATGTGCACGTGGGATAGATTATACATCTACACTGAATGGTTCCCAGCGATCAATTGATATTATTCAACCACAAACAACTTTTAATTCCATGCCATCGCAATCGAGACTGAAGAATCGCTCGATGGAGACATTTTGTTGGAAATTGAAACGTGGACGAGCCGAGGATTCGAACCCAGCTAACCCGTAACAAAGTTACAGTGACTTAAACCAATGCGCTATCAAGAGAGATATAAGTTGAGTACGATTTTCTTATATTTGTATGCTCGAATTACATACATCTACACGAAATATCGCGTTCAACCCACCTCCGCTATGATATTGCATTTAGCTAGTATGTGCACGTGGGATAGATTATACATCTACACTGAATGGTTCCCAGCGATCAATTGATATTATTCAACCACAAACAACTTTTAATTCCATGCCATCGCAATCGAGACTGAAGAATCGCTCGATGGAGACATTTTGTTGGAAATTGAAACGTGGACGAGCCGAGGATTCGAACCCAGCTAACCCGTAACAAAGTTACAGTGACTTAAACCAATGCGCTATCAAGAGAGATATAAGTTGAGTACGATTTTCTTATATTTGTATGCTCGAATTACATACATCTACACGAAATATCGCGTTCAACCCACCTCCGCTATGATATTGCATTTAGCTAGTATGTGCACGTGGGATAGATTATACATCTACACTGAATGGTTCCCAGCGATCAATTGATATTATTCAACCACAAACAACTTTTAATTCCATGCCATCGCAATCGAGACTGAAGAATCGCTCGATGGAGACATTTTGTTGGAAATTGAAACGTGGACGAGCCGAGGATTCGAACCCAGCTAACCCGTAACAAAGTTACAGTGACTTAAACCAATGCGCTATCAAGAGAGATATAAGTTGAGTACGATTTTCTTATATTTGTATGCTCGAATTACATACATCTACACGAAATATCGCGTTCAACCCACCTCCGCTATGATATTGCATTTAGCTAGTATGTGCACGTGGGATAGATTATACATCTACACTGAATGGTTCCCAGCGATCAATTGATATTATTCAACCACAAACAACTTTTAATTCCATGCCATCGCAATCGAGACTGAAGAATCGCTCGATGGAGACATTTTGTTGGAAATTGAAACGTGGACGAGCCGAGGATTCGAACCCAGCTAACCCGTAACAAAGTTACAGTGACTTAAAACCAATGAGCTATCAAGAGAGATATAAGTTGAGTACGATTTTCTTATATTTGTATGCTCGAATTACATACATCTACACGAAATATCGCGTTCAACCCACCTCCGCTATGATATTGCATTTAGCTAGTATGTGCACGTGGGATAGATTATACATCTACACTGAATGGTTCCCAGCGATCAATTGATATTATTCAACCACAAACAACTTTTAATTCCATGCCATCGCAATCGAGACTGAAGAATCGCTCGATGGAGACATTTTGTTGGAAATTGAAACGTGGACGAGCCGAGGATTCGAACCCAGCTAACCCGTAACAAAGTTACAGTGACTTAAACCAATGCGCTATCAAGAGAGATATAAGTTGAGTACGATTTTCTTATATTTGTATGCTCGAATTACATACATCTACACGAAATATCGCGTTCAACCCACCTCCGCTATGATATTGCATTTAGCTAGTATGTGCACGTGGGATAGATTATACATCTACACTGAATGGTTCCCAGCGATCAATTGATATTATTCAACCACAAACAACTTTTAATTCCATGCCATCGCAATCGAGACTGAAGAATCGCTCGATGGAGACATTTTGTTGGAAATTGAAACGTGGACGAGCCGAGGATTCGAACCCAGCTAACCCGTAACAAAGTTACAGTGACTTAAACCAATGCGCTATCAAGAGAGATATAAGTTGAGTACGATTTTCTTATATTTGTATGCTCGAATTACATACATCTACACGAAATATCGCGTTCAACCCACCTCCGCTATGATATTGCATTTAGCTAGTATGTGCACGTGCACATACTAGCTAAATGCAATATCATAGCGGAGGTGGGTTGAACGCGATATTTCGTGTAGATGTATGTAATTCGAGCATACAAATGTAAGAAAATCGTACTTAACTTATATCTCTCTTGATAGCGCATTGGTTTAAGTCACTGTAACTTTGTTACGGGTTAGCTGGGTTCGAATCCTCGGCTCGTCCACGTTTCAATTTCCAACAAAATGTCTCCATCGAGCGATTCTTCAGTCTCGATTGCGATGGCATGGAATTAAAAGTTGTTTGTGGTTGAATAATATCAATTGATCGCTGGGAACCATTCAGTGTAGATGTATAATCTATCCCACGTGCACATACTAGCTAAATGCAATATCATAGCGGAGGTGGGTTGAACGCGATATTTCGTGTAGATGTATGTAATTCGAGCATACAAATATAAGAAAATCGTACTTAACTTATATCTCTCTTGATAGCGCATTGGTTTAAGTCACTGTAACTTTGTTACGGGTTAGCTGGGTTCGAATCCTCGGCTCGTCCACGTTTCAATTTCCAACAAAATGTCTCCATCGAGCGATTCTTCAGTCTCGATTGCGATGGCATGGAATTAAAAGTTGTTTGTGGTTGAATAATATCAATTGATCGCTGGGAACCATTCAGTGTAGATGTATAATCTATCCCACGTGCACATACTAGCTAAATGCAATATCATAGCGGAGGTGGGTTGAACGCGATATTTCGTGTAGATGTATGTAATTCGAGCATACAAATATAAGAAAATCGTACTCAACTTATATCTCTCTTGATAGCGCATTGGTTTAAGTCACTGTAACTTTGTTACGGGTTAGCTGGGTTCGAATCCTCGGCTCGTCCACGTTTCAATTTCCAACAAAATGTCTCCATCGAGCGATTCTTCAGTCTCGATTGCGATGGCATGGAATTAAAAGTTGTTTGTGGTTGAATAATATCAATTGATCGCTGGGAACCATTCAGTGTAGATGTATAATCTATCCCACGTGCACATACTAGCTAAATGCAATATCATAGCGGAGGTGGGTTGAACGCGATATTTCGTGTAGATGTATGTAATTCGAGCATACAAATATAAGAAAATCGTACTCAACTTATATCTCTCTTGATAGCGCATTGGTTTAAGTCACTGTAACTTTGTTACGGGTTAGCTGGGTTCGAATCCTCGGCTCGTCCACGTTTCAATTTCCAACAAAATGTCTCCATCGAGCGATTCTTCAGTCTCGATTGCGATGGCATGGAATTAAAAGTTGTTTGTGGTTGAATAATATCAATTGATCGCTGGGAACCATTCAGTGTAGATGTATAATCTATCCCACGTGCACATACTAGCTAAATGCAATATCATAGCGGAGGTGGGTTGAACGCGATATTTCGTGTAGATGTATGTAATTCGAGCATACAAATATAAGAAAATCGTACTCAACTTATATCTCTCTTGATAGCGCATTGGTTTAAGTCACTGTAACTTTGTTACGGGTTAGCTGGGTTCGAATCCTCGCTCGTCCACGTTTCAATTTCCAACAAAATGTCTCCATCGAGCGATTCTTCAGTCTCGATTGCGATGGCATGGAATTAAAAGTTGTTTGTGGTTGAATAATATCAATTGATCGCTGGGAACCATTCAGTGTAGATGTATAATCTATCCCACGTGCACATACTAGCTAAATGCAATATCATAGCGGAGGTGGGTTGAACGCGATATTTCGTGTAGATGTATGTAATTCGAGCATACAAATATAAGAAAATCGTACTCAACTTATATCTCTCTTGATAGCGCATTGGTTTAAGTCACTGTAACTTTGTTACGGGTTAGCTGGGTTCGAATCCTCGGCTCGTCCACGTTTCAATTTCCAACAAAATGTCTCCATCGAGCGATTCTTCAGTCTCGATTGCGATGGCATGGAATTAAAAGTTGTTTGTGGTTGAATAATATCAATTGATCGCTGGGAACCATTCAGTGTAGATGTATAATCTATCCCACGTGCACATACTAGCTAAATGCAATATCATAGCGGAGGTGGGTTGAACGCGATATTTCGTGTAGATGTATGTAATTCGAGCATACAAATATAAGAAAATCGTACTCAACTTATAT
>NC_134806.1:38137523-38170023 GCF_046742065.1 Oratosquilla oratoria
TCGTCTGTAAATCAAAGAGAAAAGAAGTTTAGGCAGTGAAATTTGTCATGTGGGATTCAATTGAGTTGCTAATCATGCCAACCGGTTTCCATAAGATTATTCAGTCTCCATGGTCAGGCTCACAACTTTTCAGTCACCCTTCGTGTGTGTGTGTGTGTGTGTGTGTGTGTGTGTGTGTGTGTGTGTGTGTGTGTGTGTGTGTGTGTGTGTGTGTGTGTGTGTGTGTGTGTGTGTGTGTGTGTGTGTGTGTGTGTGTGTGTGTGTGTGTGTGCGTGCGCGCGTGCGTTTCTCTTTCACCATCATTCACGTTGGAAGTCTGTATCTGGGCCCCCATATCCCATAACTCAGCCATTTTTTGCGGCGACTTCTCATTTCCTTTACGCGGCGCTTTATCGATGTGCGAACACGCCGCCCGAGTTCATTTCCGGTTGTCCGAATCCCTTTGCTTTGGCCCGACTTTGACTTCCCACCGTCTTGCAGAATTCACTCGTTTGGCCTTATTCGAAGGCCAAGTTTGACATGTTTGAGACAAGTTTGCTCCTTGCGTTCCGCGCTGTTTGTCTTACGGTCTCGATCGGTGAGACAGTTTTGGGGGATTTGTGTTTTGTTTTGGACAACCAGAGTTTCTATCCTTGAGGGACGAAATCGTGTCAACAAACGAGCTGGGCAGTCAAGAAATATGCAAACTAGAAGAGGGTGAATATATTTTGAGGTCTTTTTTTCGGATGTTAACCACCTGAAGATGGTTTGAAAATGGTGGTGGTGGTGGTGATAGTGGTGGAGATAGGGATGGTGGTGGTGGTGATGGAGTTTGAGATTGTGGAGATGACGATGGTGAACGAATAACAAAAGCTCTATAACAGCAGAAAAGGCCATGTAAACTGATAACAACAACAGCAGCGACATCTGACAACACTTGACTTGAAAGAGATATTTGCTGTCACAACACATTTGCAGCAAAGAAAAATGTACATTTGCGGACACCCAATCCTGCCCAACACAACTTTGTTTATAAAAAGAAAATAATTTATCGTAATAGGATTATTGCATATAGAAATACATCGAATATTAATTAACGGGGATAATGTATACAACAGGAGGGACTGGAAGGCTAAGCCGGGCTGAGGGGGTCGGGGCTAAAGGAGTCGGGGGCTGAAGAAGGCTGGGGGGGGGCTGAAGGAGGCTGGGGGGCTGAAGGAGGCTGGGGGGCTGAAGGAGGCTGGGGGCCGGGATCGGAGGCTGTGAGTTTAGTAGTTAGTGGCTTGGGCGTGGCAGGTCAACCTCATGGAAACCAAACCACTTCATTCAGGAGAAAAATGGTACTCACTGAGCCAGAGAAACAGTAATACATAAGTGTGGAGTCTGCGAGCAAACAGTTCGGGACCACTGGTCAAACTGAAGACTCCCGGGGGGGAATGAGGGAAGGGAGTGGGTGGGAGGGATTGGGGTCGGGAGTGGCATGACGTTCAGTGACCCAGAAAAGGATAATCACTCATATCGTCATTAAATTGGGGGGAAAAATCGAAAGCTCGTTAGAAATGGCAAACTCATTAGCATGGTAATACAGACGAAATTATATAGAAAACAGTAATATATATATATGTATATATATATATATATATATGTGTGTGTGTGTGTGTGTGTGTGTGTGTGTGTGCGTGTGCGTGTTCGCAGATAGGCAGGCGGACTTTTCAGACAGACGTATAAATATGAGCAACTCAATTAGTCAGAAAAAAGAACAAATGGATTAAACAAAAGAATCCTAAATGTCAAACGTTATTATTTTTCTTTTCGTTTTTTTTTTTTTTTTTTTTCGTGGCCAAATTTGTTTGGATGCCGGATTCCAGGTTCGCCGGAAAACCGAAGTTCCCCGAATATGTGAACGATGGAATGAGCTTGATGGGAACGAAAAGAAATTGGAAAAAGAATCGAAAGCCAAGAAATGGGAGAGGTCGGGGGGGGGGAGGGAGAGGGAGGGAAAGGAGAAGGGCGGAAGGGGGGGAAGGGGAGAGGGGAAGGAGAAGGACGGAAAATGGGGAGGAAAGACTTCTTGGATATAAGACGAAGGAGAAGGACAGAAAACGAAAAAAAGGAATTATGAAAAAATAAATGAATAAAGTTAATGAATTACTTTTCGGTGTGGCTTTCTTTTGTTTGTGGACGAGTAGTTGTATGGAGCGCTGTTGATTGGCATGTAATATTCGTGGTCATTGTAGAGTACAAAACTATTTTGGACGGTTGTTGTTGTCAAAAGAATTTGTTTAACCGAGTGAAAAATTGCGGGAAGACCATCTGTTTTGCTTTTTCGTTCGTTCATTTAATTATTTATCTGTCTTATCAATTCATACATTTCCCGTAAAATTTTGCTTATTCATGTATTCATCTGTGTTTATTTATTCATATATTAAGTAATTTATTATTTATTTTTAGTTACTTAACCTGCTTATTGTATTCAATTACTTGTATTTATTTGTTCATTGATTAATTTCTTTGTCATATCTCTGTTATTTTCTTTTTAGTTTTATGAAGTTTGGATCCTATAATTGCAAACCTGTGTATTAGATAAATGTGTTTCACTGTGATCGATGCATTTCTATGTATACCACGTTTGCTTCGATGTAGTTAATAGTTTTCACTCTGCAAAGATTGACTTTTTTTTTTTTCACTCAAACGAACCATAATAACTATGGAAATGGTCGTAGGCAGCTCTGGTAAAAGTTAATGTAAATTGATTAATAGGTCTTTCTTACTGCAATGTTCGGAGGGGATATTCGACAGCCTTCTCTGTTGTTTCATCTCGTTGTATTTCATTTTATTCAATTTTGTTTTATTATGTATTTTATTTTTTGTTATATTCCATTTTTCATTCTCTTCCATTTTACTGTATTTTTGCTATTGTATATTTAGTTTTATTTTATTTTAATTTATTCTAATTTGTTCTTTATTCATTTATTTATTTTTCTTTAAGGTTATGAAAAATACACCTGTTGAGAACTCGCTGTCGTACACACAAACGTAAATTGGGATTCTTAAACATACGCCATCATAAATCACGGCCTTGTGTACTGTGAGCATAAGGTCCATATTTGCTGACACGTTGTCGTTTGGATGTCTGACACCCTTTCCACTCTTTCAAGATCATCCAACTTTTATCCAAATATTTTAGAAATTCATAAATTTACAACAACAACAATAACAATAACAACAACAACAGAATAAAATATGTAAATAAAAATATAAATACATTCCCCCTTATAAGGGGGGTGACCTATTCATATGCCCACCCTTTAACCATTTCACACTTATCCAAAATCCATTTAGAAATATTATAAAGAAAATTACTGACCCAAGTATATTGTATGATAAGATAAAAAAAATAAAATAAAATAAAATAGAAAATTAAATTGAATAAACGAAATAAAATAAAATAAAAATATGAAATAAAATCAAATGAACGAAACGGAACAGAGCGAGATACAATATGATCAATTTAACAATTGAACAGTCTTTCCGTAGGCACCTTGAGAAATGAATCTGTCAGGAAATACTGACACTGAACTACTGTATATGTTACAATTGACTGAGATAGTTTTTCCTTTTTTCAATATAAAAGCGTTCGAAGGAGTAATAAAAAAATGTGTAAATTGACTTTAGGAATGATGGATATTTTGAAAGCGCAATGAGACGGGAACAGTGAGAAAATATGGGGAGAAAGAGAGAGAGAGAGAGAGAGAGAGAGAGAGAGAGAGAGAGAGAGAGAGAGAGAGAGAGAGAGAAAGAGAGAGAGAGAGAGAGATGGAAGGGGGAGAGTTAAGGGAGGGGAGAGATAAGAGTGTTGGAGAATGACGAGGGAGATAATAAAGGGAGAATTCAAAGAAGCGGAGACAAGACAAGCTAATTGGGAGGAATGAAGCTATAGTAATCAGTCTGAGAAAATAAATTGGTCTCTCTTTTTATTCACTAAACAAGTTTGAATATCACGTAAGTGCCACTACGATGGAAGGCATCGGCCCGTGTACTGGATCGATGACAACGCCAAGAGCCTAACTACGACAGATCGTTAATCACCGATGCCTTTGTGTGTTTATCCTTAACAATACCTTTGTGTGTGTGTGTGTGTGTGTGTGTGTGTGTGTGTGTGTGTGTGTGTGTGTGTGTGTGTGTGTGTGTGTGTGTGTGTGTGTGTGTGTGTGTGTGCGTATACCCTTGGCGTCCTTTGTGTAACTGATAGGTTTTCGTCCTCTGAGTTACACCCCTTGACGCTATCCACGATAATTACGTGAGAAGCGTGAGATAGCGGGACTCCCGACTAGTTCATCCCGTTTGCTCCTAACAAGTTTTTTCTTAACCGAATAAAATCGTCTGGCGGCAGCTAGAATAAATATAAAATTCGTAATTCGTTTTTGTAATTATAAAGGCATTTATGATTTCTCATAGAAATAAGAAAGTAGAAAAAACACATACATATGTGTCAATTTACAAGAGCAAAGTACTTTAACAAAAACTGAAAATAAACTAAAACGATAATTGTAGAAGGTGATTAGAAAGGATTGATAAATATGTGAACAGATTGAATGAATGAAAAAAAAAGAAAATATAAAATGAATTATAGAAATCGTGAAAAGAACGAATTTACAGAAAACTCAAGAAATGAACGCGTCAGCCAATGATGTGAAAACGTCATGACGTCACAACGCCACACACACTTCTCCAATATGGAGAAGATGGAGATAACACATAAATAAAGACCTTTAAGATTTATATTCTTAAGCTAAATTTTGGACACCGATAACAAACTCCTGAAAAAAAAAACCATAATCCTTATTCCTCTTGGGTATAAATTTCATAATTTGTATATCCTTAATCAAACCACAGGAAAGCATTGGGCTTCGAGCTCGCCACGAGTACAGAAATCAGCGTTTGACTCGACAGTGCTCCATGCACACGGAATAAAATTCTTTGCAGCAGGTAAGGGCCTCCTGGTGTAAGCTTTCCTCCTGAGGAAGATAGGTGAAGCACTTGGGGCAGCTGCTGTATTGATTACAAGAAGAATGACTCGGAGAAAAAATGTGCTCGCATAGGGGTGAAGTTGTCAACACCAGAAGGGCGGGGCTTTTCAATAGAAAGATGAGAAAGAGGAGGAGGAGGAGGAGGAGGAATAAGAATAAGAAGGGAGAGATAGAGAGAGATGTGATGGGGGAGGTGGAGAGGAAATGAGGAGAGGGGGGAAGGGGAAAGAGAGGAAGAGAGAGGGTAGAGATGGAGAGGTAGACATAAGTATAGGTATAGATAGGAAGAGAGAGAGGTAGAGAGAGACAGACAGATAGACATAAAGAGACAGACTGGCAGAGAGAGAGAGAGAGAGAAGGGAGAGGAGAACATGGAGCAACTTAAAGAGGCACAGAACTAAGGAAAACTTGAACATAGAACCTATTCCCAGGAGGTACATTGTGTAGTGCACGAAGTAAAGAACTAACACAGGATTGTAACTCTAATAAAATCGTATGACGCAAACCAGAAACCTATGAGTGAAAAGATAGAGGTAACATAATCAGCATGTAAATCATGTAAATAGAAGAAGGAGAACAAACAGGAGATGCGAAAAATGAACAGGGAAGCAAAACTGGGAGGGAATAGAAAGGAAGGCGAATCGATGCTAATTGTCCGGAGACCGAAGGAAATGCAAGTTTCGTGAAGAATCTGGCGTTTCGAAAATCGACGAAGGAGGGGGAACGGAGAGATAGGCGAGGCCTCCATCTTGAGATAAAAAGAAAATGGTAATGGGCTGAGAAATATCCAGTTTTCGATGATGATGATAATGATGATGATGATGACGACGACGACGATGATGATGATGATGATCAGTATCAGGAAATGAGGCGGACGAGGGTATGCCAATGAGAACCAAGGTCACATGTAAATCGATGATCATAGGTCAAACATTGTTTAGTTGCAGTCGTGTGTACACTGCTAGAGACTGGCTCAACACATGATGTATCGGAAATATGCAAATATATTTTTAGTTGTTGACTATTTAGTAAAAGCTTTGAATGTCAAGCCATGCTATAATGATGGTATGTTTTGCTGTATTGCCTTAGTAATGTGGCGGGAGTGGGCGGGGGACCTGTCTATACACGAGAAGATAAGATGGGAGTTACAATGAACAGGTTTTTAGTTGGGTTTGAGATGGGGGTAAGGGTGAGTGTATGCTATGACAAGGCTACCCCCTAATGAGGAGGAAAGAGCCTTTTGGTATATCTATGTTCATGTATGAGTATTTGGTATATTTCTTTATAAACGAGTTCATCTGCAATTAATTATTTTCTATATCCATGGTCATGTTCAGGACTCTGCAATAATAATTATGCAGAAACGGAGGTTTGATGATTAAATATGCAAAATTGGTAACAGATATATATAGCGAACTAACAAGAGGAGATTTAGGATCAGTAACAGGATCTAATTAAACCAATGAAGTAAAGAAATAATCCCGAAAATGGAGATTGATGGATAACCAAGAAAGGGAAAGGAATTGCCTCAGGACTTACAACCAAGAAGAGGAGGATAAGCTTCCAGTACAGCAAGGTATAGAACCAAGTACAGAAGAACTTGTACCACGAGGTAAACCCATGAGGACAACTGGCCCTAGTTCCAACTCATATGGAACCCAAGAAAAGGAGAACTGGTCTTCCAGTACCACAAGGTATGGAACCCAGGAGAGGAGAGCCTGCACTATTGCTACAAAGTACAGAACCCAAGAGTAGGTGAACTGGTCTTCCAGTGCTACAAGGTATGGAACCCAGAAGAGGAAAACTGGCCCTACTGCCACAAGGTATGGAACCCAAGAAAAGGAGAACTGGTCTTCCAGCACCACAAGGTATGGAACCCAAGGGAGGAGAGCCTGCCCTATTGCCACAGGGTATAGAACCCAAGAAGGGGAGAACGGGTCTCACAGTGCCACAAGGTATGGAATCCAGAAGAGGAAAACTGGCCCTATTGCCACAAGATATGGAACCCAAGAAAAGGAGTACTGGTCTTCCAGTACCACAAGGTATAGAACCCAGGAGAGGAGAGCCTGCCCTATTGCCACAAGGTATGGAACCCAAGAAAAGGAGAACTGGTCTTCCAGTACCAGAAGGTATGGAACCCAGGAGAGGAGAGCCTGCACTATTGCTACAAAGTACAGAACTCAAGAATAGGTGAACTGGTCTTCCAGTGCTACAAGGTATGGAACCCAGAAGAGGAAAACTGGCCCTATTGCCTCAAAGTATGGAACCCAAGAATAGGTGAACTGGTCTTCCAGTGCCACAAAGTATGGAACCCAAGGGAGGAGAGCCTGCCCTATTGCCACAAGGTATGGAACCCAGGAATAGGTGAACTGGTCTTCCAGTGCCACAAGGTATGGAATTCAGAAGAGGAAAACTGGCCCTATTTTCACAAGATATGGAACCCAACAAAAGGAGAATTAGCATCTAGTGCTGCAGAGTATAGAACCTAGAAGAGGAAAACTAGCCTCTAGTGCCACAATGTATAGAAACCAGAGGAGAAGAGCTGCTGACTATAGTGCCAATAGTGCCACCAAACATGTAACCCAACAACAGTTGTTGTTCCACAATGAACAGAACCCAGAAGAGGTGGACTGGGCATAGTGCCATCAAGTATTTAATGCAGGAGAGAAGTCCAGGCCTGGAACGTGAAATACGGAAGTGAAAACACTGAAAGTTGAATTGAAATTCCAAATTAGAAAGTCAACTTCAGGTCATACAGAAATGAATACAGGAAATGGAAATCCGGACTCAGAAGAAGGAAAAAAATAGAATCTGGGGGCAGAACCAAATGGAAAATGCACAGAAAGTCATGCAAAACGTACAGGCGGATTCAAAAGTTCGACAAGTCTTGTTATCTATCTACGTTGATAGATGGCGCCTTCATCACTGTATAATTGCTGCTGCCGAACTTTAGAATTCAGCTCTGCAAGTAGAGATTTATTGTCGATTTCGCATGAACCCTTTAAGTGTCATAATTATATATATATATATATATATATATATATATATATATATATATAAATATATATATATATATATATATATTCTCATTGGTGTACTTTTTTGTTAATGAACAAACAAAAACAATTTACCAATGAGAATAGCATAGTATATGGAATACCATATATATATATATATATATATATATATATATATATATATATATATATATATATTCTCATTGTTGTACTTTTTTGTTAATGAACAAACAAAAACAGTACACCAATGAGAATAGCATAGTATATGGAATACCATATATATATATATATATATATATATATATATATATATATATATATATATATATATATATATATATATATATAATTTATATATATATATATATATATATATATATATATATATATATATATATATATATACTTGGATGAATTATGATGGTCTTTGTCCCATTCGTCACGATATACAACAGTAATCGTTAATCTATTGATGCCTGGAATTTTCATTTAGCGAGTTTCAACCACACTTCAACTCCAGGGTTAACCCTTTCAATACAGTAACGTAATTTATGTTGTTGTTGTTGTTTTTTCTCGCTAAGGACAAGTCATTTTGCGTAGCTGAGAGGGCGGCCACCGCATTGAATGAGGTTTTCATCGATCGGGAACACCTGTGAGGGGACTATTCAGCGAGATCCAATCGGAAGAAACTCACCTTCAGGCTGTTCTCTGCCACCACTTCCCTCTACTTCGTGTACAATAAATCGCCCGTCCTTAGGCAGAAGAAAGTCCACGAAGTGTGTGAACGTGGAAACGAGGTACGAGACTGAAAACTGACAGAAACCGACGGAAACCGACGGAGGACCGACGAAGTCAGGAGTCGAACTGATAAGATAAACCACTTCGGACGAAACTGCCCGACGGAAGAACAGACAAGGGGCCGTAAATCTTTGCAAGGGAGGTGTGCAGAACGGACCTGGAGTGAGGGCGGGGGTGAAGTACCTGTACGTGGGCCTCCAACTTGAAGTCGAAGAATAGGGACAAAATATTCGTGTTTTGGTTCCAAGAGAGAAAGGGCATCTCGGTATGAGTCATGACCACCCTAATGAGGAGACCCTGGAGGAGGAGGAGGAGGAGGAGGAGGAGGAGGAGGAGGAGGAGGAGGAGGAGAACCTCGAGGGTGAAGTCAAGGATTTGTGGTGAAATGTCTGAAGGTGGAGGCGGGGATTCGGAACCGAGGAACGAAGAATTGGATCTGGTACGAGTCGACAGCACTCGAAAAAGCAGTAGGAACACAAGCAGAAGTACCATTATAACCAGCACCCACTTGCAGAGGTACCTCCGACAGAAGGTGTAATGACTGAAGGAAGACTTACAAGGAGGAAAACAGTAGAAGACAGAAAAACATTAAAGTGTGAGTTATTCTCCAAGGTCGATCAAGAAGTCCCACTAGGAGTAAGCAACAACTCTTCAAGGAGGAGAGCGTCGAGGAGGAGCACGGGAGTACGAGAGGAACTACCTGAAAGGTGACCTATATTAGAAATAGGAATCAGACCATCAACAGACAGAAGAACAATAGAAGAAGCAACAGAAGTGAAAGGTAGAGGAAGACTCGAAGAAGGAGAATTTTAGGAGAAGAAAGGGCAGCGGTGAGGCAGGAGGGGGGGAGGAGCACCTGAAGGATGACCTACAACAGGAGAAGGAAAAAGTTCGAGAGAAATGGCAACGGGAACTGCAGAAGCATCAATACCAGAAACAGGAGGAGGAGGAGGAGGAGGAGGAGGAGGAGGAGGAGGAGCAACTGCAACAGGCAGCCGTTTCAGTAAGAACAGGAGGAGGGAAGGAAGCTACCTGAAGCATGACCTACAGGAGGAGGAGAAGGAGGAGGAGGAGGAGGAAGAGGAAGAGAAGGGGGAGGAGACAGCACCAAGAGAAATGGTAACAGCAGAAGCAGCAACAGCAGGAGAAGCAGGAGGAACAGCGGCAGTAGGCAGCAGCTTCCCAGTGCAGATCAATACGATGCAGCTGTGTGTGTTCTTCTTCCTCCTCCTCTTCCTCCTCCTCCTCTTCCTCCTCTTCCTCCTCCTCCTCCTCTTGCTCCTTCTCGTTTATTTTGCTTTTCCGTCGTTCTCTCTCTTTACTCATTTCCCATCATTATCGTCCTCTCTCTCTCTTCCTCTTCCCCGGTCTCTCTTCTTTTCACATGCATGTACCTCTTCAATCTCTTTTCTTTCATCTTCCTTCTCTCTCCTATTCTCTCTTCTCTTCTCTTCCCTTCTCTTTTCTCCTCTTTCTTTTCTTTTCTCTTCTTTTCTCTTCTTTCTTTTCTTCTCTCTTCTCTTCTCTCTTGTGTCTGCTGTCGTCTGTCTTCTCTCCTCTCATTTTTCTTTTCCCTCTCCTCTCTTTTTTCTTTTCTCCTCTCTTCTCTCTTTTCTCCTCAGTCCTTTCTTTTTTATCTTTCCATTCTTCTCTCTTCTTCTCTTTTCTCTCTTCTCTCCAAATCCTTCTTTCTTCTCTATTCTTATTCCTCTCTTTTCTCGCTTCTCTCTTTTCTTTCCCTCCTCTTTTTTTCAACTCTCTTTTCTCTTCTCTCCTCTCCTTCTTTTAACATTCCTTACTTATTCAGTCATTCTCATCTTTTAATACATTTCCACTTCGACTAACATCATTTCTCTCTTATTTTCGCCTTATCCCTTATCCATTCATTCTTATCCACTTCATCTTTTGTCATTCCTGTCCCGCGGGCACCCTCTCCCCTCCGCCTTGTCCCGAAGTATAGAGGCGCTGGTAAACTAGAGTCCATTCTTGCATCTAGATCATCGTTATCACCTTCGTCAGCTTACTTCTCGTCTGCAAATCCTCCCCGATACCATAACCGCTACTCTCTCATCTGCCTCCTCCTCTTCCTGCCCCTCCTCCTCCTCCTCTCCCTCCTCCTCCTCGTCCTCCTTCTCCTCCTTCTCCTACTCTTTCCCTTTCTCCTCCTCTTTTCATTGGCCTCACCTCAAAGTCATCTTCATACTCCATTTCCTCCTCCTCCTCCTCCTCCTCCTCCTCCTCCTCCTCCTCCTCCGACTCCTCCTCCTCCTCCTCCTCCTCCTCCTCGTCCTGCTTCTTTTCTACCTTCCTTCCTCGTCTTCCTTGCCCTCTTCCTCCTCCCCTTCTCTTTTTCTTCTCATCATCCACCTGTTCTACCCACACCATTCCTTCCTCCTCCTCCTCCTCCTCCTCCTCCTCCTCCTCCTCCTCCTCCTCCTCCTCCTCCTCCTCCTCCTCCTCCTCCTCATCTCCTCTGCTTCCGCTACCTTCTTCCTTACCTTCTCATCTCCTCCATCTCATTTCCCGCTACTTCTTCCTCTTCTTGCCGGTCCTGCTCTTTCTTCTTCTCATCAAAACCATACTCTTCCTCCCAATTCTACTCCCTTTCTCCTCCTCTTCCTCCTCTTCCTACTTTTCCTCCTTTTCCTCCTACTCCGCCTCCTCCTCTTCCTACTCTTACTCCTCCTTGTCCTCCTCCTCCTCCTCCTCCTTTTCTCTAACCCTCTTCATCTTCTTCCTCCTCCTCCTCCTCCTCCTCCTCTTCCTCCTCTTCTTCCTCCTCCTCCCCCTCTTCTTATTCCTCCTCTTCCTCCTCCTTGTCCTCCTCCTCCTCTTTTTTCTCTAACCCTCTTCCTTCTCCTCTTCTTCCTCCTCCACTTCCTACTGCTCGAACGAACTCCTCTTCCCCCTTTCCTTAACTCTACCTTTCCTCTGACCTTTACTTAATACTTTTCCCACTGTTTTTTTATATTTTATTACAAAGCTTTTACTTCCTTACCCTGTCATTTCCGCTATTTCTTTTTCATTTTCTCTAATTCATTCATTTACTTATTTTGTTTTATTTATTTATTCATTTTTTTTTTTTTGTTATCTTGCAATTTTCTACTTATTACCTTTCTTCCCATCTCCTGTTCTCACGTTATTACCTTCGTTCTATTCCCTTTTATTCTCTTCCATTCACTCGTTTGTTTTTATATCTTTAAGGACCACAACCTTCATCACCTTCAATTCCTTCTCCTCCTCCTCTTCCTCCTCCTCCTACACCTCCCCTTTCTCCTTTTCCTCCCGTTCCTCCTCGTCTTCCTCTTCCTCCTTTCTCCTCCTCCTCCTCCTCCTCCTCCTCCTCTTTCTCTTTTTCCTCCCGTTCCTCCTCGTCTTCCTCTTCCTCCTTTCTCTGTGTCCTCCTCCTCCTCCTCCCCATCCCCTTTCTCCGTTTCCTCCCGTTCCTCCTCATCTTCCTATTATTCCTTTCTCCGTGTCTTCCTCCTCCTCCTCCTCCTCCTCCTCCTCCTCCTCCTCCTCCTCCTCCTCCTCCTCCTGCCCCTCCTTCTCTTCTTCCTCTATTTTTTGTCCTCTTTCCCCCTTTACTTCTCCTCCTGTTACTCTTGTTAGTCTCCTCAACTACAGAGCTTCCACCACCACAGCCACCACCAACAATAAATGCAACAACACCAGTACCACCAATACCGCCATCACAGCCACCACCACAGCCACCATATCCATCACCACCACCACCAACACAGCCACCACCACCACAGCCACCATAGCCATCACCACCACCACCAACACAGCCACCACATCACAGCCACCATAGCCACCGTCACCAACAAAGCCACCACCACCACCAACAACAACAACAACAGTTCACAGCCCCCACGACCACATCCTCCACCACCACAGCCACCACCACCACAGCCACCACCACCATAGCCACCACCACCATAGCCACCACCACCACCACAGCCACCACCACCACAGCCAACACCACCACAGCCAACACCACCACAGCCAACACCACCACAGCCAACAAAACCACAGCCAACACCACCACAGCCACCACCACCACAACCACCACCACCACAACCACCACCACCTTCTGTACCACAATCTATTACCACCACTTTCTGTGCCACCACCACAGCCTCCACCACAGCCTCCACCACAGCCACCACCACCTCAGCCACTCTCGTGCACTGTATTCATATTGATCTTTTATTAAGGTTTTCCTCTGTTATCCCCCTACTGAGGCCGCCGGGCCCCCTTGCAATAACATCTTGTTCTCCTTCTCCGTGGCTTTCCCTCTACTTGATAATCTTATGCTCATTCTTTCGTTATTTACTTTGATACATTGGTTTTGCTCTCTAAATGTTTTTTCTTTGTGTTTGATGATGGTATTGAGTTAAAGTATGTTTGTATTTTTTTCTTTTATTTTTCTTCTTGCCTGTTTATTTAATTATGTTTTGTTTGGCGAGATGTTCATTTGTTTGTGATTTTGTTCGTTTATTTGTTTCTTGTTTATCTGTTTATTCTGTATTTTTGTTATTTGTTAATTTTATTCAATTACTTTTGTGTAATATATATGTTCATTTATGTATTCATTTATCTATTTATTTATTTATTCAATTTGTTTATATTTTTTTTTGTTTCTCTTATTTGTTTATCTATTTGTGTATTCATCTATTTGTTATTTTTTTATTTATCTTATTTTTTATTTTTATTTTTTTGTTATTCCATCTATTACCGTTGATTGTCTCTTAGAGTGGGCGTTTCCCCTGCGTCTCCAGAATCGATTTGATTTACAGGATATAGAGAGAAATACGAATCTCTCTCTCTCTCTCTCTCTCTCTCTCTCTCTCTCTCTCTCTCTCTCTCTCTCTCTCTCTCTCTCTCTCTCTCTCTCTCTCTCTCTCTCTCTCTCTCTCTCTCTCTTTTGAAAATTTCCAGAGCTCGGAATGTTCCAGAATTCGGAATTTTCTAAATTTGAGAATTTTTCAAAATGCGAAATTATCTAAAATTAAGAATAAAAAAAAAGATAGCTTTCCAAATTTCGGAATTAAAAAGATCGAAAATTCCAAATATTGGAATTTTCAGATTCAGAAGCTTCCAACTTTTTTTTCTTCTTTTTTATATACTGGAAAAATGTTTTATGTTATTGTGGATTGTAGTTTACCCGCGTTTCTGTCCTCGTATTTGGATTTTTTCTTTTTTTTTACTTTATGTTCCGATAGAGAGAAGACTCGGAAATGTCCATTGGTATAGAAGTTAACTAGTACTACATAGAACAGTTTGTTAGTTTGCTGGAATGAAACTGAACTTCGAAAACCATTGAAAAAATAATTTTAAAAATTTCTGTTGTCGAGGCTTGTAGCAACTAAAGTGTGCCTTCCTGTACAGCAGTTCGACTCGCGCAGTACTGTGATTGATGTTGAGTGTGTCTTACATTGAGTATGTGCTTTGCAAATTTGCCGTTCATTCACTGTGTTTGCTTACATTGATTCCAATGTTCTTCTTCGTCTCTTGAATAGTTCTTTTCCTTGTCATTATCTCCCTCTCTTGCTTCATTTATCTTTCTTATGTGTATATATATATACATATACATATATATTTATATATATATATATATGTATATATATATAAACTTAAATAGCGTGACACAGTGGGGGAAATAAGGTTTGTTATACCATCATGATATATATGTATATATATGTATATATATATATATATATTTATATATATATATATATATATACATACAACACACACACACACACACACACACACACACACACACACACACACACACACACGCACACGCACACGCACACACACACACACACAAACACACACATACACATCTTGTTGAAACGCTCTACAGTGGAGGCCACGCGTGTGCATTGTGTGTGTGTGTGTGTGTGTGTGTGTGTGTGTGTGTGTGTGTGTGTGTGTGTGTGTGTGTGTGTGTGTGTGTGTGTGTGTGTGTGTGTGTTTGTGTGTGCACATGTGTCTATAAACACATGCATTAAAGGCCATATTACACACAAAACACTTTCATCCTTCCTGAAACATCATTTAAACTGCAGAATTGATTAGAATTGTCACTAATACAAAATAGTGTAGAGGTCGGGGATGTTTGTTCTTTAAGATTAATAAAATCATCTGGCGACAATCAAAGGAAATGTGTGGGATCAAACATCACAAAATACGAGATAATCGAGATTGTTTCTCCAGGTGAGATATTGCTTTAGATTGAAAGTATCACCAGGCGGTAGGTGATTGTTTTAGTTGAAGCCAAAAGACTTTCTTCAGCCGAACAAAGTTTTCGTTTGTAGGCTGATTTTTTTTTTTTTTTTTTTGCGCCTTGGCTTCCTCGTCTTCTTTCTCTTCTTCGTCTCTCTCTCTCTCTCTCTCTCTCTCTCTCTCTCTCTCTCTCTCTCTCTCTCTCTCTCTCTCTCTCTCTCTCTCTCTCTCTCTCTCTCTCTCTCTCTCTCTCTCTCTCTCTCTCTCTCTCTCTCTCTCTCTCTCTCTCTCTCTCTCTCTCTCTCTCTCTCTCTCTCTTCTTCCGTCTTCTCTTCTGTATGATCTCCCTCTACTTTTCTTTTGATTTTCTTTTGTGGTCTTCTTCTTCTTCTTCTTCTTCTTCTTCTTCTTCTTCTTCTTCTTCTTCTTCTTCCTCTTCCTCTTCTTCTTCTTCTTCTTCCTCTTCCTCTTCTTCTTCTTCTTCTTCTTCCTCTTCTTCTTCTTCTTTCCTCCTCTTTCCCCTTCCTCTTCCTTTTTATCAACTTTCATTTTCTTTCTCTGTTTTCTTTTTCTTTTTTCTCACGTTTCTCCTATTTATCCTTCCTTTGTATCCCTTTGTTTTCTCTCTTGTATTTCTCCTTCAGTCGGAACCTCCCAACCCAGTTTTAATCTTCCCACCTTAAAGAGAACATGCTTCTTGTGCTCTCCCCAACTCCCCTCATTTCCCCTCCTCATCTCTCCCACTCCCCCGCTTATCCTCTCTCCCTCTCTCCCTCTCTCCCCTCCTTCGCTTCCTCTCCTCCATTACCCTTCTTCTTCTCTTCCCTCTCCTTACCTCCCATTCTTCCCCTCTCCTCCTTTCCCCTCCCCTCTTCCCCAATATTCTTTCCTTCAGTGTTCTCCCATAGTCTCCCCCTCTCCTTGCATTCTGCCCACTCATTACCTCTCCCCTCTCTCACCTCTCTTCCCCTCCCTTCTGCCTCCTCCTACCCTCTCACCTCTCCTCCCCTTCCTCTCTTTTTTCCATATCCCCTCCTCTCTCTTTCCGTCGTCTCTCTTATCATCCTGTTCCGTCTCCACCTCTCTTCCCACCTCCCCTTCCTTCTCTCCCCTCTTTTTCCCGTCTCCTCTTTCCCCTCTTTCAGCTCCTTCCGCTTCCCTCCCCTCCTTTAACCTCCTCTCTCTTCCCCCTTCTCCTCTTCATTTCCTTCTTTTCTCCGGCAATCTCCCCTCTCTTCCCGGATTACCTCTCTCTTCCCCACATGCTCTCTCCTCTTACCTTTCCCTCTTCCCTTCCCAATACTTTTTACCTCTTTCCCTTTTCTCTTTCCTTATACATCTCTTTGGATAGCCTCCTCTCCCCCTTGTTGGTCTCTGTATCCGTGTTTACGTCTCTGTGTCCATTTCTTTGTGTCTTTCGATTTTTCGCATTCTTTTCTTCAGATGCCTGTCGGGACCACTCAGTCGAGAGGTCTTCACCCAGCCCAGCGCCATCCACTCACTGCTCATCCTTCCTTCACTGACCTCCTCCCTCCTTTACTGACCTCCCCCTCCCCCCCCACTCAGTGTTCTCCTTTTCCATTCCCTTCTTGAAATCTAATTCCCTTCCTCCTTCAACTTCCTCTCGCCCATTTTTCACTCTTTCTTTCTTTCCTATGACCTTTGAACCGTTGCCTCTTCTTCTCCTTCTACCGGTGGTGGTGCTCCTCCTCCTCCTCCTCCTCCTCCTCCTCCTCCTCCTCCTCCTCCTCCTCCTCCTCCTCCTCCTCCTCCTCCTCCTCCTCCTCCTATTGTTCCACCACCTCCCCTACCTTCTGATTTTCCTCCTCTACCTCTTCCTCTTACTCCTCCTTTTCTTCCTCCTCCTCCCACCCCTCCTCCTCCTCCTCCCCTCCTCCTCCCCTTCCTCCTCCCCTCCTCCTCCCCTCCTCCTCCCCTTCCTCCTCCCCTCCTCTTCCCCCTCCTCCTCCCCTCCTCTTCCTCCTCATCCTCCTACTCTTCCACCACCTTCTTCTACTCCTACTCCTACTCCACCTCCACCTTCAGATTTTCCTTCTCTTCCTCTTCCTCCTACTTCTCCTTTTCTTCCTCCCCTCCTCCTCCCCTCCTCCTTCTTCGTCCTCCTCTCCCCCTCCTCCTCCCTTCTTCCTCCTCCTCCCCTACTCTCCCTCCCCCTCCCCTATTCTTCATCCTCCTCCCCCTACTCTTTCTCCTTCTCCTATTTCTCCTCCTCCCACTCCTCCCCTCCTGCTCTACCTCATCCTTCTTCCCTACCTTCTCGCCTCACTCTCTTCCCCCAACTCCTCTTCTTTCTCCTTCTGCTCCCACTCCCCACCTCCTTCTCTTATTCCTCTTCCTCTTACTCCTATGCCTCCTCCTCCTCCTCCGCCTCCTCCTCCTCCTTCTCTCCTCTCCTCCTCCTCTCCTCTCCTCCTCCTTCTCTCCTCTCCCCCTAGAGGCCGTCCTCGCCTCCCATTTACGCATGTACCCCATCATTGCTCATTTCCCACTTTATGGCTCCACCCCCCCCCCACCCCGCCCCCCTAATCCTCACGGCGTCGTCAGCGCACTCTTTCTCCTCCTCCGCTTCCTCTTCTTCCTTCACTTCTTTTCCCTCTTTCTCCGTCTGCTCCGCTTTGTCCTCCTCCTTCTCCTCCTCCTCCTCCTCCTCTTCCTCCTCCTCCTCCTCGTCCTCCTCCTTTTCCATCAGTTCTTCCTCTTGTTACTCCTCCTCCGACTCCACCTCCTACTCCTACTCTCACCATTGCTACCACAGCTACTACCACTACTACTAATATTACTATTCTTCCTCTCCCCCTCCTCTTCCTCATTTCCTCCTTTTTCCCTCCCCCCCTCTATTTCTCTTTCTCTCCCTTTCCTCTCTTCCTCTACCTCCTCCTCCTCCTCCTCCTCCTCCTCCTCCTCTTCCTCCTCTTCCTCCTCCTCCTCCTCTTCCTCGTCCTCTGCCACGCCAAGTTTCCTCCACACCGCAGAGTATTGCTTTATGCCCGCGCGGCACGCCAGCGCCCTCTTGCCCCGCCTCCCACGGTTCCTGTAATTTGCGTTTCTTTCCTTACCCATACAGTAGCATGTCTTGGCACGCTTACTCCTCTGCACTAATATATATATATATATATGTATATATATATGTGTGTGTGTGTGTGTGTGTGTGTGTGCGTGTGTATGTGTGTGTGTGTGTGTGTGTGTGTGTGTATACATGCAGATATATTGTTCCCCATTTTACCTCTCCTCTATTGAAATCTCCCATCAATTGATCTGCAATTATCACCGCCATTTTTTTTATCACATTCTTATTTTATTAAACTTTTCGTCCTCAGTTGTTATTCCCCTAATCCCCCCCATACATATTCTTCACTCTGTTCATTTTTTCTTTCTTCCCTCCTCCCTTAATCTTCCCATACTTACCTCACTGCTCCTTCTCCCCTTATCGTCATTCTACCACAACTGATCCCCCCATGCGCACACACACACACACACACACACACACACACACACACACACACACACACACACACACACACACACACACACACACACACACACACACACACACACCCTTCGTTTCCTTCCCCCACTGTTCCTCTCCTCTTCTTTCTTTCCCTCGACGTTCTAATCCCTCCACCTGCCTATCCTACCCCAACCGCCTTTCCCCCCCCCTCATCCCCTCCCCCACCATCCAACCATCACCCCACCACCCACCCATCCTCCCTCACCGACCCTCCCACACCAGCCTTCTTCCCCCGCCGCCTTATCCTGACTGCCTTTCTCCCCATCTTCCATCACCCCCATCTACCCTTCTTCTACCCCCATCATCATTCTTTTTTTTTTCCAAATGAATCTCGTCCTAAACGGACTTTCTGAAACGCCCTCCCCTTCCCTCCCCCTCCTCCCCCTCTCCTAACGTTCTTCATGACTCCGGCTATCCTCTACCTCACCTCCACTTTCCTAACCATACCTCCTTTTCCCACCCCTCTCTTCCTCCAATCTTCTACTCTCCCGTTTACTTTGCCTCCTCCTCCTCCTCCTCCTCCTCCTCCTCTTCCCCTCATTCATTTTCCCCACCATTCTCCGCGACTCAACCTCCCTTTCTCTTCCTCATACCCAACCTCCCCCTCTTCCTCCTCTCCTCCCCTCCCTCCTCCTTACCTAATTTTCTTCCTCCTCCTCCTCCTCCTCCTCCTCCTCCTCCTCCTCCTACACATCCTCCTTTACCTTCCCCCACTCCACCTCTCCTCCTTCTCCCCTCCTCCTTCACCTCCCCCCTCCCACTCCTCCCCACTCACTACTATCTACGACGCCGCCTCTCTTCCGCATCCCCCTCCTCTTCCCCCTCCCCTCCTCACCTACTCTTGCTCTTCCTCCTCCTCCTCCTCCTCCTCCTCCTCCTCCTCCTCCTCCTCCTCCTCCTCCTTACCTTCTTCCCCACTCATTTTCCCAATATCATTCCCCGTGACTCCGTCTCTCTTCCGTTTGTATACCCCTCCCCTCTCCTCCCCCTTCCCTTCTCTCCCCTTCCCTTTCCCCCTCCCCCTCCCCTTTCCCTTCCCTCCCCTCACCCTTCCCCCTCACCTCCCCCTTCCCCCTTCCCCCTCCCCCTCCACCTCACCTCTTCGCTTCCGTTCTTCTAGTTACCTCCACTTCTCCCACTCCTCCACCGAGTTTACTTTACGCCTTGAATGTTTCCTGTCCTTTTTCGGCCTTTTTCGGCCTTCTTGGGCCTTCCAGTTTTTACCTTTAAAGGACTCATTCCACCGCCTCTCTTCTTATCTCTCTTCCGCTTTTTTTTTTCTTTTAGAATTTACAGTTTACATTTCCCTTTACAACTTATTTGAAGCGTTCTTCTTGTATTTTGTCTGATCTTCTTCCTCTCTCTTCTCTGACGTATATGGTTGCTTCCCTCCCTTCATCCCCCTTCAGCATTCGCCCTCCCCTTCCACTTTCATCCCTCCCCTTCCACTCTCCCCTTCCACCTTCCACCCTCCCCTTCCACCTTCCACCCTCCCCTTCCACCTGCTCGCCAGTCTCTCACTTGTGTTCATCTCTTCCACCCTCTTCCTGTTCTCTGTTCGTGTCCTCCTCCACAATCCCTCCATCACTTTCTTCCACAATCCTTCCGTACTTCATTCCCTCCTCCCATTTGTCCTAATTCCCTTCCAATCTCCCACCCATCCATCCTTGTCTACCTCCCTCCCTCTCTCTCTCTCCTTCCTCCCTCTCTCCCTGTCCCTCCCTACCTCCTCTCCCTCCCACTCTCCTTTCCTTTCTTCCTCCCTGCCTCCTCCCTCCCTCTCTGCCTCCTCCCTCCCTCTCTGCCTCCTCCCTCCCTCCCTGCCTCCTCCCTCCTTCCCTACCTCCTTATCTTCTTGTTCCCGTCCCTTTCCCTCCCGCTCTTCATATCCTTTTGCCCCTCGTTCTTTTCCTCTTTCTCTCCCTCTCTCTTTCTCTCCTGATCTCTCTGTCTTCTCTCTTTATCGCTCTCTTTCTTTCTCACTCTCGTCTCGCTACCTCTCTCTCTCTCTCTCTCTCTCTCTCTCTCTCTCTCTCTCTCTCTCTCTCTCTCTCTCTCTCTCTCGTCTCTCTCTCTCTCTCTCTCTCTCTCTCTCTCTCTGTTCTCTCTCTCTCTCTCTCTCTCTCTCTCTCTCTCTCTCTCTCTCTCTCTCTCTCTCTCTCTCTCTCTCTCTCTCTCTCTCTCTCTCTCTCTCACCATACCTCTCTTGATCCTTTGCCTAATCCTTTTATTCTTGAATATTTTGAAAAGACTTATCTCTTTCCTTTCACCTTCGTGTTTCCACTGACTTCTCTCTTCTCTCTTCCCTCCTTCCTCTATGTGTACCTCTCATTCATTCCTTTCCTTTGTCTTTTCCTTTTCCATTCTCCTTCTCCCCTTTCCTCCTTCCTTTCCTTCTTCCATCCCTCCTTCCCATTCCCTCCTTCCTCCTCCACCTCTCCCTCCCTCTTTCCCTCCATAAACTGTCCACAGGCCAGATGTTCTTGTTTGCAGCAATGTGCCCTTCCTTTATCCCCCTTTCCCTCCTCTTGTTCTTAGACTCTTCCCCTTCCTATTCCACTCCCTCTTTCCTCCCCTCCTACCTCCTCCCTCCTTCTCACTCTGACCCTTCTACCTCTCCCCATCCTTAAACCCTCCTCCCCTCTCCCTATCTCTCTCCCTCTCCCTGTCTCTCTCCCTCTCCCCCCTTTCCTCCCTCCCTGCCCTTCATTCCTCCCCCTCTTTACTTTCCCTCCCCACTCCCTCACTTTGTCTTCTGCCTTTATTCTTCCTCACAAGTCCCCCCCCATTTCTCTTCCCTCCTTCCCTCTCTTCCTCCTCCCTCCAACTCTTCCTTCTTCCCTCTTCCTCCAAATCTCCCTCCCACCTCTTCCCTCCAATACACCCTCCTCCCTCTTCCCTCCAACTCCTCCTCACTCCCTCTTTCATCCAATTATCCTTCCTTCCCTCTTCCCTCCAATATTCCCTTCCTCCCTCTTCCCTCTAACTGACCCTCTTTCCTCCAACTCTTCCTTCCTCCCTCCCTCTTCCCTCCAAATGTCCTTCCATCCCTCTCCCCACTAACTCCCTCCAACTACCTCTTCCCTCCAACTGCCCTTCCTTCCCTCTTCCCTCCAACTCCCACTTCCCTCCAACTGTCCCTCCTTACCTCCTCCCTCCAACTGTCCCTCCTTCCCTCTTCCCTCCAACTGTCCCTCCTTCCCTCTTCCCTCCAACTGTCCCTCCTCCCCTCTTCCCTCCAACTCTCCCTCCCTCCATCCATCCTTCCTTAATGATCTTCTGGTAAATAGCAGTTGGATCGTTCTTGTCGCCAGTATACGTACGTGCCTTTCCCTTCCTTCCTCTTGCCTTTTTTCTCTTTTTACCAATCTTTTCCCTCCCTCCCTCCCTCCCTCCCTCCCACCCTCCCTAGTTCTTTTGTCTCCTTCCCTAGTTGTTTTTGACTTTCTACCTCCCTCGTTCCCTATTTTCTCCTTAGAGTTTTTGCTTCCATCCTTAGTTTGGTTTTCTCCCTCCCTCTCTCCTCCGTTCCCTCTCTCCCTCCCCTCTCTCCCTCCCCTCTCTCCTTCCCCTCTCTCCTTCTCCTCTCTCCTTCCCTCTCTCCTTCCCCTCTCTCCTTCCCTTCCTATCCCCATCCCACTATCCCTGTATCCCTCACTCACTCTCTCCCTACCTCCTTATTCACATCCCTCTCTCCCTCCATCACCTCTTCCTCCATTCCTCCCTCCCTCCCTCCCCTTACTCCCCTCTCTTCCCTCCCTCCTTCCTCTTCTTCCCCTCCCTTACCTCTATCCCTGTATCCCTCACTCACTCTCTCCCTACCTCCTTATTCACATCCCTCTCTCCCTCCATCACCTCTTCCTCCATCCCTCCCTCCCTCCCCTCACTCCCCTCTCTTCCCTCCCTCCTTCCTCTTCTTCCCCTCCCTTCCCAGGGCTAGTTCATTCATCACGGTCTTCGCCCATTGCCGTCTGGCCGTTCCTTTCACCCTGTTTGTCTCGCCCTCAAATACTTATCGTGGCCACCACGCCAACTTCACATCGCTCCTGCACGCACATACGTATGCACGCACACGCACACAGGGACACACTCACGTATACACGCACTTACATGCATGCAGACGTACGGGCATGCATACGCGAGGACATGCATGCACGCGTACACACACAAAATCACACACACATACGCACATATACACTGTTATCACTCGGCGTAGCGTTCACAAACAGGAAATGGTTTGGAATATACTTTTCCCCCTCTTCATTTATCTCAGATGTACTTTTTGTATATATATTTGTTGTTATTGTTTGATCCGTTATAATGAACAACTAGTGACATCATGCGCCCTACGTTTAGTTATATCAATGCGTTCTACTTCGTCCCTACTGGTAATTACATGTGTAACCCACTGTCATCTCTCTTACTATTGTTAGTCCTGTCACCACTGTAGCCATTGTAATCGCCCTTGTGGATCCCACTTATGGATATGACAACTCACTTAATCTATAATCTTCTGTCTAGGAGAATGAAAATGCATTGTTCATTTACGGTATATCTCTATTCCGTTAATTCTTATACAGCGTGCTCTCGATGCCTTGACAATGGAATCCACGAAAGCACGTATGCAAGATCCTAAGTGAGCTTTGCAATGACGCAGTGATTTCCTTATCCAATGATCTTTAACTTTATATTTAAGATCCTCCCCAAAGGGTGTGGTTTTGCAATCGTGAACCAATTGAATTTTTTCCTCCGCCCTTTCACCAATCAGACTCTTTGTTTCAAGTTTATAGGGCAATATTTTTTATTTAGAATAATCTCGAATCTCTGCATAACTCTCACTTAGGTTACGAAGGAATATCATGTCACCAATATTGTAAATTTACCCTCTAGCTCCCGGGCTGTTATCATAAACACTACCTTTATTACCTACACAAGGCGGAAAGGTGGACTCAGGCATCTCGCTCGGGCTATTATTTTATAAACACCCTGCCTATGAAATACAACAACCTGTCTTCTACCCCTCTTTCTACCCTCTTTTCTACCATTCTGCTACACATTTGCTCTACACGATCAATATTATTGAGCAAATGTTCCGTATTATACAATATCATTGATAGTATAGTGATCATTTTGAAGTACACGTGTTTGGCCTATACATTTGATGTCTTCAATATATTGTGTCATTCTTCAATACCATCCCTACACCAACAGTAATGTACAATGCGGAATATTGCGCAATAATATTGATCGTATAGGGCCCGCTTTAGCCAGCTTATCCTTATTCACCTTAACTTTGGACTTCCCCCAAAGGGAGTCTCCAGCAATTGTCACCCGCCCTATTATTTTTATTGATTATTATTTCTTTTCAATCATATTTTTTCCTGAAATATGCATTTATTGGTTTTACTGTAGACATCTGAGACCTGTACTAACTTTTCAACGATTTTCGTCTCTTTTCATTTTTGTTTACCTTCCATTCAGTTTTATTTCGTCCACTTTACTCTAAACATTTGTAGCTGTATTTTCTACATCATTTATTCTTTTTTTTTTTTTTTGCTCTTTTGTTTTTCTCATTTATTTCATTTTATTTCTATTTTATTTTATTTTATTTTATTTTATTTATTTTTTCTTTATTCTATTTTTACGAGGACCATAAACACATTATTCCCAACGTCCAGAGCATTATATTTAATTTAATTTTTTTTTTTTTTTTTTGTGACATTTTTCCGCTTTTACCCCATCCACGTCCGGCGATTTACCCTAAATGGCGACCACCACAGTCCGCGCTTTGCCTATTTTTTCCCTCAATTTCTCTTATTTAATCTTATTTACGTCGAGTTTGGTAGTGGCAAGGATTGAAACTTTAGTATTTTCCCAAGAATTGTGATAAGAAGAAAGGATATGTGGAAGAGGAGGACTATTCAATTGAGAAAAGACTTTCCATAACGTATATATATATATATGTATATGTATATATATATATATATGTATATGTATATATATATATATATATATATGTGTGTGTGTGTGTGTGTGTGTGTGTGTGTGTGTGTGTGTGTGTGTGTGTGTGTGTGTGTGTGTGTGTGTGTGTGTGTGTGTGTGCGTGTATCTATATGTGTATTGTATGTAACTAAGATTAATTTTGTCGCTTTACATGCGTTGGTATACACTTTAGCAAAATCAGATTTATGTATCTGGAATTCTTTAAACTGTTTTAATGAAATGAGTGTAATAGACATTGTTTTATTTTAGCCATTCTTTTTCCTTTGGTCTTGAAAAACACTCATTTTTGTATTTTCTCTGTCGAACCAGGTCAGTTTATATGCAATCATGTGCCATGAATAAGATCTTTCTCGCTTTGTTTTTCCACCGAACGAAATATCTTTTACCGAGCGATTTTTTCTTTTTCTTTTTTTCCCTTGGTCAACTTTTCACGTTTCACGCACAAGACCTGCTTCATTTTGTTTCGTCACGTTCTCATTTTGTCTCGCACATTTACAGTTCCCTTATATTTCTGTGAGTTTCTTTCGTTTCCTCGTCTCAGTTTCCTTTTTTTTTTTTTTTTGGTAACCGTAGTTTACCTCTAATTTATAATAAAAAAAATAATTTGAACAAAATCGTCTATCATCAGCCAGAAGAAACTTTTACATGTTTCTAAAACTTTAACCTGGTCCTTTAGATGCTAATCGAAATAGATTAATCAAGATTAATCTTTCAACCCTTGATAGCTTTTAACCCTACTGTCTAAGGAGGGTATGGATTTCATCAGTAGAGTCAGTTGATTTTAGCTAAAATAAAATCGGGAAACAAGTTTCTGTGTCGAAAGGAATTTAGGATGGCGCCGCGCCGCTCCAATGGATCTTCTCTCATTGTCACACAAATCTCTCTTATGGTTGTATATTCTTAGGCTGTTCACATTAGCGGTTTGAATCGTGGCGGTTCAGTTACAATAGAGGTCAATAGAGGCGTTCA
This sequence comes from Oratosquilla oratoria, assembly GCF_046742065.1. Taxonomy (NCBI): domain Eukaryota; kingdom Metazoa; phylum Arthropoda; class Malacostraca; order Stomatopoda; family Squillidae; genus Oratosquilla; species Oratosquilla oratoria. Next base: position 38,163,086 of record NC_134806.1, read on the forward strand.
CACAATACCGCGCATTTTTTCCTTGACTGTGCGGTACCCACGCGGTTTCCTTGCAGTTCAAATCACTGTTGTGAAAAGGGCCTTATCCAGATTAATTTTGATGTAACACCCTGTGGCCGGGAACAAAAACCTCGGCCGCTGTGCCCCATATATAACTTGCAATACGAGTCGGTGGGTCTGGCAGAGAAGGCTAGGAACCCCGTCTTCTTAACCTTCCTCTTATTCTTCGTTTTCTTCTTTTTCTTCCTCTTTTCTTTTGTCTTCTTTATCATCTTTTCTTCCACGAAGAATGAAAGCAAAAATATACTTGAACTCGGCCCCCCTCTCTTTGTAAGGGGGATTGAGGCTTTTATATACATATATATATATATATATATATATATATATATATATATATATATGTGTGTGTGTGTGTGTGTGTGTGTGTGTGTGTGTGTGTGTGTGTGTGTGTGTGTGTGTGTGTGTGTGTGTGTGTATGTCTGTATTTATGTATGTATTTTGATCTCTGGTTTTACTCTGATGCCGGAAAGTGTTGGGCAAAAGTGTCTTCTGCGTGCCACCTGACACTGCACGTTTTTCTTGAGAAGAGTGCCATCCTGGTCTAATTCTTCGATTCATCTCACTCGTCCAGGCTCTCCGAGTGCGTGGGTCAAAGGTGCTTCAGTTTCAGCAGAAAAATCCTTCATTGAAAGGAGTTTGACCTCGATAGGCTGGGTTTCCGGTGACTGCCACTCGCCTTCGCTGTCGGAAAACTCAGGGTGAAAGTTCCCTATCAGACCTGACTTGGTCTGTTGCTTTAGTAATGCCATGAAACATTATATAATAATTGTTATAACTTCGTTAATCCCCCACTGGGTAATGAAGCGTGTTAACAAGATGTAAATACCTTCATCGTAAACTGATTACAATTATAAAAAAAAAAAAAATCGGGGAAGGATTACGATCTTGCTAAACGAAATGAAAATGGAAATCGAATAAGCTGCGGGAGGAATTTGCGATGCAGCAGTCGAACAGACTATACACGGAGTTCGGGAAATGTTGGTAAATGTGCACATAACACCCATAGCCTTTACGAGTCATAAAAGAGCTTCGACCGTAGCTGGATGTTGATGTACTTGTTAACAATGTGTCTGGTTGGCCCAGAGCCATCTTCCTAAGGGTGGAGAGGGGGGTAAGGGAGAAGGGGGGGGAGTAAGGAAGGGCGCGATTTGCCATTCCTGGGTCAACAAAACGTAGAGTGGTCAATAAACCCCATTGTAAAAGTGGTGATTGTACAGAAGTAGTAATCAATGGAATACAACCGTGACAAGTTATTTTTATCTATTTATTTATTTCAACCAGATATGGAAGAAGAGTTAGTGAGATATGAACACAGAAAGGAATTGATATGATCTGTAACTATAGAGCATGGGAATAAACTCGGTAAAAGAAAAAAAATTGAAGTGGAAAGATCTTACTGTGGAGGTGACAAGATGAAGATTACAGAAGAGAGATGAATTCCTTTACGACAGTCGTTGCGACTCCATCTGCAGTGTGGATGTGGATGTGGATGTGGACGTGAGTGTGGTTGTGGATGCGAGTGTGGCTGTGGGTGTGGGTGTTGGTGTCAGGTGGGGGCACTTGGAGAAGGAATTGAAAGTCGAAGTGAAAGAACAAACATACAACCGAATTAAACCGCCAATCTATGTCGTTAGAGTGATGATACTGACGTTAGAATTGTTTCTATATACTGTACATAATATATACAATATAACATTCACACACACACACACACACACACACACACACACACACACACACACACACACACACACACACACACACATATATATATATATATATATATATATATATATATATATATATATAGTGTGTGTGTGTGTGTGTGTGTGTGTGTGTGTGTGTGTGTGTGTGTGTGTGTGTGTGTGTGTGTGTGTGTGTAGATATATTCCAAAGAGCAAAAAAAATAAGTGCATGATAGCTGTGGGAGATAGTCCACAAGGATAGAAGCACTGGTAAACTACACAGTCCATTAGTGTCCATATTTCATCCACTGAGATCACGGTGTGCATGTATAAGTAAGTTTGGAGTTGTTTACTTAATGTTTGGTGAAGTCGAGAGAGTTACATAAGATGCTAAACCAAGACTTGGATTCAAAACACGTTGACCTTGTGTACAAGCAGTGGCGTAGTCGAAGGCGAGCTTTATTCGTATTTGCTTAATTGTAGGTTCGAATCCCGCACTCGTCTTCGATTCCCTGCAGTGACTGTTACCTGCCCATCAGTCCAAGCGCATAGTAGGGCAAAGGTGATGGCTTCGGCCGCAGCTACTCAGCGCCTCCTCGTGTACGTTCCTTACCTACTTTGTAAACACAAAGAGCACCAGTTGGGAGCAAATATAGTTCAATATGACTTTTCTTTACATTAAGTGTGTTAAACCATACTCTAGTTTCTTTATTGACCTTTACATAACTTACATTGCTGAACAACATTGTATCCTAATATTGTCTAAATATTAATATCCATGCTAGGTTGATACCCGTGACTAAAAATATTTGTGAAATCTTAGAATATTAAAAATACAGGAAAAGACACAAATATCAAAACAAAAATATCAACAATACCATTATTATGAAACAGAACCCATCATGAAATTCTGTAAATAAATACAAAACCAAAGATTTAAGGATAGAGTTACAATTTCCTTAGTTTTTTGGTGGCAGAGTCTTGTGGAAGAAATAAACTTAGAGAATTTTGAGGACAAAGTTAGAGGGCCGAGGACAAGACAGAAACGACGAAAACAAGGTTACAAGGACGACAACGGGAGAATTTCCAAGGAGAGTAAGGAAGAGACCTAGCAAGGAAGACACGAAGAAACTTGAAGCACCGTACAACTGACATTGTTGTCTTATCCTTGAACTGTGTATACACACACACACACACACACACACACACACACACACACACACACACACACACACACACACACACACACACACACACACACACACACACACACACACACACACACACACACACACACACACACACACACACACACACACACACACACACACACACACACACACACACACACACACACACACACACACACACACACACACACACACACACACACACACACACACACACACACACACACACACACACACAAACACCAAAAAACACACACACACACACACACACACACACACACACACACACACACACACACACACACACACACACACAACACACACACACACACACCACACACACACACACACACACACACACACACACACACACACACACACACACACACACACACACACACACACACACACACACACACACACACACACACACACACACACACACACACACACACACACACACACACACACACACACACACACACACACACACACACACACACACACACACACACACACACACACACACACACACACACACACACACACACACACACACACACACACACACACACACCCCCAAAAGGTCTTTTCTCCTCTATTAAGGGAGGTAGCCAGCCAAGACAGAACGCAACCACTCCACACCTATCTCATTCCTGTCTAACACTCATTTGTTTCCCTTTTTGGATGAAGAGCATACACACACACACACACAAACACATACACACACACGCATAGACACACACACACAAACACACACACACACACACACACACACACACACACACACACACACACACACACACACACAGACACATATATATATAATATATATACTTTATTTTCATTAAGAGTATTTCTCTCGTAATTTTGTTAACAAATTGTATTGATAGAATGACAACTAATATTGTATCTGCTTAGTTGTAATGCATCATGGACCATTTCCGGGTGTCTACAATGATAGGCAAACAATTTCTCGATTGTCTTGATGTAGAAGGCAACTTGGAGTCTTGTGTTCGATGTATTTCGTCCAAGTGCCAAAGAATAGTTCGAGTCTTGGCAACCTATAGAAACGACCTGGAGATAGCAATGTCGTTAAAACGAGAAGACATAGTTCCTCCAGTTTCCTGAAACCCAAGTTTCGAAGTGCCTGAAGCCAAACGTTTGCAATAAACTTCGTTTTTTTTTTTTTCTAACGCGTCTTCTTTGGTGACGTAAAGGATGATCTTTGAGGCGCTCTTCGTCTCTAAGAACTCGAAGGATGCTTTTACGGACCATAATGACATATTCTGGGTGCAGACACTAGCCCTTATGCGCCCAGATTGAATAAGATCAACTAACGGCATATTGTATCAACCTTTTCAAAGCACGTACTTTGTTTGGGCTACGAACAATCTTGTTCAGTTGATCTGAGATCTCGGGCCAAACCATGATCCCTTTTGAGACTCCCAGATGCCTATCATGTAGCGTTAGCCATAATGAAACATATAAATAATATATGATAATATTGAAGAAGATATCATTGCCTCAGACGGAGATAGAACAGGACCGTATGTGCAAATATACGTAGTCAGGACTTTGAGAATACAGCGATAATACAGTATTGATACAATACAATACAGCGGGATGCAAAAGTTCTCACCCCAGCTTTACCACATCAGTGTAAACAGGACGAAACATAGAGGCATCCTTGTTGGCCCATGTCCCGGTTGTTGGTATCCCTGAATTAGTTGAAGGTTTACATGCGTTCTTTGATAAGTTTCGAATATCGCTTATATACTACGTCATTGTTGGGCTCAGGCTTGCCAACTGTAAGGGTATTGCCATAGCGAGGGTTTCATGTTTTGCGAGATATACACACAACCAAAAATAAATATGAACAATGGTTTCGTAATTTATCGGTTCAGCTCGTCGTGTTCCAGAGAGGTTGGTATTCCTACCTCCGTGGTGAGTATAAATGAGGGAGCTGGAGATGTGTAGTACCTTGTAGATTTAGGGCTGGAAACTGGATGTATTCATTGTCGAAGGAGTCAAGATTTTTTCCACAGGACCTGCGCCAATATGTATATGTATATGTATATGTATATGCATATGTATGTGTATATGTATTTATATTTGTATATGTGTACATATGTGTATATGTATATGTATTTGTATATGTATATATATGTATATGTATATATATGTATATGTATATATGTGGATACGTGGATATGTGTGTGTATATGACTAAAATGTACTCTCTCTTTTGAAATATTTCGTGATGTCTAATCTATTCATCGGCGTTATCAGCTGTGCCTTGAAAATGGTGGTCATCAAATTAGAATTAAAAGAAAAATTAGCCCTTTCCCCTTAGTCTAGTCTAGTCCCCCTTGCGTGTTCACAAATATCCAGACTGATGACATCAATTCCCAGACACAGCTGATACCAATATATTTGACAACGTACCGAAACATTTCGAAGAGTGAATACATTTATGTGGAACACCGTGTACAGTATCACTTGTAAAACCAGGATTGTACATACTATAGAAACCTTCCAGATCTCAAAAACCATATTCCTTAGCTGCTGACAGTGGAACGTCAGTATAGTCAGCAAGAGTGGATCAGAACAGAGTGCTCCTGCTGCCGTCACCAACAGAGGCACATAAGACTCGAAGCCTCCATATGGCTGAGACCGTGCCAAGTTCGTTTGTGTTATTGGCTCCCAGGACACTAGTGCCGTTTATACTGCAGAGGTTGGGTTCAAGGTGCGCATTATGCTATAGAACTCCGTATCAAGGGTGGTTTTACACTGTACATATGTACATTTGGTGTATAAGCAAACATATACAAGTACAGTATATGTTTGGTATAGGCAGATCTAGCTTATACACCAAATGTGCTTATGTACAGTTTAAAAAATGTGTTTTTTTTTATTTATTAACAAGTTGCCATATAAACAGAGACAGGACATCACGAGTGTAGACTATTTCCTGTACATCACGATTAGGTTAAATGTTCAGTACTGTACATTGTCTACATGTGGATTATGATCGTTCACATGAAGTAAAACGCTGCAAAACAGGCTTACCAAAGTGAGCCCATTTACAAGATTAGGTTTCAGAAGGTTTCGTTTGCTTTTTCATATTGTAACAATAATCTTTTGTTCAGCTTTTTTTCTAATCTAACAATATTAACACTTAAAACTTACCTATTAATTACCACAAATATGCAAGTGTAAATATCGCTGTTGTTTGAAGGTTCTATATACAGAAATTCCGTTCAAATTGAAGCAATTCATTGATTTATTTACATGTGTATTTATTGATGCATTTATCTATTTAATATTCATTATTTATTGTTATTTATTTTTTTACTATTTATCATTATTTATATTCCCTCTTTCAATCAAACATTTATTCATATATTCATTTATGTATTATTTTTCGCATAATTTTGAAATGTCATGTCTACGGTCGTGAACGGTACGAGCAGGGTAACCAGAGCTTTGCCTCAACTGAAAAAGATTACCCAGCGGCGGCTAGAATAAGCGAGCAAAGGCTTAAATCTCAAATGGAAGGATAACTCAATGACCATGTGGGTATTCTTTCAGCTCTTAGCCATAGAGTGATGTCACTGTATTGGGGAGGTGAATTGATCAGCTAATCAATCCGTTGCCCCAGGTCTCTCTAGCAGGAGACCCACGGCCCTCAGATAACCGGCAACAGCCACCAGGTTGGCTTATACGATACCTATGGAAAATTTAATGTTTTGTTGTCTGGATAAGCCTGGAGTATGATAATGTGTGATGAGATGTTCCATCAATATGATAATTGCATATGGGTCCGTTTTTTATCTGTGGATGGGCCTATTTTTTTTTTCTTCTATTTTATCAACGTCAGAGAAGTTATTTCTAAAAGTGTTATCATGGCAAGGAAGCTTATTGAGTTAAGCTTGATCCTATCATCACAAGACCTTCTTTCAACTGAATAAAATTGTATGAGGATAACTAGAATGAAATA
>NC_134806.1:38177523-38185023 GCF_046742065.1 Oratosquilla oratoria
TACACATTCACACAAACACATATATATACAAACAAATCTCCAAACACGAACACACACAAATATCCATTAAACACAGCACCCAAGGGACTGCATACAAACACACACACAGAAATAAACGTACACGCATGAGCACACACAAGTGTGTGTACGTGAGCGCGCCCCAAGTGCCATTTCTCTTCCTTTCCTCATGGAGCAAGAAAGGGGGAAAGAACTCGAACTCTTAAAAAAGTTAAATCACTTTTGCTCTTTCTCCAGACATAGTAAGAGAACCTTAGACTCTTCTGTAATTTTTCCCAAGAAGAATATTTACATAAAGGATAGCCATACATACAATGCAGGTCATGCACACCCTAAATAACACTTATTTATGGACACTAGACTTGCTTTTATTTGGCAGGGCCTAGCTAAGCAGGGAACCACAAAGATTAATCCCCTCGATATTTTTGCGAAAGAGGACACATCGCCTCTGAATTCCCATTCACGATTACTAACCTTCCCACAGCTGAACAAGATAAGAAAATCGAATATACATAAAGGATCAAGAAGTAATAAATATATAGACATTAATTCTAAATTCTATCTCTCAGGTGGCGGTATATTCGAATAGAAAATTCAGAGAAAACGAGAACAATGGTCTCACAGTTAGTCACACTTTTTCTTTTTCTTTATTTTATTTTCCTTAGTTTTTCTACCGTTAAGGTGATTTAGTGAAGGATCCGCCACCTACTCAGTGAGGAATGAGGACTTGCCAGCCTAAAAGTGTTATCATTTTATCTATTTACTTGTTTTTATCCATTTATTTTCATTTCATTATTTTCTTTTATGTGTGTGGAAAACTGTTCTTCTTCAGATCTCATCTATAACTATATTTTTTTAGTTTCTTTCCGTGTCCTCTTGTGTTTGTCTTGTCCCAATTTAACAAGTCCTCTTTATCGAGTATTTCTGTGCCCTTCATGATTCTATAGATGGTCAGTAGGTCGCCTCTCTCTCTTCTTTGCTCCAATGTCGTTAATTCAAATTTAGCCGGTCTCTCTTCATATGACAGGTTTGAAAGGGTTGGAGCCATTTTTGTAGTTGCTCTATGGATTCTTTCAATCTCCTATATATTCATTTTGATATTGGGTGACCATAATGTTGCCGCATATTTCAGTCTAGGCCTCATTAGTGTGACTAATATTTTTTTTTTATAATTTCTTCGTCCAGATATGTAAATGCCATTTTTAATTGATCTTAGCAAATTATAGGATTCCCCGACAATTTTGTTTATTTGTTTATAAGGGGACAAGTTGTTTGAGATAATTACTCCCAGATCTTTTTCAAATCTCACTTTCTTTACCTCCTTTGTTCCAATTTTATATTGTCCTGATATTCTATTTTTAACTTTTTCCGAACTCCATTAGGCTACACTTCTTTATGTTGAAGTCCACTTCCCATTTCTGACTCCATTTCCAAACTTTGTTCAGATCTCCCTGTAGTGATTCGCAATCCGTTTCGGTTTTAACTTTCCTCAACAATTTGGCATCGTCTGCAAAGAAACTCATGTTACATTCCACATCATCATCCATGTCATTCACATAAATAGCAAACATGATTGGAGCCAACACTGATCCTTGCGTGTGTTTGTGTGTATTCACCTTGGTCTTTGGATCACGTGCTGGACTCGTGATCGACATCTATTTCCCTCACGGAAGAGAACTCATAGCTCGTATGACCGATCGTGTGTGTGTGTGTGTGTGTATGTGTGTGTGTTTGTGTGTGTGTGTGTGTGTGTGTGTGTGTGTGTGTGTGTGTGTGTGTGTGTGTGTGTGTGTGTGTGTTTGTATGTGCGTGTGTTGTGAAACAGTGGAAACTTAGTTTCGCTCGAGTTGGTCGTCAATTCAATTACACGTGATAATGAAGATGTCACTTGTGAGAACGGTCATAAGATCAATGACGTAACACCCACGCATAGACCAAGTCTACTGTGAACTCCGTGACTCCTGAACTAACTAGAATTGCCTTGCGTCAGCTAGAGAAAAATAATTTATGTCCTAAGATCAACAGAACTAGGGCTCATAATAGAGCAAAGTTGACGGCTTCGGCGCCAGCTACTCAGTGCCTCCTGGCGTATGCTCCATACCTTCCTTCCTCCCCTCCTTCCTTCCTTCCATTTTCCTTATCCAATATCTCTTGTGCAAAAGGTTACTTAGAATGTATTTTTGTGTTTGAATTTTCAAGGGTTTTCTCTATATATCATAATTCAATTTAAATTAAAATGTAAATAGAAAATAATTACCAACAGGAAAACTTTAGGCCCGAGAATGGGTTACAAGTTGTCCGCCTGTATGTGGACAAGTCAGTCACCTTTAGTCACCTTTGCCCTATTTGCTAGGGCTTCCTTGCCAACTTGACCCTACTGCGAATTTTAGGAATCGAACGCGGGGCCACGACGTACAAGATGAAACAAAAATAAATGTATAGATAAATAGATAATAATAGATCAATTAATAAATTAAATAAATAAGTTAATAGATGAGATAGATATTTAATAGATACATAGATAAATAGTTGAATGGATGAAAAGAAAAAAAGAAAAAGATACTCGACACAAAAATAAGAAAGAAACACAAATAGATAAACGACATTAAGCCGATTAATTCATTAACAAGGCTGTATATAGCAAACGTAAGTGATCATTTGAACTAAGCAAACAAAGAATTTCATCAATTAAGATAAATGATACCGCGGAAGGACAGATGTGTGCGTGTGTGTGTGTGTGTGTGTGTGTGTGTGTGTGTGTGTGTGTGTGTGTGTGTGTGTGTGTGTGTGTGTGTGTGTGTGTGTGTGTGTGTGTGTGTATGTGTGTGTGCGTGCGTGTGTGTGTGTATGTGTGTGTGTTTGTGTGTGCGTGTGTGTCTGTCTGTCTGTCTGTGTGTGTGTGTGTGTGTGTGTGTGTGTGTGTGTGTGTGTGTATCTATGTGTATGTTCGTGGATGCTGTCTGTGTATACATGTATATGTATACATACATTTACAAGTATTTGTGTAAAACCAATCCTTATTTCTATATTTTTTTTATATCCGTGACGATGTAATTACCTCCCATAATCAATAAGAAGATTACTGCCCTGCCATTTATTTTCTTTCGAGTTCTTCCTAATGAGACCGAGAAGCGAGATGCTAATTGGTCTTAATGAAATCAAAGAAAGAAGAGAAGATAATTCTCTCAGAAATAGAGGATTAATTCGACTGTGGCTGTAGAGACTGTCAAGGTGATTATTTATCTTTTTCCACACTTCAGATGCATTAGCACGGACACAGAGATCTGACCCACGAATTGCCATGGCAACGTATATTAATATCATAGGTCACATTCGTTCGTGCGTGTGTGTGTATGTGTGTGTGTGTATTTGTGTATATGTATGCTTGTGTGTGTTTGTGTGTGTGTATGTTTGTGTGTGTGTGTGTGTGTGTGTGTGTGTGTGTGTGTGTGTGTGTGTGTGTGTGTGTGTGTGTGTGTGTGTGTGTGTGTGTGTGTGTGTGTGCGTACGTATGTATCTGTGCCCCATCCTTTAATGAATGTTATTGATCTCAACCCCATCATGACGTCACAATGTAAACAAACAGGTGTGATGTTTATCATGATGGTTTTAACAGTTCTTCCCTTTACATGTGCTGGCAGCTGTGCTTAATGATAACACACTTGTATATTTTTATACACTCCCCGCTTACGCCAGGAGGTGCTAAGCTTTGACCTAGGCGATCACCTTTGCCCTCTATGTCTGAGTACCTTTGCCCTTTATGCTTGAGTTATAATGAGCTACAATGATAAATCATATCAACAGGTCGCTTAACGCATAGAATTTACAGGAATAGTTACATTATGTATATGTATATGTATTTTTTTTGTAGATTACTTATAATGGAAACTACATATACCCCAGATCAGTTGTACACAAATTTGTTTGCAAGAGGTTCAAAACTGGTACTGGTAGGGAGGGAAGCATAATCCTATGTTTTCATCGTGAATGAGCCAAACTACTCGTAAATGCACACATACACGCACAGACACGCGTACACACAATCTCTATGCACACGCACACGCGCACTCCACACACACACGCAGCCGTACACTCACGGTCTGTGCACATGCGTACGCGCAAACTTCATAAACACATGTGCACATTCACGTACATGTGCATGTACATATTCACATACACGTACATGTACACGTAGTTGTACAGGTACATGTAATTGCACACATGTATGAGTAGAATTACACATACACGTACATGTACACGTAATTGTACAGGTACATGTAATTGCACATATGTATAAGTACATTTACACATACTGCACACGTACATGTACTCGTAATTGTACAGGTACATGTAATTACACATACATATAAGTACATTTACACATACACGTACATGTACTCGTAATTGTACAGGTACATGTAATTGCACATATGTATAAGTACATTTACACATACACGTACATGTACACCCACAAGCAAAGCCACGCATTTCAGTAGAACAATGAACGGCAAGTCATAATCCTTTATCAGTATTTTTTCCTTTTAACGATACAGTTTTACAAAAAAAAATCGTCTTTCATTAACTTGAACAGTTCTTTTCACTCCCTCCCTATATTTCCGAAGCAGCACGTATCTTGAAATGGAGTGTTCATCTACGTCATAGAGTGCTTGGACTATTACAGTTCAAACTCTGGGAGGATATTATATGGCGATTTTTTTTTTTTCACTGTTCCCTCCTCATTTTAACATATGTATTATACATATATTGTATATATATTATATATATATATATATATGTATATAATGATATAATGTGTATATTTATTCATGTATATGTCTATGTATGTGTATGTGTAATAAACGTGAAATATATGTTTAGTAATGAAAGTTTGTTGACGAAATGAATAAGACAACAATAGTTACATGTTTTAATGCTTAGTAGAAAAACCTATTCCCCCAACCTTCAGGTCAGGTATCTGCAAGTAGAAAAAGGTCCAGATATAAAGGAAAACAAGGTTTCTTGGTATAAAGAACGGCCTTAGCCTGTCTGGTGTCAAAGCGGATCAAAAAGGTTCCATTTTATTGGGCCCTCTATCCTCACAGACGAGACGCCATTTTCTGTTTTCTCTCCCTTTTTTTCTCCTTTTTGATTTTTTTTTCTTTTTTCTTTTTTTTTTTTTTCGTATTCACATTCTCGACATGCGAACAAAAAATCCGGTTTTTCGAAAACTGTGTGGAGGCCTTCGACTTTGCATGTTGAATTTTGAACACACGTATATAGTATATCTTGTTTCTTTTTTGTAATTTTCTTAAAATCGTGATAAATACTATATTGAAGAATAATGGGAAATTAGATGTTTTTTTCTATAATCATTAGCTAATAAGACAGTGAATAATTTTTTTTAAATCGTAGCTTCAGTTTTATTTGCTAGAATTAGACCTCAAGCTTATAGACCACATCTAGACAATATATATTTATAAACGTATCAAATTATTGTACTTTGATATATAGTAAGATTTTTTTAAACATCAAAATATAATGTAGTACTATGTGTACATATATATATATATATATATTATATAGTATATATATATATATATGTATATATATCATATGTATATATATATACATATATATATATATATGCATATATATATGTATATATATATAATATATATATGTATATATATTATATAGTATATATATATATATATGTATATATATAATATATATATATGTATATATATATATATATGAATATATATATATATATATATATATATATATATATATATAACTACCTCTCTGATACTAGGTCTTGACCCTGTCTAGCTAGAGAATCACATTAGCTGAATAAAATCAGCCGCCTTGAGCTAGAATAAAACCTCTAAGGTACGGATCTGTCCCTGGGCTGGAAGGCTCTAGCACGGGATACTCGTATAATAGTGACCTAACATTTCTATTTTTGCAGAGTAATCTAGTTTACTTGATTAAATAGCTGTCACCACTATGGAGGCAGTTTGATACAGTGGTGACCATTAAGGGTATTTTTTATTTGATTCTGTTTTTTTTTTGTTTTTTTTTCTGAAAGGGCGACAGTTTTGAGTTACAGTCCGGTTGGAAATCTATGGGATCAAATACACATGGATTTTTTTAATGCATGTGTAAAATGTACAAATAAGTATATTGATATGTATGCATTTGATATGCATATATTTGTTTCTATTTTTTTTGTCTGAGTCTGGGTGTAATGTATAATATGTATAAAAATTTATAGGTAGGAGTGAAAGTACCTATTCCTATTCATTTCCTGTAGCATTTATTTTTTTGAGTGTTTATATATACAGATGAATATATGTATATATATATATATATATATCATTTCCTGTAGCATTTATTTTTTGAGTGTTTATATATACAGATGAATATATGTATATATATATATATATATATATATATATATATATATATATAATGTATATATGTATATTATTACTCCTGCTCCCAGGTAGGTTTTCAGCCTGTCAGTCGGGCCAGCACACTTCTCCAGATTGTCCTCTCAAAGCTTTCTTCTTCCCTCAAATCCTCTATTTTTCCTAATCCATTTGCCTCTAGGATTTCTTCAACTCCATCTTTCCATCTTTTCTTCGGTCAACCTCTAGATCTGCTACCTTCTGGTCTCCAGTAATATATATATATATATATATATATATATATATATATATATATACATATACTTTGCTTCATTTTTTATCTTCATTCTTTCTAGGAATCTATCAGAATATCTTTATGATCTTCTTTTTTATATAATTTTAGCGAAGTTCCATTTCCACGGTAAAAACAAACTAATCTTGACCAAATAATTTTGTTTTTGTAAAGATTTTTTGGTAATCTGTAATCGCTAACCGATGTTTTTATGTAACTTAAGGAAGCTTCTTCAGGAAGTTGCGTCTTTCATGTAAGAACATAAATCAAAGGCGTTTATGCAGGTCAAGACACTCATCATAGATCAACAGAAAGGCTATTACATGTGGTTCAATAGAGGAAGACGGGGGGGGGAAGAGGAAGAGGGGAGAAAGCATATATACATACATATATATATATATATCGCTTACATCATATATATGTATATATATAATACATATATGTATGTATATACACATATATATGTATATATAGACATATATGTATATATACACATGTGTATATATATATATATATATATATATATATATATATATATATATATATATATATATAAATATATATATATATGGCTCTGGCAACCTCGCAAAGGGATCCTCTTAAGAGTTGGAGGCAGCTGTTCAAGACTGCTTCTCATTGTGTAGACCAAGAGTCAGGTTGGTGTAATGGGCAATAGGGGAGAGAGAGGTAACGTTAGGAAACGAGAGAGAGACAAATTTTGCTGGAGAAGGTGGCAGAGGGGAACCAACGCCAGGAGGCACTGAGTAGCCCTATTAT
>NC_134806.1:38197523-38210023 GCF_046742065.1 Oratosquilla oratoria
CTCAGTACGAAAGGAGAGAAGAGCCATTCTCTATATAAAACAATACAGGAAATCGACCCACGCTTACCAGAATCGAATTGATATACTGGGAATGATGTTTAAACATTAAGACAATTATGAGAAAGGTGGAAGGGGGAAACACGGGTCTTGATCCGATTATTGATTTTATTCTTGACCGGTTTCGCTTTACAGTGGCTCTGAAGAAGCTACTGTAAAGCGAAACCGGTCAGGAATAAAATCAATAATCGGATCAAGACCCGTGTTTCCCCCATCCACCTTTCTCATAACTGTGAATGAATAACTGACAGAATTAGACTGGAACAAAAACATCATACATGATTAAAACACATAACCTTTTAATCTAGATTTCCGTAACTGTTGTCGTTATTTTTCTTTCTAAACACGCCATCGTTACGACCAAACTGTAGGTCTATTTTGGCTAAAAGTTTAGATACATTTTGCCAAAGTATTTGGCCACCTAACCGGTCACCATCACCACCACCACCACCACCACCACCGGCAAGATTTGCATACATGGCCGTAAATTTTCATCGAGACCCATAGCTTGAGAGAGAGAGACTTTCAGGGAGACTGCATCTCATTATCTAAGACCTGGGAGGAGTGTGTGGGGAGCCAGCCAGCAGACCGGAGGCGTTTGTACAAATGATGGAGACCTGAAGCATCGAAGGAATAGAGATGAGAGTCTCTCTGAGCAAAGGAGGTGTGGGGGAGGGGGAGTAGAAAGAATCTTGATTTTTGGATTCGGTCTGTCGGTCTCTTGGTCTCTTTCCCTATCTCTCTCTTGTTGTTTCTCTTGGTCTCTCTCTCGTTCTCTCTCTCGTTCTCTCATTCCCTCCCTCGTTTCTTCTCTCGTTCTTGCTCCCGTTCTCTTGCTCTTTTCTTCTCTCTCTTATTCATTCCTTTGTCTTCTTTCTCAGTCCCTTGTCTCCCCCCCTCTCTCTCTCTCTCTCTCTTTCTCTCTCTTTCTCTCGTTCCATCGCTCGTTTTCTTTCTCGTTCCCGTTCTCGTTCCCTTCTTTGTTTTCTCTCCCGCTCTCTCTCATATTACCTCTTTCGTTTCCTCCCTCGTTCCCTATCTCTCGCTTCCTTTCTCATTCCCTCCCTTGTTCTCTCGTTCTCTCTATCAATCCCTCTGTCGTTCCTTCTTTCGTTCCCTTTCTTATTCCGCCTCTCGTTTTCTTTCTCAACCCCTCCCTCGTTTTCTCTCTCATTCTCTCTCTCTCATTTCCTCCCTCGTTCCCTCTCTCGTTCTCAGTCGCTCTATCTGTTGTTCTGACTCTCTTTCCCGTTTTCTCAAGACTTCCGCTAGAGACAGTGTAGTGAAGACACACGATTTCACTTCGTCAGCTAACATCCTCATGACAGTAACATACACATGAGGATGATGTAACGATGCCAGACGAATTCATTCAGCTAAGGGGAACGTTTCCCAGCACTGGAAAAGTAAAAAGGAACCAGAGAAAACAAATACTAATGTTGTAGTTGAACATTTGCGACTACAACACTAGACCAACGCATAAGAAAAATAAAGATGGATAGAAAGAAAATTAGGAACAAGTTTTTAGCTTGTTGATGCTTGAGGGTCTAATTCCGAGACTTGAGTCGGCTAGTATGTCTGCCAGTCACACTATATGTCCTAGTTCCTAGGGTTAAGGAGACAGGATACTAGTGACTCTGGTCAGACAGAGATAGATAAAAGAGAGGGAGAGGAGGAAGGGGCAGAGATAGAGAGAGAGAGGGAGAGAATATGAGATTAATGGAGAAAAATAACACAAAGGAAGGTTGGCAAGAAAGGATGTACAAGAACAGAACTCAGAGGAGGATGAGGATGAGGAGGACGAAGACAAGAACGAGGAGGCAGAAGAGGAGGAAGAGGAGGGGAGGAGGAAGAGGAGGAGGAGGAGATTGAAGGGGATGGGCGGGAACGAGTGATGAAAGAGAGCCACTCGACTGTGGCTTGAGAGAAGACGCGGCGGTCAGCGAGCCAGAGGAACCAAAGCAAGATAAAGGGAAAGAGGAAAGAAAAGGTTCAAGAGGAAAGAGCGAGAGAGAGAGAGAGAGAGAGAGAGAGAGAGAGAGAGAGAGAGAGAGAGAGAGAGAGAGAGAGAGAGAGGGAGTGGGAGAGGGAGTGAGGAATGGAGATAAAAGAGATAGAGAGTAAGGTAAGGAGAGGAAATGAAAAGGAGAGGGAAAGATAGAGGGAGAGAGACAGGAGCTAAGGAAAGAGAGAGATAAAGAGAAAGGGAGATAAAAAGAGAGGGAATGAAGGAGGCGTAGAAAAAGAGAGGGGGAAGAAAGAGGGAGATATGGCCGAGGACGAGGAAGCTAGGGAGATATAAAATGGAAGGAAGGGAAGAAAGAAAGAAATGATATGAAACAAAAAAAGGGAAAATAAGGACTGAAAGACAGGGGTAGGACGAGGTAGTAAGAGAGTAGAGAGAGAGAAAGGGAGAGAAAGAGAGAGATAGGGAGAGTGTAAAGGAAGGAAAGTGTCTATACACAGAAGTAAGTAAGTGCATACAAGGTCAAGAAAGAGAACTCCTGGGAGAAAATGGCAATTTAGGTTTGGATTATGAGAGAAAATAAAACTGAGAGAAAATACGATAAGGAGAAAAGTCCTAGAATGGGAAAATACAGGAAAATGTAGAAACAAGAGAAAAAGAGAGAAAGAGAGGGACGGAGAGATTAGAGGGTGATAGGAGAAAAGGAGGAGGAGGAGGAAGAAGAGGAGGAGGAGGAGGAGGAGGAAGAGAAATGAAAACACCGGCTTGTTTAAAGGAAAAACGATCGGACAGGAGGGGGAAAAGATCAAGTGGAAAGAGTTGGGTCCTGGAAAGGTGAGGCAAAAACTGGGGGAACATAGTTGTAGAATGGAAATGACCACAGCCGGATGCGAATGGGG
Source organism: Oratosquilla oratoria (assembly GCF_046742065.1). Lineage (NCBI taxonomy): Eukaryota > Metazoa > Arthropoda > Malacostraca > Stomatopoda > Squillidae > Oratosquilla > Oratosquilla oratoria. Next base: position 38,200,446 of record NC_134806.1, read on the forward strand.
AATGGGCGAGGAGGAGGAGGGGGAGGAAGAGGAAGAGGAGGATAACAGAGGAGGAGGAGGAAAATAAGGAGGAGAAAAGAGGAAAAGTAGGAGGAAGAAATGGAGGAGGAGGAGGAAGAGGAAGAGGAGGAGAACAGAGGAGGAGGAGGAAGAGGAAGAAGAGGATAACAGGAGGAGGAGGAGGAAGAGGAAGAGAACAGAGGAGGAGGAAAATAAGGAGGAGAAAAGAGGAAGAGCAGGAGCAAGAAATGAAGGAGGAGGAGAAAGGAGGAAGAAATGAAGGAGGAGGAGAAGAAGGAGTAAGGAGTAGGAGGAGGAAAAGAAGGAGGAGAAGGATGAAGAAGAATAGGAAGAGACAGAAATGGAGAGATAGGAGGAAGGGTAGGAGGAAGAGGAGGAAGAGAAGAAAAAGAAGGACACGGAGAAGGAAGAAGAGGAGGAGAAGGAGGAGGAGGAGAAGACGGTCGGAGTCAACTCCGAGTGGGTAATCGACTTCCAATATTAATACAGTTTGCTCTCCTCCTCTTTTGGAGATTCTTCCTTTCTTTCCTACCTTCTTCCCCCTCCTCCTCCTCCTCCTTCTCCTCACCTCCTCCTCCTACACCTCCTCCTCCTCCTACACCTCCTCCTCCTCCTCCTCCTCCTCCTCCTCCTCCTCCTCCTCCTCCTCCTCCACCTCCTCCTCCTCCACCTCCTCCTCCTCCTCCTCCTCTTCCTTATCTCTCACTTCCTTCGCATTTTCTTCTATTCCTCCTCCTCCTTCTCTTCTTCCTTCGCCTCATGGTCTTCCTCTGCGTGCCTCTGCTCTTCCTCCACCACCTCCGCCTCCTTCTTCGCCTTCTTCCTCCTCGTCCTCCTTACCTCCTCCTCGTGATTCTTCTCCTCGTTCTCTACTTTCCCCTCCTCTTTCCTTTTCTTTTTCTCTTTTTCTTCCTCCTCTTTCCTCACCTGTTCCTCCTCATCATCTTCATTCGCATCCTCCTTATTGTTCCTCTCTCCCTCTTCCTTTTCTTCCCTGGTATCTTCTCCCTTCTCACTCTTTTTTAACCATATTTTACTTCTATTGTATAACTGGTTTCCTCTATGTTTATTACTTAATTACTTCTTCGTCTCTCTCTCCCTCTCTCTCCTTTTCTCTGTCTCCGTCTCTCCCTTTCTCTTTCTCCCTCTCACCCTCTCTCTTTCACTCCGCTCTCTTTCCTCTCTATCTCTTTCTATCTCTCTTTTTCCTTTTCTTCCTATAGTCTGACTGTACTATCTATTTCGGTCCCCCCTTTTCATAGTTCCCCTTTTCATAGTTCCCCTTTCCCTCTTTATCTTTGCCTTTTCTAACTCTTTTCCCATTTTGTCTCTTTTTGCCCTTTTCCTCATTTACATTTTTCCTCTTTTTTTCTTCTCTTTTTCTTCTCATCTTCAGCGGAACATCCAGCATCAGACCCTGAGGCGGGGATCTCCAACAGAGTCTTGAATTCTGTGACACCATATGCTCTCTTTTCCCTTCATCAGCCTAACCTGGGCCGAGACTTTGGTCTTTCTTTGTGTAGATTCCGGATGGCGTTCCTCAAGGACAGCCAGTCACTGGAAAGAGTCTTCACCTTCGCCGAAGAGCTTCCACTACCTCTGCTCCTCCTCCTCCTCCTCCTCCATCTCCTCTTCCTCCTCCTCCTACTACTACTGCTACCGCTAGTACTGCTGCTGCTGCTGCTGCTGCTGCTACTACTACTACTGTTGCTGCTGCTGCTGCTGCTGCTGCTGCTGCTGCTGCTGCTACTGCTACTACTACTACTACTACTACTACTACTACTACTACTACTACTACTACTACTGCTATTGCTACTGTTGCTGCTGCTGCTGCTACTACTACTACTACTACTACTACTACTACTACTACTACTACTACTATTGGTGCTACTACTACTACTACTATTGGTGCTACTACTACTACTATTGGTGCTACTACTACTACTATTGGTGCTACTACTACTACCACTACTACTACTATTACTAGTACTACTACTACTACTACTATATTTCTAATACTAGTACCCCTAACATCACTCTTAACACCGCCGTCAGCATCACTATCACCATTATCATTATCACCAATACTGTCACCTCCACCACCACCGACCTTCACCATTCACACCACTGTCATCACCCTCACCTCCTCAGTCCGAAGATCCATTAATATCTAAGGCTTTGTCATCTCTATCATGTTGCCGTTATCATCACCATCACATCACTTTCAACTCCTTTGTCACCTCCTCTACGTCCTCCACCTCCTCCATGTCCTCCACCTTTTCCATCTTCTCCACTTCGTCCACCTCCTCCACCACTACCTCTTCCACCTCCTCCACCTTCACCTACTTTTCCACTTCCATCATTTTCATCTCTCCCACCTCATCCACCTCATCCAGCTCCACCTCATCCACCCCTACCTCCTCCACCTCCTCCACCGGGATCCTCCAACGTTCCTTTCCGTTAGCCCGTCGTGTGCAACGAAGGAGTCCGCTATCTTCGATCTCAGAACGACATTCTTCGTCTCCGGTCTGTCCGCAGACAGTTTCTGCCAACAGCGCTCTTCCCCGGCGCCATTTTCCGGACCGGTTACTGCCAACACCGTCCCAGTTGGTGTCACGGTCATCAGTGGTCATGGTGTTGTCATTCCTTTAACACCATCTTTATCACCATAACGAACGTCATCCCCTATTATTAACACCACCAGCACCTCTATAATCACCACCACCGCTACCACCAGCACCTCTACCATTATTACCACCAATGCCATCACCACCACTGCCATCACCACCACCACCACTATTATCACTCCTATCACTACTATCACCACGCCATTACAACCACTATTACTATCTCAACCGTCATCACTATCACCACCAATATCATCGCTATCACTAATAACAATATCAATATCATCATTACCACCAACGGCATCACAACTACTATCACCACCACCAGTCACCACTCCCACCAATACAACCACCACCGCCGCCACTGAGAGTTATAGGGGAAAAAACCCCGCATCCGAACATAGTCTCTTTTACGACTCATCGCGGGGGCAAATGTCTTGTCCGGTAACGATGCATGGAGCGACATATACCGGAAGAGCTCTCCGGGACGAAAACATCCTGTGACCCGGTATACCGGGGAATCCGGTCGTCAAGGTCAGTGTGTGTAGAGGGCGTACCCGGTGCACCGAGGCGGGATTCCCCTCAAAGACACGGATTAATAACATCTACCCCTTTTTCCTGTGATCTCAGGAGCCCCGGTGTTTTATCTTTTGGGTTTTGATTCGATTTTGTTTTTGTCTTTCTTATCTTTCTTTTCTTCTTTTATCTTTTTCTTTTATGTTACGCAATTTTTTTTTATTTGTTAGTGTCAAGGTCGTGACTATCATCACTATAACCATCGCTTTTTTTTTTTTTTTTAATATGAATCTAGAATTGTGTAAGTACATATGACCATAAATATAATGCTAGAATGGTTGAATAATCCCCTTCTCCTCCCACTGCTCATCCTGCTTGTCCTCCTCCTCCTCCTCCTCCTCCTCCTTCTCCTGCTACTGGTGCAGGTGCTGCTCCTCTTCCTCCCCTCCTCCTCCTCCTCCTCCTCCTCCTCCTCCTCCTCCTCGTCCTCCTCCTCATCCTCCTCCTCCTCCTCCTCCTCCCCCCTCCTCTCCCCCTCCTCCTCCTCCTCCTCCTCCTCCTCCTCCTCCTCATCCTCCTCCTCCATCTCCTCCTCCTCGTCCTCCTCCTCCTCCTCGTCCTCCTCCTCGTCCTCCTCCTCCTCCCCCCTCCTCTCCCCCTCCTCCTCCTCCTCCTCCTCCTCGTCCTCCTCCTCCTCCTCCTCCTCCTCCTCCCTCCTCCTCCTCCTCCTCTCCTCCTCCTCCTCCTCCTCCTCCTCCTCGTCCTCCTACTCCTCTTCCTCCTGCTCCAGAGGGCAGCCGGCTTCGTTCATCACCGTTCCTCCCCCCCTCCTCCGCCCCCAACTCGGGGCCCCTCTTACGTCACTGCCCACAATACGTGGGGCTCTCGAAGCCCATGGTGCTCTCACCCAGGTCGTATCTCACGCGGTCAAGCACATATTCACAAAGAGACCAAAACTGGGAACAACATATAATGGAGTTCGGTTTCCTCCATAATTCGGGTTTAGTGATCAACAACCCCAACAACAGAACAAGAACAACCAAATAACAAGAACAATATAACAACAAAAATATCTCAGGAAAACAACACAAGAACAACAGCAACGACAAAAGAACAACAGCAATAACGGGACCAAATATAACAACGAAATAATAAAAACGTCAAAACAACCAAATGACACGATAAAACAACAACAACAGTAACTGCACCAATTATAATAAGAACAATAACAAGAAGAAGAACAACAAAACTTCTCATACTGTTCAATTGTAAACGAGTAGACGTTTCCAGGATGGTTTTCTCAAACGTTTCATTCAGTTATCTCTTAAGGTTGTCTTTCATTTGTATTCTGTAATATCTCCTTTCTCTCTCTGCCCACTCTCTCTCTCTCTCTCTCTCTCTCTCTCTCTCTCTCTCTCTCGCTCTCGCTCTCGCTCTCGCTCTCTCTCTCTCTCTCTCTCTCTCTCTCTCTCTCTCTCTCTCTCTCTCTCTCTCTCTCTCTCTCTTTCCTCTCTCTCTCCTCTCTCTCTCTCTTTCCTCTCTCTCTCTCTCTCTTTCTCTCTCTCTCTCTCTCTCTCTCTCTCTCTCTCTCTCTCTCTCTCTCTCTCTCTCTCTCTCTCTCTCTCTCTCTCTCTCTCTCTCTAAAACTCACACACACAAACACACACACACACACACACACACACACACACACACACACACACACACACACACACACACACACACACACACACACACACACACACACACACACACACACACACTCACACGTTCACACACACAACTTACACACTTACACTCTCCCTCACCCACTTCCTCTTTCTCCTCTTTATTTCCTCTCTTCTTGTTCTTTCCCCGTCCAGCCCAACCACTCACCCTCTCTCCCTTCCTTCCTCACCCTCTTTTATTGGGCACACCAGCGGCCGCGTAACGGGAAATGACTGGATATTATTTATGAAGACTTTTATTCACAAACACGCTGGGACAGTTTTTGGGAAAGAATGCGCGCTGCTGTCCCCAAGAAATAACGTTTAAGGCCACGAATGACACAAGCGATCAGGGATAAAACGCTACGAATTTATTTTCTTAAAGAGTTCGGTATTTTTCTTTGATGTTGTTGAACATGAGATCTATGAAGTATCGTTTGGAGTGGGAGAGGGACTTCGGGGTGGGGGGGGGAAGGGGGAAGGGGACGGCGGGAGCCTTGTGTTAAGGAAAATGTAGCATTTGCTAATCATGCTCAAGGGTTGTAGAATTTGGAGATGAAAAATGTTTTTGTCCGTCTTAACCTACATACACAGTGTATATATGCATATGTAAACATATAACACACACGCACACATATATACACACACACATATATATATATATATATATATATATAATATACATATATTTATATATATATATATATATGTATATATATGTATAAGCATATATGTAAACACACGAACATAGATACTGATGTATAATGCCGGATAACCAATCAATTTCTCTGAAATCTGTTGGGTCTTGTAAGCTGTAGAGAACCCTTTAGTGATATTTCGAGAGGGAAAAAAATTATATTGCTTCAAGAAAACACCGCTATTGCTTCGAGCGTCTTAGAACGCGGTTCTCCTTCAGGAAGAGGATCACATTTCGTGTTGGCACTGCGTACTTCTTCACCCTGAACTAGAGAGCATTTTGTTCCACAGAAAGTCCTTGTTGGCATCCAGAAACCTTTCGGTGGCGACAGAGTGCCACGGTGCTGCCATTGTGGTGTCGCTGTGCCACGGTGCTGCCATTGTGGTGTCACTGTGCCACGGTACTGCCATTGTGGTGTCACTGTGCCACGGTGCTGCCATTGTGGCGACAGAGTGCCAGGGTGCTGCCATTGTGGTGTCACTGTGCCACGGTGCTGCCATTGTGGTGTCACTGTGCCACGGTGCTGCCATTGTGGTGTCACTGTGCCACGGTGCTGCCATTGTGGTGTCACTGTGCCACGGTACTGCCATTGTGGTGTCACTGTGCCACGGTGCTGCCATTGTGGTGTCTCTGTGCCACGGTGCTGCCATTGTGGTGTCACTGTGCCACGGTGCTGCCATTGTGGTGTCACTGTGCCACGGTGCTGCCATTGTGGTGTCACTGTGCCACGGTACTGCCATTGTGGTGTCACTGTGCCACGGTGCTGCCATTGTGGTGTCACTGTGCCACGGTGCTGCCATTGTGGTGTCTCTGTGCCACGGTGCTGCCATTGTGGTGTCTCTGTGCCACGGTGCTGCCATTGTGGTGTCCCTGTGCCACGGTGCTGCCATTGTGGTGTCACTGTGCCACGGTGCTGCCATTGTGGTGTCACTGTGCCACGGTGCTGCCATTGTGGTGTCACTGTGCCACGTTTTACCATAGCCCCTTCGGTACTTAGTGAGTGTCATTATGGTGAATGAAATAGTCTGGCGGCATTCAGAGTATGAGGAAACGGGCCACCCGGTACGGAAGGGTCCTTACCGAGAGATTGATAACACCTCTGGAACCTTTGAAAGTGTCCGATGCTGAAGAAGAGTCGTTTACCATGATATCGAAGTGTATATTGATGTAATGTCCTTCCGCATACCTAAGTTCCCGACATTTCATATTCATTTTCTTGAATATCTATTCAGTTATCAGCTCTGCGAGGTGACTAGGCATGACAGCTTCCTTTGAAAGCTTTTGGGGGGTTTAAAACCACATAAGGCACTGTGCCACCGTTTTCTATGATGTGGTCGCGTTTCCCGTTTTTTATGATGTGTTTTTGTCCTTTGTTGTTCTTTTCTCTCTATCTTATCCTTTCCATCTCTCCTTTCCACCTCTTTCCTCGCTGTTCCAGTCTCTATACCCCCCCCCACCGTTCTTCGTTTTCTCTTCTCCATTTTCTTTCTCTTATCTCTTGTTTCTCTCGACGTTTTCTCCGTAGTTTTCTTCTGGTGTTTATTCTCTTGTGCCTCTACTTCTCCATTTCCTCTAGAATAACTCTCTACCAATTTCTGTATTGCATCACCACAACACAGCAAGAAATTCCTTTTACCTATTACCATTTCCTGTGGTAGATATATATATATATGTATATATATATATATATATATATATATATATATATATATATATATATATATATATATATAATATATATATATATATATATATATATATATATATATATATATATATATATATATATATATGTATATATATATATATATATATATATATATATATATATATATATATATATGCTCACAGGCTGCCGTGAGTGGAAATAGGAAACAGAGGAGTCTTAATCTAAGTTTACTCTTGATAACCAGATATGCTTTTTCAAAGGATTCAATTTCATTCCTTTGAAAAAGTAGATCTGTGAAACTATTCAGGAGTAAGACTCCCGGATTTCCTATTCACACTCAAACATGGGCACACACATACACACAAACACGTACACATGCACGCACACACACACACACACACACACACACACACACACACACACACACACACACACACACACACACTCACAAATATATATATATATACATATATATATGTATATATATATACAGTCTATACAGATATATATATATAATAAATATGTATATATATATACAGTATATACATATATATATAATATATATATATATATATATATACACATATATATATACGGTACACACTGTGTGTGTGTGTGTGTGTGTGTGTGTGTGTGTGTGTGTGTGTGTGTGTGTGTGTGTGTGTGTGTGTGTGTGTTAGAGAGAGAGATGCCAGTTGTGTCGTGCTGTGCTTCGAACTCGCTTCATAAACACAGGGGCTCCCGTACAGATCCGAACGGCTAACGATAGTCTCTACTTACCCTTTTCTACCCGAGCACCAAGGGCAAAGGGTAAAGTCTGGAGCAGTAGTCGAATTCCTCCTGAAGAAGGCGCTTCAGCTTTAGTCCCTTATAGAACCTCTGGCCGTGGCCGTTCCAAAGTCCCAGTTCGATGGCCAATCTATCACATCATTCCGTCTCTTTTCCTTGTTCTCTTCGGGCGTTTAATAGCTCCTCTCGAAGAACTGCTCGACCATTGGTTTCTTCAGTGGACCCCGGGGACTTCGAGAGCCCAAAAGGAGAGCTCCCGCCCTTCGGGTTGGAAGGTTAATGATGCGGAAAACATAGAAAGATGAGAGTTTCACCACTGGAGCAGACACCCGTATGGATTTTTGTGCACCGCATGGAGCTCCACGGAGATGACTAGAAATAGTCCTGCCGGCAGATGAAATGAAATGAAAAGTACTGCCCGGTACGGAAGGGGAAGTATGAATGGTGGACCTCTGCTCGAATGGAATCTTTAGCCGATCGGAATCCTTTGTTCCAATGACGTCTTTCATTGTGGTAAGAACCACTGTTGACCAGCTGATGATATTGCCATATGTGTGATTCTCGCTTTTTTCCATACACCAAAACAGTGTGGGATGCCACGGTAGTCACTTGGAGAACAGCCACGAAAAGAAGACTTAGGAATTTTTTGTTCCTTCAGGTCCCTACATCGCCCAAAACCTCTCTTAAGTTTCTGTTATTTTAATCTCTGACTAGTCAATTGTTGATCTAGTACTTGGTATCACAGGTCCTCTGCAGGATCGTGGAAGTAAGGTCACGCTTTAAAATAAAAAATAAGACTTTAATTTGGAAAAAAAAATCGCCTAATATTAGCCAGAACAAAATTATCAAAGACCCGTCAGTGTATGTATGATCATTACATCATTACATCACTACAAATTTATACATACGAACATTGTTAAGGATCTTATCTGCTTAACTGTACTTTTGTTTATTTAGTACCAACTGAGCACTGGGACTTTGGATACACGGTGTGGTCTGTGTAAAATGTATGTGCGTCCTTCCCTACGCAGTGAGGTCAGGTCACAGGGGAGGGCAAAGGTCAACATGGATGTATATTTGACCCCTACACATTTAAAATGTTTCAGTTATGTATTTGTTTGTTTGTTTGTTCAAATGCCAACCCATTTCATTAAACTTGGAAGGTGGTAGTGGTAGTGGTTGTTATGGTGGTACTTTTTATTTTTGTATTTATTTCTTTACTTATGTATTATTCACTTATGTTTGTGTATCATTCATTGATTTATCTATTTATTTGTCATTTATTTGATAATCTATGCGTTCATATGCATGACAAAGCTATGGACTGAAATATCTATTGATGCCTTGCCATCATAACGTATTGCAATAATAGTAATAGTAATAATAATAATAATAATAATAATAATAACAATAATAATAATAGTAATAATAATAATAATAGTAATAATAATAGTAGTAGTAGTACTAGTAGTAGTAGTAATAATAATTAAGAACAACAACAACAACAACAACAAGAACAGTAACAACGAATATATGTATGTATATATATATAT
>NC_134806.1:38212523-38215023 GCF_046742065.1 Oratosquilla oratoria
GTGTGTGCGTGTGCGTGCGTGTGTGTGTGTGTGTTCGTGTGCGTGCGTGTTCGCGCGTTTCGTTATGTTGTACAGATTCTCCCAGATGACACTGTACCTACGGCCGAAACAGTCAAGACGATATTTCAAGATATGACTCAAAATGACGACTGCAGTGACAAAATAGATCGAGAACCTCTCTTCACCTCAACTTTCTCAACCCACAACCACGAAGGATAGAACCCTGATCTTCTTCGTACCGAATCAAGAACGATTCCCAACGCGGTAGACGAACACACACACACGAACACACACACACACAAACATACACACACGTGGGGGTGCGTGCGTGTGTGTGTGTGTGTTCGTGTGCGTGCGTGTTCGCGCGTTTTGTTATGTTGTACAGATTCTCCCAGATGACACTGTACCTACGGCCGAAACAGTCAAGACGATATTTCAAGATATGACTCAAAATGACGACTGCAGTGACAAAATAGATCGAGAACCTCTCTTCACCTCAACTTTCTCAACCCACAACCACGAAGGATAGAACCCTGATCTTCTTCGTACCGAATCAAGAACGATTCCCAACGCGGTAGACGAAGAACATGACCCCTACCTACCAATCCCCTCCCCCACCCCCACCCACCGCCTCCCCCATCCCCAAAGCCTCATTCAGTGCTTTTGTGTGCTATTGTACCAGTGCAATCTGGCACTGAGAGGTTTGAATACGGTATAGGAGCGCGTTGGAGGGCTTCAAATAGCTTGTCGTTCCTCTGTTGTTGGTGGAGTCTCGGCGAGTACGCCGATGTGATTGGCCCATCTGTCCATACAATCGCCCGGATATGGAAATGGGTTCTGGGGAACGTGAGTCTACAAAGTTAAGGCTGTATCCGGTGAGGTTTAGGCCTGGAGGTAGTGACAATGATGAAAAAAATAAATAAGTAAATAAAGATAGGAAATATATGAATAATAAGAATAGAAATATAGAAATAGAAATAAGAATAAAATTATAATAAAAATAGAAAAATAGAAGAAGAAATAAAAAAGTAAGATGATAATGATAACAATAAAATAGAATTATAATAATGGATAATGGAATAATAACAAACGTAATATCATTGTAGTAATAATATAATGGTAATGATAATAATTTTATAATACTAATAACAACTTGTGTTTATTGATTAATTTATTTAATAATAATGAAATATATTTCTACATTATGATAGTAAATCTCTGAACACGGACTGACCATACAGAAAAACCCGGTGACTGAAAAAGTAAACGGGACCAATTCTCCCTCCCTCCCTCCCCCCTCCCCCCACTTCCCCTCCCCCACCCCCCTCCCCCCACTTCCCCTCCCCCCACCCCCCACCTCCCACCTCCCTCCCTCGGTCCCAATCTCGATCAGTGTAATCGCCAAAGGGCCGCACATTCACTCTCCACGGTTAATCGTTTTCCGCTGACCGAAATGAAACAATCGCTTCACTCTAACCTAGAGAAATCGAGATGAGAGAGAGTGGGTGGGTAGGAAAGGGAGAGATATTGGGAGAAGGAGAAAAAGAGAGAGAATGAGACAGAGAGCTAAAGAGGTAGAGAGAGAGAATGAGAGAGAGAGAGAGAGAGAGAGAGAGAAAGAGATCTAGGCTAATAAAGAGAGAGGGGAGAAAATCTGTGCTTATGATAACCCCTTACCTAGAAACACCATATCCAGTCTAGAATTAGAGAGACTTTTGTAGCCTAGCAACCTAGACACATCTTTGGTCGATACAATTCTAGATTTTCCCTAGTTCTATTTTTGTCTAGTTATCGTCCACGTTTTGTAATTTTTCCTTTAAGCTAAGTAACTTAAACGTGTAACGATTGTATGTATGCTTGTGTTTAGTGTACATATTCTTAAAGTCCTTGTTTATCCATACAGACTTTGTAGAATTGCCCTCTGATCCTTTGTAAACAAAGAAATTATCAGGTTATAACTACGCGAATTGTGGACAAAAACTACATGACCCATATTATAACATATATATATTTCGTTGTTGAATATAGCTTATATTTCTCTATACAATAATTCTCTCGTACTAGATAATTTCTTAGCAAACTAACACTAACGTAGCAAATAATGAGAGATATATAGTATTTGTTTAGTTTTTATATAAACGGGTTCAGATTTAGATGTCTAGAATGGTGCACACGTTCCACTGTGTTGTGTGTGTGTGTGCGTGAGCGTGTGTGTATGCGTGTGTACGTACGTGTGTGTGTATATATGTGTGTGTGTGTGTGTGCACACACGTGAATCCATGTGTGCGTGCGTGCGTGCGTGCTCGTACATTGGAACTACAACCACGAAAACAATTTCTACTAACTTTTCAAATCGAAAAACATTTAGTAAAAAAAAAAATCTCACCGGAAAGTATTTAAAAAAAAAATAATCCTCAACAGGAAACGATCTTTATACAAATGAAGAAAGACCTTATCCTCCTAAGGATAACCCAACAAGGTCGAGCTCCGAAGGAGGAGC
>NC_134806.1:38220023-38225023 GCF_046742065.1 Oratosquilla oratoria
CTCCCACTTCCCCCTTTTCTCCACCTCCCCCTTCCCCCTTTCCCCGCCTACTCTTCCCCCTTTTCCCCACCTCCCCCTCACTCTTCCCCTTTTCCCCACCTCCACCTCCCCCCTCCCCTTCCCTCCTTTTCCCCACCTCCCCCTCCCCCTCCCCATCCCCCTTTTCCCCACCACCCCCTTCCCCATTTTCCACCTCCCCCTCCCCCCTCCCCTTCCCCCCCCCTTCCCTCCTTTTCCCCACCTCCCCCGTCCCTCTCCCCAACCACTCTCCCACCCACCTCCCCTCCCATTCCCCCTCTCACTCTCCCGTCACCCTCTACCAGAAAAAAATTCTTCTATCGACAGCTAGAGATAGCGCAAGGCTTTACCACTTAGGAGGTTAAGAGACATTATTAATATTGTCATCCTTCTCTCTGCTTTCAACATCTACCAGAAATTCCTTAGATTTCTTTCATTTGTATAGCATCAAACAAATTGGGTTATTACTAATTAAAATATCTTAAATACTTGCAATAAATGTTTTTATTATCAATAAATGCTAGCATTCAGCCTCTGTGGAGGGGATGAGGGTGACAGGGGAAGGGGAGGAAGAAGGGGAAAGGGCCTGAATACAGAAGAGAAAAGAGGATTTTTTTTAATATATCTTAAATTAATCATTATTATGAGTAGATAGACACTTTTTTTCAGCCATTGATTTTTCCTTAAATTATTGGTTGACTTGCTTTTTTAAGGAACTTTTTGGGAGTGGGTGGGATATTTTAGCCCTAAGGAGACTAGACAGAAAAGGACGACTATTAAGGGCCCTGGAGTCCAAGCGCAACTACTAAGGAGTAGAGACAACTATCAAGGAGCGGCGAAGAAGTTATAAAAGAGAATCGCTACCATAAAGATTTAACTTGCCCATGTCGCTGTCTTCCTCCTCCTCCTCCTCCTCCTCCTCCTCCTCCTCCTCCTCTTCCTCCTCCCTTTCTCCTCTTCTTCCACTTCCTCCGCTTCCTCCTCCTCCTCTTCTTCCTCCTTTGTCGCATCCTCCTCCTCCTTCCCGTTCTCTTCCTCTTCCTCATCCTTCCTCTCCTCCTCTTCCTCCTCTTCTTCCTCCTCCTCTTTCTCCTCCTTCCTCCCCTCCTCCTCCTCTTCCCTTCCAACTTATCTCCCGCTTAATTCTAATTCCTCTTTCATTTCCATTCTGGCCGGCCACTAGACCTATTGTCCATTGTCATATACCCGGGGTCCATCTCTCACATCACCCCCTTTCCCTTCTCCCCTCCCTTCCCCTCCCCTCCCCTCTTGGCCTTTTCTACCCAGCCCCCCAACCCTTTGCCATTGACTCTGTCACAAGAGCCGTCGTGATTTCATCGTTCCTCGTATGGCCGTCTTCATCGGTCGATGTTTTTTTTTTTTTTTTTTTTTTTTTTTTTTTTTGCGGGCTTACATTTCAGGGCGTCCAGGTAAACAATGAAAAATATATTTCTTCCTCGGTGGGTATCCTACCCGAATACAGATATTTCGGATCTCCTCGTACTAACCCTCGGGTGATGTCGGGTATTTCTTGGCGATTTTTTTAGGTTGTGGTTCTGTGCCACGTGCCACGATGGCTTTGAAAGTATGTCAAATAAGGGTAGGTAAGGTAAGGTGAAATAAGGTTAAGTTAGGTAAGGTTAGGTTAGGTAAGATAAGGTAAAGCTAGGTAAGGTTAAGTTAGGTAAGGTTAAGTTAGGTAAGGTTAAGTTAGGTAAGGTTAAGTTAGGTAAGGTTAAGTTAGGTAAGGTTAAGTTAGGTAAGGTTAAGTTAGGTAAGGTTAAGTTAGGTAAGGTTAAGTTAGGTAAGGTTAAGTTAGGTAAGGTTAAGTTAGGAAATATTAGGTAAGGTTAAGTTAGGAAATATCAGGTAAGGTTAGGTTAGGTATGAGTTATATAAGGTTAGGTCAGGTTAGGCTAGGTAATATTAGGTTAGGTAGAAATAAGTTGGGTAAGGTTAAGTTAGGCAAGATTAGATTAAGTAAGGTTAGGTAAGGCTAGGTAAGGCTAGGTTAGATTAAGCTATCATATGTTCAGTTAGTTTTGGTTTGTTTTGGTTAGGTTAGATTTGGTTAGCTTAATGCATTATTTTCAAAGTTAGCGAGGGTATTTGAATTCGGGGAAGGGACCCGTTGTGAAAGAGTTCTGCTCTTCAGATAAACATTATAATATAGCTTACGTAAAACTAGATTAGTGTAGGTAATCGTGTTAGTTTCATCTCTGGATGACGCAACACCAATGACAAGTTTCAAGGAAAATTGGTATAATTAAGGTTATGGTAAAGTAGGATGGCTATCTAAGCATAAAGGGCAAAAGTGACTATTTGTTACAACTAAGAGCCTCATGGTGTAACTTTACTATTTAAAACTAGACGGGAAATAACCTGTAATTTGTTTGGTTATATGTGACGTCGATATGAATATAGAATTACTCGAAAATACCTACACATAGATGCGCAGTTGCATGCGCTGATGTAAAGTTAAGCAATAGCCAAAACAGTGTTGAACCCAATGGCACCAAAGCCTTTTATATTTCCTTTCCTGCAGCTGGGTAAAATATATTAATGATGACTTGAACGAGATGCTGAAGTTTGCCTTCAGCGTTGAAAGTGTTCAAGGTATAGAGTTCAGAAAGTCCTGAACACTCATTCCGGTTACATTTTTTTTTCAAGACTTCCAGTCTAAAGAGAGACTGGAATCGCGCGAGACTTCTTTTCATAAAGGGATTCTCATCTCCGACCCCCCCCCCCTTCCCAGTCCCGCATCCCGAAACGCCCCCGTTTCTACAAAATTAATCTCGATTATTAATCGTGATATGATTAATTTGATTATAATAATTTCTTCACATCTGAAACGGAATTCGGTAAGTGGATCTTCGTGTTGAGGACCTCGGGTACAGGCGTCTCCCCCCCCCTCCCCTTCCTCCAAAGGGCAGAAGGGCGCGAGGCAGCGGCAGCCCGATCTCAAAGAATGACGAAGTGGTGGCGACAGTCAAGTGCAGCCCGAGGGCCAGGCCATTAACCCAGGATTTGTTCCAGCGCAGAGCCTTGAGCGTAGAATAGAGCTCCTCTGGCCCCTCCTCCTCTCCCCTCCTCCTCCTCCCCTCCTCCTCCTCCCCTCCTCCTCCTCCTCCTCCTCCTCCTCCTCCTCCTCCTCCTCCTCTTCGTCCTCCTCCTCCTCCTCCTCTTCTTCCTCTTCTTCGTCCTCTTCCTCCTTCACCTCCTCCTCCTCCTCTTCCTTCTCCTCCTCCTCCTCCTTCACCTCCTCTTCACCTCCTCTTCCTCCTCTTCCTTCTCCTCCTCTTTCACCTCCTCTTCCACCTCCTCTCCCTTCTCCTCCTCCTCCTTCACCTCCTCTTCCTCCTCTTCCTTCTCATCCTCCTTCTGCTCATCTTCCTCCTCTTCCTCCTGCTTCTCTTGTTTCTGCTGTCTTCTCTTTGTTCTTACTCTTCCTCTTCTTCGTCCTCCTCCTCTTGCTTCTGGTGATGGAGCTTCTGCTCAGGGACCACCACCTTGTTACTGCATTTGACCCTTCTCATCTGCTGCTAATGCGTCTCCTGTTCTAAGACCTGTTTCTGCTGTTACTGCATCTGAGCCAACTGCTCATCGTCTCTGCTCTTGCTGCGACTATACAAATTTCCTACTTCTGGTGCCTTCGGCTCTGCTGTTTCTCCAGGTTCTGCTACCTTCTCCTCTGCTGCCTTCATCTTTGCGACTGCTACTATATATCTTACGTCTGTTTCTGCTACCTTCACCTCTGCTACTGCTATTCCTGCTGGTGTTCCTGCTTCTGCTGCTGCCTTATCCCCTGCTCCTTCCGCCTCTGCTCTCGATGGTCTGCTGCCTTCTTCTTTGATGCTACTGCTGCCTCTGATTCTGCTGAATCTGTTGTTTTTCCTTCTGTTGCTCCTGCATCTGCTCCTGGTCCTTATCCTTTACCTCTGCTGCTACAACTGCTGCTATTTCTGCTTATGCTGTTTATTCACTTGTTACTGCTGCCCCTGCTGCCTTCCCCCTGCTACTGCCTCTACTGAACCATATGTTGCTGATGCACTTGTTTTTGTTGGGTCTGCTCAAGTTTTGTCAAATTCTGTCGCATTTTGTTGTTACTCCTTACTATGATGGACACCAGAACATAATCCATGACATAACAGAACAATACAAACGTATACTTTATTGTTGTTAATTGATACGACCTTTTTCTATAAATTCATTTTCATTTTAATCAAATTACCGTATATAGAAATCTGCCAGATACCTTTTTCTGCAAATTCATTTTCATTTTAATTAAATTACCGTATATAGAAATCTGCCAGATACCTTTTTCTGTAAATTCATTTTCATTTTAATTAAATTACCGTATATAGAAATCTGCCAGATACCTTTTTCTGTAAATTCATTTTCATCTTAATTAAATGACCGTATATAGAAATCTGCCAGATACTCAAGATAGGAAAGTCACATTTGCATACTTCCAATACACCATGGGTCAACTTTGAAGGGCTGTAAGTGCTGCAGCCGCTTCCTTTGCAGCATATGCTCACGCAGCATATGCTGCCGCGTCACCCCTCCCACCTCCCACCTCCCACCTCCACTTCCTCCACATGAAGATTGGGTCAAATTTGAATGTCCGTAAGTATACAAGTCATACTACAAACTCTTCACAGTATCTGGTTACGTAGTATATGGTCATGCAGCATATGCTATGGCATTATATGCTGCTGCGCCATCCACACCTACCCCCGCCTTCTATCTTTCCCTCCTTTCCCTCGCCTCCACCTCCACCTACACCGCCACATGAAGATAAACAGTTGGGAAATTATACTGTCCAGTCCAGAAATAGCCTTTCCCTCTTAAGTCTTCCTCGCCGAGTTCTTCTTTATACCTTCGGGAATTTTTCATTTCAGTTCGCACGCATTGAGAGGAAATAATTCGCTCACGTTGTCAACCTCCATTTTGTCGATTGGGGGTGAACGAAAACGTCC
>NC_134806.1:38230023-38237523 GCF_046742065.1 Oratosquilla oratoria
CCAACCTGACCTAACCTAACCTAACCTGACCTGACCTGACCTAACATGACCCCACTTACCCGGAGTAGCGCGATACACTGTGTTGCAACTCCCGTGCATGTGCCCTACACCTGGCGTCCCACTTTTGCCTGATATCCCATTTTGCCTGGCACACCAGAGCAAAGTCCAACAGCTGTCCTCGTAGAAGTACGTAATTGAATTTTGAAAGGAGAAATAGCAGAAGTAATGATGAAGTAATGAAGATGGATGAAAATGGAAATAGAAGAAAGGAAGAGAAGGATAAATTGCGTAAATACAGACATCGGAAAATGACGAACTGATATATAAGTGGGTCATTGAAAGAACAAAAGAACTGGCCAAGTTGACGACTTTAACAGCAACTAAGCACCTCCTAGTGTATAAACATAAATTAGTTTTCCTCGTACCCTGATAGGAGATACAAAAAACAGAAAGAAACGAGACAAAAAAAATAACAATGATAAAATAAAAAAGATGAACGAGTACCTTCGAGTCTACGTGGCTCTGGCGGGGTCATATCACATTGTTTTGGTCCTTAAACTACATAGATGGCTCCTCACAGCTGAATAAAATCATCTATTGTCAGCTGAAGAACGCATAAAAAGAATCAAACTTCCGACTTTTACGTGCTTGTATCGTAGCCTCCTCTTTGTGGGCTCGAATCCTGCACTCCTCTCCGGTTCCCATCAGTGACTGTTGTTACCTGCCTCAACAGTCCCTAAAGCTCTAAATAGGGCAAAGGTGACGGCTTCGGCCGCAGCTAATCAGCGCCTCCTGGCGTAGGCTCCTCACCATCACCATGCATGGATTGATAAAACACGAACCACGGGAACCCACGAACGTATCCCTCTTTTAGCACACTGCAAGTGGGTAAACATGCAAATATATGCCTGCACACACACACATAAAGCACATGCAGAATCGTTTATTTTACCTCCTACTCTCTCTCTCTCTCTCTCTCTCTCTCTCTCTCTCTCTCTCTCTCTCTCTCTCTCTCTCTCTCTCTCTCTCTCTCTCTCTCTCTCTCTCTCTCTCTCTCTCTCTCCCTCTCTCCTTCACTTCCTCTCTCTCTCTCTCTCTCTCTCTCTCTCTCTCTCTCTCTCTCTCTCTCTCTCTCTCTCTCTCTCTCTCTCTCTCTTTCTCTTTCTCTCTCTTTCTCCCTCCCTCCCTCCCTCCCTCCCTCCCTCCCTCCCTCTCTCCTTCTCTCTCTCCTTCCCTCCCTCTCTCTCTCCCTCTTCCCTCTCTCCCTCCCTCCATCCATCCATCCCTTCCTCCCTCCCTCCCTCCCTCCCTCCCTCCCTCCCTCCCCTCCCTCCCTCGCTCTCTCTCTCCCTCCCTCCCTCGCTCTCTCTCTCCCTCTCTCTCTCTATATATATATGTATATATATATATATATATATATATATATATATATATATATATTTATATATATATATATGTGTGTGTGTGTGTGTGTGTGTGTGTGTGTGTGTGTGTGTGTGTGTGTGTGTGTGTGTGTGTGTGTGTGTGTGTGTGTGTGTGTTTCTTTCATATTTATATTTCCTGCATTTCCCTTCTTGCATTTACAGGGATAAACTCATTCTATGGGAAACATTTAATGAACACTGCATAAGGTTTTTTTTCTTTTTTGTTTTGTTTGAAAAGAGAATTCTGTGTTAGTTTTGCACTTTTTCAACCCAAATCATTGTTATAAAGGCCTCGTATAAGTATGTCTGCTTTTTTTTTCTTTTTTTTTTGTTAACAGAAATTAAACCAGAATAATTCTTCTGAAATAACCCGGAAATTAATTCCTGTTCAGTGGTTTCACATGTGTAGCATTTCCAAAGTTTGACCTAAATTTTCGAATTTTGACTTCCGTGTCCCTTTTTTTTTTTTAAGCCAGGATAGAATATCATGTCTTTATTGTAATCCAGTACTCTATTCTTCAGGGAGAACTGAAAATATTCTGTAATATATGTTTTGTATAATATGGAAAGTTCCTAGCGTCTGCAGGGAAGCTAAGGAGATGAATAAAATCACATAGCGATACCCCGAATAAAAGTTCACAGTGAACATCATGAGGGATTATATTTGACCCAAGATATTACGTGATAATGGCGTGTTGTTGTTGTGTCGCAGGATGTAAAATGCACGTCCGCCCAGGATCCTCTGAGTGCGTGGTGGACAAAGAGCGTCTTCCCCCCCCCCACCCCTCCCAGCCCCCGTTCTCCATAGCAGGAAATCGGATTGCACCACTAAGCTGTTGGACACATGGGAAACGTACTTAGTGGTGGTCGGTCCGACTCATTTGTGACTTTTTTTTTTAAGTGAAAGATTTTTATTTTGCTGGGGGAGGGGAGGGTCTTCGAGAATTTATAGGAATATAAAAAAAATTCGGACTATAAAATGATAATTTTTTCTTAAGGTTTATAACCGTAGCGAGGGGTCTGATAGAGACAGTCTTAAGCCTAAGCCAAATTAATTATTCTTATATAAACCAGAAAAAATATATAGATTACGTCACTCTAACAAACAATTTAGTTGAGGATATATAAATTCATTTGGTACGCCGTTGTTACCAAAGAAGGACAAAAACCTGATAACACCAGCCGGAATAAAGCCATTAAACGAGGTCACGGTCCCCGAAGTAGGAGTTGGATGCGCGTGGAAGTGAAAAGGAGGGCTGTTCCTGGTAGTACTGTCTCCATCAGCTTTAATTGGACGGGAGGAAGCCGCGGCACGGCTGATGGCTCCAAGACAAGAGAGGTCTCGGCACATCTGAAGGTTCCTTCAAGCGTACGGTTAGAATATCCAGAATGGGGAGTCTGTTGGGTGTTGAAGCCATCCAGGTGTCGTTAATAACGATGAGAACGAGAATAGTGGTCTTGGAAAGAAGTCTTCGAAGTCGAAAAGGGGGGGGGGTCTGCAGGGTGTTGAAGCCATCCAGGTGTCGTTAATAACGATGAGAACGAGAATAGTGGTCTTGGAAGTCGAAAGGGGGAGTCTTCGGGATGTTGAAGCTTTCCGGGTGTCGTTCATAACGACGAGAACGAGAATAGTGGTCTTGGAAAGAAATCTTCGAAGTCGAAAGGAGTCTGCAGGGTGTTGAAGCCATCCAGGTGTCGTTAATAACGATGAGAACGAGAATAGTGGTCTTGGAAAGAAGTCTTCGAAGTTGAAGGAGGCGGGGAGTCTGCAGGGTGTTGAAGCCATCCAGGTGTCGTTAATAACAATGAGAACAAGAATGGTGGTCTGGGAAAAAAGTCTTTCTAAGTCAGCAGAGCTCCAATTGTGTCTTTGGGAGAAGACGCTTTCGGAGAGCTCTGCCCTGGGTCCTCCATCTCGCCGAAGGAAATGGGCAATAGGTGCTGTAATTGGAGTATGGCTTGGTACAGCAAGGTGGTGTTGAGGTGGAGATACTGTGGTTGTTTCTGGGGGAAGGAAGGAAGGAGGGAAGGAGGGGAGGGAGGAGGGAAGGAAAGAGGAAGGTAGAATGGGAGGAGAGGAGGGAATGAAGAGGAGGAGGAGAGATGGAGAGAGAAAAGATAGACGGAGGTAGAGGAAGTGGGAGGGAGGAGGGAATAGAGGAGGGAAGGATGGATGAAGGAAGGGAAGGATAGAGGGGGTCAAGAAGATATAGGTAGATTGGCGCGTTTGGAGGTAGCTGGGTATGTAGGTAGGTTGGCAGGTAGTTGGATAGGTAATAGGATGGTAGGTTGTTGTTGTTGGTTTTGTTATTGTTATTGTTATTATTATTATCATAATATATATATATATACATATGTATATATATATACATATATATATATATATATTATGTTTTTTAAGGGGGATCTTAGGCTCATTTGTTTACGAACTGTGAATTTCGGTCTTGAAGGAAAAATTACGTCTTTTATTACTAATGATTTTTCTTCCAGTCTCTTTCGGTAACCTTCTCTCTTTTCTTTTCTCTTTTTTTCTCTTATTTTTTCTTTTGCCATTTCTCGTATTTCTCTTTTATCTCATTATTTTCTCGTTTTCATCTTTCATTTTTTCTTTAACTTTTCTCTTATTCTCTCTTATGCTCTTATTTTCTTTTAAAAATTCCGTTTTCTCATTTTCTCATTCTCTCGCTCTCCCTCTCCCTCTCTCTCTCTTTCTCTCTCTCTCTCTCTCTCTCTCTCTCTCTCTCTCTCTCTCTCTCTCTCTCTCTCTCTCTCTCTCTCTCTCTCTTGCTCTCTCTCGTTCTCTCTCCAGAATACAAACACACACACACACACACACACACACACACACACACACACACACACACACACACACACACACACACACACACACACACACACACACACACACACACACACACACACACACAACGCTTTAGATGAGCACTTTGTTGAAATACATTTTTTTGCATACACTGATAGTACGCTGATAGTTAATCCTAATTTTTCGTTATTTTACGTTTAACAAAGAGAATAAAAAGTACTGTATTACCATCGGGACCGAAGTAATTTGCTCCCTTGATATTTTTGTCTTGTCTTTTGAATACCGAGAGAGGTGGTTTGAATCCACAGGGAACAGCGCGTGACGTCAGTAAAGGCATAAGGTATTAAATTCCAAAGCTCATATAAAGGCTGTAATTCCTACCCACCTCGCTGTGCGATTTCCTTCTTCAAAGCCAAGGCCCTGTGCGCCTGTACTCTCTTTCACAGCTGTTATTTTTATTTCTTTGATTATTTTATATATTTGTTTATCTATACAGTTATTTTATTCATTTATATATATATATATATATATATATATATATATATATATATATAATATGTGTGTGTGTGTGTGTGTGTGTGTGTGTGTGTGTGTGTGTGTGTGTGTGTGTGTGTGTGTGTGTGTGTGTGTGTGTGTGTGTACATATTTTATTATCTTTTCTTATATTACTCAATATATTGCCTAATGTTCATAACAATAGAGAAAATATATTGATGAAACAACGTAGAGGGAATGACTGTACTGTAAACATATTGTGTCAATCATACCTCGTGAATTTTTCTTCTTTTTCGTCTTTTTTCTCTTCTTCTTTTTACTATTCTTCCTGCTGCTCCTCTTTTT
Organism: Oratosquilla oratoria; assembly: GCF_046742065.1. Lineage (NCBI taxonomy): Eukaryota > Metazoa > Arthropoda > Malacostraca > Stomatopoda > Squillidae > Oratosquilla > Oratosquilla oratoria. The sequence continues at coordinate 38,235,109 of NC_134806.1, forward strand.
TTCTTCTATTTCTTCTTTTTTTCTCTTTATTGTTGTTGTTGTTGTTCTTCTTCTATTTTCTTCTTCTTCTTCTTCTTTTTCTTTTTCTTTTTCTTTTTCTTCCTCTTCTTATTGTTCTCATTCTCATTCTCCTCCTCTTCCTCTTTTTCTTTATATTCTTCCTCCTCCTGCACCTTTCTCCACCTCCTCCTCCTCGTGCCTCCTCCTCCTCCTCGTGCCTCCTCCTCTTCCTTTTTGTGTAAATGTTAGGGAAAGGGGCCACGATCTCGCCCCCGTCTTAACCCGAGGAAGACGAGGGGGAGGGGGGGGAGTCGGTCAGGGAACGACGGCTGTGGGGTTCAAGAACATAAAAGGAGTAAATGAGTGTCCGAGAGGCGGTGGAGTTGGGACACTTGCCAGGAAGTAATGTGACATAGAAAACGGGAAGAGGGCTCTCCAAGGTCCCAGAATGCCATGTTGGAGCAGGGTTGCCTGTGATGTCCAAGTCCTCATATAAGAGGAAAGGTGTTGGTGTTTACATGCAAAATATCAGTGGGAACCAATATATATAATATATATATATATATATTTATATATATAATATATATATATATATGTATAATGTATATATATATATATATATATATATATATATATATATCTATTAACAACTACAATGCACTTCAATTCTAAGCCATCAAAGGTCAGCATGCTTGAAATTGAAATGTGGTACTACCCAGGACGCGGACCGGGTATCCTCATAACAAGTGCGACAGTGACGTTACAACTAGGCCGAAGAGAGAGTTGGAAAGTCACTGTCGCACTTGTCATGAGGATACCCGGTTCGAGTCCTGGGTAGTACCACATTTCAATTTCAAGCATGCTGGCCTTTGATGGCTTAGAATTAAAGTGCATTGTGGTTGTTAAAATGTATCTCTAATGACTGGGACCCATTCAGTGTTGTACATATATATATATATATGTATATATATATATATATATATATATATATATATATATATTGTATTGGGAAGTAAATTCCGCATCTTTACAGGTATACCAGTTTTGAGTTAACCTTTCCGGTACTGTGTGTGTCTTGCATATCCACCCACACGTTTGGGGTCAGGATATTTTGTTCAGTTTAGAGAACGGTTTCAGGTGTCTGAGTTTTGCTGAGAATCTTACGGCCGTCGTTTGAAGACTCTGTCCCTATGTGAAGTTGGGTGGAGGCGAAGAGGCCTCCAGGGAAGGAAGGAAGGAATGAGGGATATAAGGAAGGAAGAAAGGTAAGGAATGAGGTAAGGAAGAAATGAGGGAAAAAAGGAAGGGATGAGGGATATAAGGAAGAAAGGAAGGAACGAGGGAAAGAAGGAAAGAAGGAAGGAACGAGTGAAAGAAGGAAGGAACGAGGGAAAGAAGGAAAGAAGGAAGGAAAGCGAGAAAAAAAGGAAGGAACGAGGGAAAGAAGGAAGGAACGAGGGAATGAAGGAACGAACGAACGAACGAGGGACAGAAGGAAGGAAAGAAGGAAGGAACGAGGGAAAGAAGGAAAGAAGGAAGGAAAGAGAGAAAGAAAGAAGGAACGAACAAACGAGGGATAGAAGGAAGGAAAGAAGGAATGAACGAGGGACACTAGGAAGGAAGGAAAGAACGAGGGGAGTAAGAAATTAACGAGGGAAAGAATGAAAGAAGGGAGGAACGAACGAACGAGGGATAGAACGAGGGAAAGAAGGAAGGAACAAGGGAAGGAAGGAAAGAAAGAAGTAAGGAAAGAGGAAGAAAGAAAAATGGAAAAAAGGTGGAAACAAAATGAAAAGAGAAAAAAAGGAAGGAAGGAAAGAAGGGCTGGAAAAAAGAGCCAAGGAAAATAAAAGTAAGAAGGAAGGAAGGAAGGAAAGGATAAAAGCAAACAGGGAGAGAGGAAGGCAACATGGAAAAATGGAAGGAACGATTTAACGAAGACGATAAGAAGAAAAAAGTAAGGTTGGAAGAGATAAAAGATAGAGGAAAGAAATAAAAAAATATGAAAGAAATTAATAGAAGAAAGAAATAAATGAGGGGAAGGAAGAAAAAAATTAAGGAAATGAAGAAGAAGAGAATGAAGAAATGAAAAGGAATGGAGGGAGAAAGGAAAGAAGGGAGGAAGGGAAGGAAGAACCAAGACAAAGAGGGACGTCGGATGTGGTGTGTCCCCATAAGGAGGATCTGTGTGAATTGTTGATGAGAAAAGCCTGAGCAGGTAAGGAGGTCGGCCGTGATGCCAGATGTGGGGTACCAGCTTCCGTCCCAAGGAAGGAATTGGTGAAACGTGGATATCACAGGAGTATGCGTGGGTACATTTTGTGTGTGTGTGTGTGTGTGCTTGTGTGTGTGTGTGTGTGTGTGTGTGTGTGTGCGTGTGTGTGTGTGTGTGTGTGTGTGTGTGTGTGTGTGTGT
>NC_134806.1:38242523-38250023 GCF_046742065.1 Oratosquilla oratoria
GAAAAAAAATATTAGATTTTTTTCCAACTGCGGTCGTTGGAACATGATGAATGTTAGTGTAAGGCTTCATCCACATGTCTATCTATACACCAACAGCTTTTTCTCCCTTATAAAGGAGGTAGACAAGTCAAAGTCACGTGCCTGCTTCCACCCATTCCCCTCCCCCTCCACCATCCTTTCCTCCCTCTTATCCTAGCTCTTCGTGGATGATTGATCATTCCTGTATCCTGCACACTGCCCTGGGTCTATAGCAATGTAGCAAGACACATCACATCTACAGCAAGGCTGCTTTATTTAATCCGCGACCACAACCCCTCTCCGGTCCCTCATGCAGAAAAAGAGAAGACGGGGAGAAGTGCCTTCGGGCCGCATCAAAACACCATTCACACATAAACACTCCGTAGCCCCATCCCCTGCCCCCTCACTTATTTGCATAAATGTATCATCTATACACAGTCCCTCTCCACTCATCCATGTCTCCTGCCTTCTCCCTTCCTTGCTCAACAGACACTCATCTCTAGCTCAACGCCCCGTGTGTGTGTGTGTGTGTGTGTGTGTGTGTGTGTGTGTGTGTGTGTGTGTGTGTGTGTGTGTGTGTGTGTGTGTGTGTGTGTGTGTGTGTGTGTGTGTGTGTGTGTGTGTGTGTGTGTGTGCGTGTGTGTGTGTGTTTATTTGCATATGTGTATCTGTCTCTCTATTCTGATCTGTTTTTTCTTATTTTGTGAGAATATCCATTGCTTTGAAATTGTCTGGGTCCATCTGCCAGGAACCTATAGTTTTCAATCTATAACATTAAAGTCGCGAGAGATTCAGCACGGGCTCTGTCTTTGAGATTTAGAGTTCGCATAGATTTTTTTTTTTAATTAAATTGTTTCGTATTCACCTGAACAAGTCTTTGTATTTATAGGATTCATTCACAGGCATGTATGTAACTATCTGCCGTCACGTAATTTTATCCATGTATGGAATACCTGTTTTGCAGTCATGGGGATAAATTTATAATGACTAAACCATTGCTTGTGATTTTATGTTACTTGATTTGTTTAGTTGCTGTCAAACCATTTTATTAAGCCTGGGAAAACTTTCCAGAGACAGTAAGAAAGTAAGAATCTAGTTTCAGTTATTACTAGTAGCATCCTAGTACAACTAGGACCCGTTTTCGAGTCTACCAGCGACTTCTTGATCTTGAAGTCCCAACACATGGGGTAAAGGTGACGACCTCGATCGCAACTAAGCACATAACTTCAGCTCCACGCATTATCCTCAAGCCTTAGGAACTAATTGTTGCCAGATTTTGGCCCAAACATTGATAGGCAGTGGACCTTTTTGTTAAGCATTGTTTGGTAATTAATCTGCCCCATGAAAGGAAAGGAACCAAACATGGTAAACCTCTTGATTGAGTTGGCTAATGGAGTTTAAGGCTGCGTAATCACAGAAGCTTATTGCCACCAGTCCTCCTGAATGAAGTCCGAATTCGCTCGCGAAGTTTCTTTAGCTCAATGACCAAATAAGGTAAGAGAGCTCCAGTGTCTTCGATAGAAGAGAGTCGAAGTGTCGAACATCAAAATCCGAATAATTCTCAAAATTTTGGTTTATACATTCATGTGTGCCGGACGAACTTGTTTACCATGTGTCAGCCTGTCTGTATCTATCTCTATTTTTTTTTCTTTCTCTCTTCCCTCTTCTCTTTTCACCCTTTTCTCTTCCTTCTCTCTCCAACTCTCCCCCCTTCTCTTCCCCTTCTCTTACCCCTTCTCTTTTACCATTCTCTTTTCTCCCCCTCTCTTCCCACCTGTCTCTCTATGTCTCTCTCTGCCTCTCTGCCTCTCTCTCTCTCTCTCTCTCTCTCTCTCTCTCTCTCTCTCTCTCTCTCTCTCTCTCTCTCTCTCTCTCTCTCTCTCTCTCTCTCTCTCTCTCTCTCTCTCCTCTCTCTTTTTCTCTGTCTCTCACTGACTCCCTCTTTCTCTCTCTCTCTCTCTCTCTATCTATCTATCTATCTATTTATCTATCTATCTATCTATCTATCTATCTATCTCTGTGTCTCTCCCCCTTTCCCCCCTCTCCCTATCATATTTTGCTGACACCTTTCTCGCTCCTGTTACCCTTAACCCCGCTCCCCGTCACTCGCACCCCATTTTTCAAATCTCTATAAATCTTAAGAAGCCACATTTCAGCCAGAAATATTTAGTTTCTTAAGGTCCTTTCCATCTCTTGACCTTCTATGGGTTTCTAGGATTTATATTAGGTAAACGTGGTATGATGTGAAATACTGTATGTAGATAAATTAGTAGATAAATATAGAAAGAATACGTGTTTCCATAGGAACGCTACGGAAAGGTTATGTGGAAGAAGGCAAGGTAGCCTCGGCTGAATAAAATCACCTGACGTCAGACAGAAAATATACGTCGTCGAGTTCCGCATTTCCCTCCGATTCCCAACAGTGACTCTTGCTACCTGCCCCAGCAATCTAAACGTATATTACGGCTTCGGCCGTAGCTACGCGTCCCCTGACATAGACTCCTCACCCGAGCTCAAGAAGAGAATCTTGCCCTTCAATGGCAGACGTTTCTCTTCAATAACAGACCTGTCCTCAACATCGAACCTCCTCCTTAAGATCAGACCTTTCTTGTCATGGGTAGCCCTGGTCTAGCAGCCACTAGACCCTCCCACCTCCATCCTCCTCCCCCACTCCCCCTCCCGTCTCCTGCCCCTCCTCTCTTCCTCTCTCCCCCTCCACCTATGCCCCTCTCCCCTTCTCCTCTCCACTCCCGTCTTCCCCTCTCCGTTCTCTCGTCTCCACCCGTCCCCCATCCCCCTTCCAGAACCCACCAATTACTCTACACCCATCACTACCCACAACCAACACAACCCTCCCTCAGAACCACTGAGACCTACCCCAACCAACAAGTACCCCCAAAATCTTCCAGTATATATCCTCATCACATATTCACCCACTTCCAACCATCCACAACCCACCATCACCACCTACCAGCCCCTCACCATCCCCCTCCGTCACCTCTCCCCTTTCACCCACCAATATGGCCATCCCTCCATCCCCTCTTCTTCCTCCCCCCACTTCCCCTCTTCCCTCCCCCACGCTCTCAAATAGAAAATTTGATACCCAGCCCATTACCCGGGACGGGGACGACCCCCGGACTTTTCCCGGGTCATCCATTCCCATTAGGGAATCCGGGGAATGTGTCTTTGTAAACGGCCGGATGGTGCAGCTTCTTTCTATTAGCGCTGAGCCAAAGGCTCGTAAACGTCTTCGTCCCTGTTGGACAGTTTATAGACCTTCGGCCAGATCACGTTTAAGGATTTGGTAATCTCTCGTTCATTCGCTCGCTTGTAGTAGTGCTCAAGAAGGTTTCCCGTTAAGGCATATGTATGTATGTGCGTGGATATATATGTACGTATGTATGTGTATACAGTATGTATATATATATATATATATATATATATATATATATGTATATATATGTGTATATATATATATGTATATATATGTATGTATATATATATATTCAGATTAATATATATATATTTATATACATAAATATATATATACATATATATATATATATATATATATATATATATATAATGTACATACATAGGTAATACGTATAGGTCAGTGTCTTTTTCGATAGGTTTTTTATCTGGCATGCTCTATCTTCCATTGTATTCCATTTTCTTCTCAGGGATATCGGTTAGCAATTTTCTTTGCATAAACTTGAGGAAGCATAATGATGTTGTAACAAAGTGCTTTGGAAATTCGTGGCTTCACATACGTTTATGAGGACTTATAAACTTTGGTGTTTAGATTCTCACCTCTGTTGGGAAAAAATCATCTGGAGGCAGACAATAAAATACAATTCAAGAGTCCGTAAAATTATAATGTACTCATCGACGTTTTAGCAATTTGGTCAAGGTAAAAATTAAATAGAATGAAATAAAATCAAATAACTTTTCAAATATACTTTTGTTATCAAGTATATACATGTGTAGTTCTGCACTTTGACTGTCTGTATTTATGGTGACTTTGGATCATTTCGCATCTTTCATTTTCGCTATATAATCTCTCTCGTCTCTTTTTTTTCGCATTTTCTCTGTGCCAGGGTCTGCCAGCAGCTGGTGTAATGACCTTAGAGATAACTTTGGAAACTGTGTTTTCTCAAAGTCCCTCTCTACCGTCTCGTAAAGTTTGTGGGCTTAATGCTATACCATTGGGACGGAGCAGTGTGAGAAAACACCTGATGTAAGTGGCAGCTTATGCTAATTGAGATATCCTGAGCCTCTTTAGCATAAAACCGTGCCTTCAGCTGAATAAAATCGTCTGGTGACACACAATAAGGCAGGATATGAAATAATCCAACATTCCTATGATATCGGCATGGTTATGAAAAATGTGTAATGAGAGGTATAAATGATATTAGGAAAAAATTAAACGATACAGAAATTGTCTTTAAATTGTTGGGTACGTCTTTCTCCTTGAAGTCGTGCGGACACACTCCGTCCTTGAAATGGTTTTAGTGCAAAGGAAATGCAACCTAATGCAAAGGATGCGGAAAGACGGACAAACAGTTTCATTAGACATTCGGAATTTTCGTTGTTAACATCGAAATGAAAGCGCTGAAGAGATCAACGGAATCTGCTTGATTATGTAATAAATAAATTTAAATTGATAAGCATTGCTGTATGCAGTACTCCCGTATGCATGCAATGTATTCTCAGCATGTGCTGTTAGAGTTTATACATTATGTATAATATGTAGAACATCTTGAAGAAGTTGAATTTACCTTGTGTGCAAATATTTTTTGTATGATTATATGTAAATTTAAATGTTAAATTGCCTTTATAGTTAAGATAAATACGTTCATTTTTTAACATTTAAACGTAGTTGATTTATATATTTACTAGTTGATTTTAATATCAACACACAAAAGCCTCGTACTGTTGTGATTAAAAAATTGTATGTGGTTAAGAAATATAATACATTTGTGTGTATATTGTCCATGTATAGATTTGGTTGAAATATCGTTATTCAACTTGTAAGTATTGAAGGGATGATGCTAAACATTTTAACGATTGCGATACGAGTCCCAATAATGTCCTAAACTTCTGATTCTAATACGAATTCTATTCCGGGAAACAAATAGTTCATAAACAAAATACATTTATTAATCATTTAACGGACTCGTATCGCCATCGTTAAAATTCTGGTTGTCCTATCACTACACGTAAGGCCCGAATACAAACTGGAATTGTCTATTGTCGCTGTTGCTTTTCGATTTTGAGTTGAGCTTCGTCGTTCCCATTTCAGGGAAACTCTTGTCCTCCAGATAGATCTTTCAGCATATTTCAAGTCGCCGCTGCTTCAGTAGTCATGAAGTCGTCTATTGTTTAACCCTTTCAGTCGAGACTATCGTTTCCCGTTGTTATCTTTCTTGTACACTTGGGCAAACAAGTTCTCCGGGCTTTTGCCTATGTGTAGTGGTACGGAACTAGGTTTGGGTATACATATAATTGAAAAAATTTTGTTTGCTTGTCATTGTCTTGGCAACACAAAGAAAAGAAGAGTATATAGTGTTTTCCTTGGGAATAGCCAGCGCTTCTATCCTTGGAATATGGTTGATTTGTTGTTGTGATTGTTCTTCTGCTTCTTCTTCTATTTCTTCTTTATCTTCTTTATCTTCTTCTTTTCTTTTTCTACTTTATCGTTTTCTTCTTATTCTTATTCTCCTTTTTCTTCTTTTCCTCCTCCTCCTCCTCCTCCTCTTCCTCCTCCTCCTTCTCCTCCTCCTCCTCCTCCTTCTCCTCCTCCTCCTCCTCCTCCTCCTCCTCCTCCTCCTCCTCCTACTCCTACTTCCTCCTTCCCCACCTCCTCCTTCATTCCTTCGCCGGGAGGGAGGAAGACACCATTCTACAATTGGCAGTAGTCAAAATAATACTCAAAATTGTATTGTTTTGTAAATTTGATAGTTTTACTCTTGTACGTCCTATAAAAGCTGAAGAAAATAGTCACGATAACTGTAAGAATATGATTAGGTTCATATTACCCGATAAGTATTCATTAGATTATACGGTAAAGATTCGACTTTCTTTACCTTAAAAGAATTAACATCCTAAGCATTGTATTGAAGTGATAGTTTAGAACTGTCCTTGTACAATTGCCTACACTTGTAAACACCGCAGTGGCTAGTATCTTCCGTGGGGATACGAGAGTCGTAACTTAACCCCGTAGATTTACGACTTAAGTGAGTCTTTTACGATGTTTTGGGTCGTAAAGGTTCGACATAAAGAGACAAGCTTGTTACGAGTTCACAAAAATTTAGTCGCCAGTGGTACTTACAAGTGAAACAAGCTGTATGTATTTAGTTATACAAACTTACTTTCGGTCAACTTAATAATATAGGAAGGTAATGAGATAAACATTGTGACAAAAATTACATTCTAATCACTCTAATACCCTTTGAAAGCTCTGTTGATAGCATAAAGAATAAAATAAAATAAAAAATCTTCGAATTTGTATTTTCACACTCTGAAGATATCCCAAAGCCGCAACACAAATTCCTCGACGTTTTAATCCACGTGAGATGGTTATGTGTCGTCTTGTTTGTGTTGTAAAGTATCATTCCCCACATTGCGTCCTCCCGAGGACAACACCCCAAGAATCCCTTTGGTCTTGTGTTGGAATGCGGTGCCTTGCAATAAGCGGATCCACCACCGTTCCTATGGTGAAGATAGGTGGTCAGGATTTTTCAAACAAATTCTCTGTTGTTAAGGAATGATAAATGTATACACATATCAAAGCGGAATATGTATATATACGGAAGTGTAAACAAATATACATACGCACGTGATCGAACATACACTTACACACAAACACGTACACATACACTCAGATTTATACTTACACACACACACACACACACACACACACACACACACACACACACACACACACACACACACACACACACACATACAAACATACACATATACAAACACACTCACACACTCACACACGCAGAAACACACACACACACACACACACACACACACACACACACACACACACACACACACACACACACACACACACACACACACACACAGTTATCCTTTACTTTTTCATTTAGCCTCATTCTTTCAATATTTTCCTTACCTTCTTCCTTTTTCTATCTCGTTTTTATTCTCTCTCCTGCCTTCTATTGTCGCACTCCATCTGTTTCTCTCTCTTTCTCTCTGTCTTCCTCTCTCTCTCTCTCTTTCTCTCTCTCTCTCTCTCTCTCTCTCTCTCTCTCTCTCTCTCTCTCTCTCTCTCTCTCTCTCTCTCTCTCTCTCTCGCTCTCTCTCTATCTATCTATCTGTCTATCTGTCAAAGGATTACAAAGGCGGAGCATGCCGACAGGAGACCTTTTGATCCATATCTAGGTCGGATGCAAAAAAAAAAAAAAAATCATATTAGTAATACAATAATAAATAAAAACTATAATA
>NC_134806.1:38255023-38275023 GCF_046742065.1 Oratosquilla oratoria
CTAGTAATACGATACGGTGCAACAGGGTATTGTACCCACTTGTTGCGTATCCGCCTGCTGTATACAGATACGCAACAAGTAGGTACAATACCCTGTTGCACCGTATCGTATCACTAGGTGGTACGCAAAGATGATACGATACGTGGAAATGCAGCAATTGTGGACGCGGCTTAAGAATTCCTTCCACTCCTAATTTCATTGTCCTTCCCCTTCCTAAGGGGAAGGACATAGTTTCTAGTACAATTTCTGGAAAATTCCTTTAACTTTAACTTCTAAAACATTTTAAAAAAGTATACTTTTATTTTTCTCTTGATTATCATCATTATTCAATTAATTTTGGGTTTATTAATATATTTTCTTATGCAACTATTTGGGCAATTATTTATTCAGGCATTTATTTGTTTAGTTATTTATTTTGTTGACCTTTTTTTTTTGTAATTAAAGAAAAATCCAAAGATATTCTTTCATTGGAGTGTCCCCCCCCCCCCCGGAAAAAGAAAAACCTCACTTGAAGTCTATGTCTCTCATTGTGCTTCAGTTTGGGGTGCTTGTAATACATCCATTTCAGACTTCATACATTTCCGCACGACAGAAGGTAATGGAATTCCACTCCGCTGCACTCCGTCTTTCTCCACTGTCATCCATCTGCATTCTGTAAATTTTCATCCAGTATTTCTCAGGTCTTCGTTCACTTCAACCCAAGAGCATTTGATCAACCTCCGTTCTGAATTAGACTTTCCTGTTTCTGTGTCATGGGTTTTCGTGGGTTTTTTTTTCCATGTGTCTATTGGATCGTTCATCATGGCAATTCACTCACTTTCACTCAAGAATGTTTTGTTATCTTCGGGTATGAGTTATGCTTTCTGTTTCCTGTTTCATAAATTTTCATGTTTTTTTTTTTACTGCTTCGTCCTTAGTGGTGTGTAGTTTACTTTCACCATCCCGAAGTCCTAGTTTCTATATCACAGAATTTTTAGTTGTTATTTACATATACTTTATTGATTTATTGTGTTTTATTTTGTTTTATTTTTTACTATTTTTGTTTTTTCTATGTTATTAAATTTTATAATTTTATCTATTTATCCATCTATTTATCTTTTTTATATTCTATTTCTTCGTTGGTTTGAATTTCAACACATTTTCGTGACAGTCTTAAACCAAATCATGATCAGAGGCCATAAGGTAGATTTTTGAATTTCCATTCTAAAGATTTTGAGTGAATTTCCCATGTTATACGTCTGTGGATTCTTGAAGAAGTTTATATGCCCCCATTTTTTTATTTCATTTATTCATATATATATATATATATATATATATATATATATATATATATATATATATATATATATATATATATCTGTCCTTGTTTTTTACTCTCTTTCTGTTTATCTATCAATCTATTTGTTTTGATTATCTATTTGTTCTTTTTCTTCTTTTTATTTCTTATATATTTATCTTTTTATTTATCATTTCTCTTTTTTGGCGGGGTCAGAGAGAAGGGGTTTTCCTCAGCTGAATAAAACCGTCTGTCTTCAAATAGAATAGGTCTTGAAATCGGAAAACTCACCAAGAGATTTAAGACTTCGTCTAAGCATTTAATACATTTCTTCATTCATGTAAGGGCAGAACCCCGTTGCTGACTTGGTCAAGCCTGTGGTGACACGTTCAAGATTTTCGTCAAATTCTCGTGCGAATTTGAAAAGATGGAAGACGACATTGCTTACAGCAGAGTTTCTCAACCTTTTTAGCCATATCGCCCCATTTTCAATTGAAAAAGGGATCGCCCCCCACCCTTTAACCTCAGATGATATGATTAAAAAAGGACATACTTTGAAATCTAAAAAAAAAAAAAAAAAAAAAAAAAAAAAAAAAAAAAATTGTATCTAATTGTGTATAGCAAGGACTAGCATGAAGAATATTAAAGCATTTCAGTGTCTCTCATGACTACACATATATATAGGTGTTTTATAAAAGTACATTACCATATCCGGTTTTTCATATCTACACAACAAGCGGCTGGCATGAGTTGAATGGGTTAATTGGAAAATACTGATAATTATCTCAACAATGATAAACAACTAATCTAAATTGTTTTACGTTGTGTTTTAATGAGATCCTTGGGCCCAGCTGGTGCTTCATAGCTGCTAGATCTTTTATATTAGACTTAAAAATTTGTCAGTTAGAAGCAATACCTGTGACGTTTTTCGCCCTCCCCCCCTGAGCTCAAAAATTACCCCTTGGGGGGCGATATCGAACCCGTTGAGAATGACTGGCTTACAGTGTTCTAAGCTTCCCAAAGGGCAGTTCAACAATGTGTCTAATATTCCTATAGGTTTCTCTTAGTTCACCGTTCAGCTTCTCAATACATGACGAAAAGGTGATTTGACATTTGAAGATTCGAAAAACAAAAGCTTGTAGCCTAAGTCTTTTTCTATTCAAACGGACTCACTCGAGTCATGCATGTTCCCTCAATACAAAGACACATTTGATATATTCTATTTTCTTTCTTTCGTCTGTCTTTCCCTTGTACTCTCTTTCCTATTTCCATTCTCTCTTCTCCCTCCCTCTTTTTTTTCTTTTTGTCCTCCATCTTTTTATTTTTTTCCCTCTCTTTTCTGTCTCGTCTTTACCTTCTTTCTTTCCTTTATCTCCCCCTTTTCCTTTTTCCTCTCAATCTCTTCTCTTTCTTTTTCCTTCCTCTTTTACCTCTTTCCTTTCTCCCCTCACTCCTGTCTTCCTTCTCTCTTTCCCTTCTCTCCTTCTCTCACTTCTCCCCTCTCCCTTTTCCCATTTCCCCATTCTCTTCTCTCTTCTTCCATTTCCTCTCTTCTCCCCTCTCCCTATTTCCCCCTCTCTTCTCCCCTCTCCTTTCTCCCATTTTGCTTCTCCCCTCTCCTTCCTCCCCCTTATCCCTTCCCTTCCTCCCTTTTCCTTTCTTTCTCTCTTTCACTTCTCCCTTCTCTCTTTTATTCAGATGGGAAATGACCCTCCTCTGAAGAGGCATCTTATCTGCCATTGGCCTCCTTTTGCATCTCCCATACGCCCCTGGACCTTTCCAGCCCACTCTTCTTCGTCCTCTTCTGGAAGAGTCTGTGGGCCCTCAGTTTGGACTCCCCACGGTCGGGTCCTCTCGAAGAGACGAGGACGTGATCCTGTATGCATAAAAATACGCCTGTGTGTATATGTGTGCGTGTGTGTGTGTGTGTGTGTGTGTGTGTGTGTGTGTGTGTGTGTGTGTGTGTGTGTGTGTGTGTGTGTGTGTGTGTGTGTGTGTGTGTGTGGTGTGTGTGTGAGAGAGAGAGAGAGAGAGAGAGAGAGAGAGAGAGAGAGAGAGAGAGAGAGAGAATAACTGAGACATGGTTAAATGGTACAGAGTTCGAAGCTGAATTTAATATTGCGGGATTTAAACACTTTCATCAGGATAGAAACCACAAGAAAGGTGGGGGTGTTCTACTGTACGTTAAAAACAATGTTCATGCTTGTGTTTTAGAGAAAGTGAAACAGGATGCATATGACAGTTTGTGGGTTGAGTTAACCCAAACAAATGGACAAAAAATGAATATAGGTGTAATATATAGGCCAAAGACATTATCATTAGCAGACGACAAACTGTTATTTCAAGAACTGTCTAGTTTCTGCAACCGGGATTTATTGATAATGGGTGATTTCAATTTTACTGACATTGATTGGATGACCCTTGAACATGGCCATATAGGTAGTCGCTTGATTGATTTTCTTGGTGACAATTACTTAATTCAGCATGTAAAAGAGCCCACAAGATATGGAAACATACTCGATTTATTGATCACTAGCCGCGAAAGCATGGCAACTGATGTAGAAGTCGGTGAATCTGTTGCAAATAGCGATCACAACTTAGTCAGATTCAAACTCCTAAACAATTTTAGAATAGATACTTGTGCTTCTAAAATACCCGATTTCAGTAAAGCTCAGTTCATAGAACTACGTCAGGAGCTTCAGCTTACAGATTGGGAGGAAAAATTAAACGAAAGGCCTGTAGATCAGATGTGGGAAATATTTCAAAATACGCTCACTAAGATGATTCAAACTTACATTCCTTTTAAGGACAGACGTCCCCCAAATCAGGCTCGCCCAAAGTGGCTCGACAAAGAAACTGAAAAAAGTATTGCTAAAAAGAGACAGGCTTATAAGAAATATAAGTGCTCGGGTGCATCTAATGACTATGAAAGTTATGTATCAATACAGAGAGATTTAAAAAAGACAATAAGAAAAAGAAAACGACAATACGAAATGAACATCGCTGAGAAATCCAAAGAGAATCCCAAAGAATTCTATAGTTACATTAGAGATAAAAAGGTTGTTAGGAATCACATTGGTCCACTATTATCTGCTGACGGTCAACTTGAATATTCAAATGAAGGAATGTGTAATCTCTTAAACAATTATTTTAGCTCGGTATTCGTAAACGAAACACCTCAAAGTGAATTCCAAACTGAAACCTGTGAAAAGTCTGGGGTAAACTTACTCACTACGGTAAATATAACAAAAGAAAAAATTAAAAGGTGTATAGACAAACTCAAAGTTAACAAAACACCAGGGCCTGACGGTTGGCATCCAAGAATCTTAAAGGAAATGAAAAATGAGATTGTTGTTCCATTAGAAATTATTTTCAAGAAATCCATCATATCCGGAGATGTCCCAAGAGAATGGAAGCTAGCTAACGTTACTCCCATATTCAAAAAAGGTGACAAAAAGAAACCAAATAACTATAGGCCTATAAGTTTGACTTCGATCGTAGGAAAAATAATGGAAACTATCATCAGAGATGATATCGAATATCATTTAGAAAGTAACCGTTTGATAAATGATAGCCAGCATGGTTTCAGACGGAAACGTTCTTGCGTGACTAACTTACTCGAATTCTACAACACAGTTATCTCGAATTATGACAAAAGAAACAATATAGATTTAATATATCTAGACTTTGCAAAAGCTTTTGATACCGTCCCACACGAAAGACTACTTACTAAATTAGCTTTGCATGGAATAAGTGGTAGCCTATTAGGTTGGACTAGTAATTGGTTGAAAGGTCGAAAACAGAGAGTTGTTTTAAATGGAAAAACTTCTGGATGGAAAAATGTTGCAAGTGGAGTTCCTCAGGGTTCCGTTCTTGGGCCACTTCTATTCATAGTATATATAAATGATATAGACAATGGACTAAAATCTACTGTTTCCAAATTTGCTGATGATACAAAACTGTGCGGAGTGGCAAATGATCACTCAAACCAATTAGATATTCAAGAAGATTTAGATCAATTACAGCAATGGTCTGAAAAGTGGCTAATGAAATTTAACACAAGTAAATGCAAGGTAATGCACATAGGTAAAAATAACAGTAAGTACGATTACAAGTTATTTGGAAATTCGTTAACAAAAGTGGATAGTGAAAAAGATCTCGGCGTAATTATCAGTAACGACCTCAAATCATCCAAGCAGTGTATTTCAGCCTCTGAGAAAGCAAATAAGATTCTGGGATTGATTGCGCGATCTTTTGATTTCAAAAGTCCATCACTCATTAACAAGCTATATAAATCGTTAGTTCGTCCACATTTGGAATATGCTGTTTCCGTATGGTCACCGAATCTCATTAAAGACATTGACAGACTGGAAAAAGTACAACGGCGAGCCACAAAACTGATTCCAAATATCAAAAATAAATCATACGAAAATCGACTTAAGCACATAAATCTGTTTTCCCTAAAAAAGCGTAGACTCAGAGGTGACTTGATACAGGTCTTTAAGATTTTAAAGGGAATTGACAACATCAAAAGTGACCAAATTTTCACATTGAATGAGAATCAGACAAGAAACAATGGTCTCAAACTGTCCGGAAATAGATTCAATTTGGAAGTAGGTAGAAACAACTTTGCCAACCGTGTAGTTAATGAATGGAATAAACTTCCTGCACAGGTAGTGCAATGTAGTTCAGTTCGAAGCTTTAAGAATCATTTAGATAAATACCTAAGTAAGATGCTGTAATTATTATAATTTATGTTATATTATTTGTTTTTGTTTTGTTATAATTTGTCTGTCTGATTTTCATTTATTATTAGTTATATGTCAATTTATTATCATTTACTATTTACCTGTTTGTTTGTTATTCAACTATACCAATGCATTTATTTATGTATTTTAATTGTTATTTACATTGTTATAGTTTTAATTTATTATTAATATGATTTTTTTTTATTTTTTTATTTTTTTATTTTTTTTTTTTGGCATCCGACCTAGATATGGATCAAAAGGTCTCCTGTCGGTATGCTTTGCCTTTGTAATCCTTTGTAATCCTTTGAGAGAGAGAGAGATAGAGAGAGAAAGTGTGTCTTGATTCCAACGCAGATTCTTTTATTGTGAATGCATGTACATCTGTTCTTCTGGCTATCTGTCTGTCACTCAGTGTATGTATATATTCTTCTATATGTGCGTGAAAAAAGGAGGAAAACACAGGAAGAAAGGCTTAGAGAGAGTAAGAGAGGGAAAGAGAGAGAGGGAGCGAGAGAGAAAGAGAGAGAGAGAGAGAGAGAGTAAAACAGAAAGAGATAGGTAATATGCACACTTATATATATTCTATCTGTACCTCATTCTCCTCCCCCGCCATTGACGAACTGGCCAACCCTAATTGCCCCTTAACCCACCAAACGCCTTGCGGAGAGTCTCGGTCGTTAGTCGCTGTCCGGGTCCCCCTTCAGGAGGAAGCGGTCAGCACCAGCGTGAGGTCCTTGTGGCTGAGCCCGGGAAGGTCCGGGGGTCCGCAGAAGCGTCTTCTTGTTCCTTTTGGTCGAGGTCTGATCCCTCGGGAGGCCTACGAGGGCGGTGACGTCAGCAGAGCGTCCGTCCGCCACGAGGTTCTCTTCGAAGTGGAGAACGAAGATTGTAAAGAGAAGATTCTTTGTTTCGTTTTGTTCCCTTTGTATCTACGGCCTCGTTTATGGACCAAGAGGTCTCTCGTTCGTATGCTTTACCTTGGTGACGGATCTTCATCAAAATGCAATCGTCTGAGGCTAGAAAACTAAATCTATGAAAGGGAAATCTTAAAGAAGAGTTGAACGGTCTTATATAAACATTTATATCAACTGTGTAGAATGAATGACTTGAATTCGTCCACAAGAAGAATGTGTTTTTAGTCATGAGAGAGAGTGAGTGAGACAGAGAGAGAGAGAGAGAGAGAGAGAGGCAGAGAGAGAGAGAGAGAGAGAGAGAGAGAGAGAGAGAGAGAGAGAGAGAGAGAGAGAGAGAGAGAGAGAGAGAGGGTGGGGGGATTCTGTTTCATCAAATGGGATGCAGAAAAGAGAGAGTCTGTCTCTCTTGACGAGGAAAAGGTTGGGGTAAACTTTGCCCTGGAATGGAAAGAGGAGGAGAATATCGGCTTCGTTAAACAGACACGGGTGAGGTCGCGGTCATAAAGGGGAGCAGACTTTCCTGGAGGGAGGGAGGGAGGGAGGGATGGAGCGAGCGAGGGAGGGAGCGAGCGAGGGAGGGAGGGAGCGAGGGAGGACGGGAGCGAGCGAGGGAGGGGTAGAGAAGGAGTTGGTGAGGGCAGGTAGGAGGGGGAGACGAGAAAGAGAGAGATATAGTGAGATAGACAGAGATAGAGAGAGATAAAGAGAAAGAGAGAGAGTGAGAGAGAGAGAGAGAGAGAGAGAGAGAGAGAGAGAGAGAGAGAGAGAGAGAGAGAGAGAGAGAGAGAGAGAGAGAGAGAGAGAGAGAGAGTGGGAGGGGAGACAGAATGGGAGGAAATAGAGATAAAGAGGGAGGGACGATTGGAGGTATGAGTGAGGGATAGGAGTGAAAAGGAGGGGGAAGGAGGGAGGAATGTGAGAGAGAAAGGATAGAGAGAGAACAGAGTGGTGGAGGATGGGAGGAAAGAGAGAAGGAAGGGGGAAGACACACACACACACACACACACACACACACACACACACACACACACACACACACACACACACACACACACACACACACACACACACACACACACACACACACACACACACACACACACACACACACACACACACACACACACACACACACACACACACACACACACACACACACACACACACACACACACAGAGGTGTAGACGTGTAGAAGATGTAGACGTACGTGGGCGGAAGGGTAGATCGATAGAGGGGTCTATGAGAAGATCTGCTAGATGAGCGGATAAGGGATATGAACAGGGAGAAATATGGAGGATTGTATGGGGAGAATAGGAGAGATGGAAGGGAGGAATGGAAATAGAGATGGAGGGATTGCTTGTGAAATGGGAAGGTGGGAGGTGTTGGAGGTGAGGTCTTGGAGGCTGAAGCTCTTGGAGGCTGATGCTCTTGGAGTTTGCAGGTGATGAAGACTACTTGCCAGGCAGACACTTTCGTAGAAATAAGAAGTTTCATTAAATATGTAGAAGTGTATTCAGATGCAACTGCATAATAAAAAAGAGATCACACCAGCGTGGAAATCTGTCCTTGACTTTCGTTTAACATCAGAAAAGGATTTGGTGAGGATGCTACGCCAGGAGGCACTGAGTGTCTGCAATCTATGTGTTCGTCTCTGTCAAGGTCTGAAAATATTTCCACCATTAGTTTTGTTGAATGATTGATAGTATTTTTCGTTTTCGTCTTCTATTCTACTGATTTTTTATATGTTTATCAAAAAATTCCTTTATCGAATATGTTGACGAGTAAGTTATTTTGGTTATTTTTGTGCTTTCAAGGATTATTTGTGTTATTTTATTTATTTTGCAATAGATTATTCTATTTTATTCTATTCTATTCTATTCTATTCTATTCTATTTCATTATATCTTTAACGTATGAGATCCCTTCAGTATTTCTTTTATTTTTGTGAAGTTTAAGATCAGCAGTTGTAATTGACTAAAAAATAAAGAAAAAGGACGATGGATTTATTAAAACAAAAATAGAAACGACAAACTTACATCCCACCGTTTCCAACAACCCGAAGACTCAAATTACCCAAGACGACTTCAGCTAAATTTGAACAGAGGTTAAGACTAGGGCTGGGCGGGATCCGAGTACTGGACCCGAATCCACCGGATCCGACAAGGCAGGAGGGACCCGAGTACCAGATGTTGGTACTCGGATCCGCTGAGACGAGTACAAACGATTACTCAAATATCTATTTTCCCTGTGGAGCCAAAATTCGTTATGACCACTATCTTTACGAAGCATTACATTTATACCATACTTGATATTATCATTAATTAGTTACAAAGTCATATGTTGCAAATGAAATTACAATAGAAATAAACTATTATTTTCGGCTAGCGATGCATGGCATACAATTTCAGTATTGCCATCGGCATCTCAAATTCTTCGGAGACTGATTGGCTGATGCGCTGTGACGTCACAGCAGAGGGTATAAATAGTGCCGCGCACTCCACTGAACCGTAATATAACTAATGCAAACTTTTTTGTACAGCAGTAAATATGTAACAAATATAAATCTGTGTGCATAACTGACGTATTATAGTGGACAAAATACTTCAGCAGTCAGAGATAATTCAGCAGTCAGATAGAGATTCCTTGGTGTTCCTCTTGAGTGGGATTCGCCTAGTTGGTGTGGACTCGAGTAGATGTAGCTGTGGCGATTACCAATGCCAGGCGAATACCGCGCGACTGGGATCCGACAGAGGATGTCAGTCGGATCCCGCTCCCAAACGAATCCGTGGACTCGCGCTGCCAGTTCTCCGTGCTGAAGGAAGTACTCGGATCCGGATCCGAATCCCGCGGATCCGCCTGGCCAAGTACTCGGATCCGCGAATACTTAAGAACTCGGATCCTGCCCAGCCCTAGTTAAGACATATAACAAAACGGACACGAAAGGGTTAACATCGTGGTTTGATTTGGGTGTCCTATGTCCGTGAACATAGTGTCCTGTAGGTTGAAGCAGGAGCCTCCTATAACTCAGAGCCAAAGTGTCTCCTATTCTTTTCACATTGTGGTCATAAATTTCACACTGTAATGATATTACGTTCGGCTAGGCTACGATATATGCCAAGGAGGATTTAATATTTAGTTCAGCCTTGTGGTCCACGAATCAGGGTTCGTTCGTGCTGTTCTGGTTGTGGTTCCTATTATCCAGTGACTTGTCTCAATAGTGTACGACTGTGAGTGTGTGTGTGTGTGTGTGTGTGTGTGTGTGTGTGTGTGTGTGTGTGTGTGTGTGTGTGTGTGTGTGTGTGTGTGTGTGTGTGTGTGTGTGTGTGTGTGTGTGTGTGCGTGCGTGCGTGCGTGCGTGCGTATGTGGACTCTCGTTGTTCTGGAGACTCGTTCTTCCTGTACAACTTTCTACGGGAGTGAGGAAGAAGAGACAAAGGACTTCATATTGAAATCTATTGAGATAATTGTGTATGATAAAACGTTTCACCAGGTCCCTCAGTCATTATCAAATTTATCAAATATTATGTGTACACACACACACATATATATATATATATATATATATATAGATAGATATATATATATATATATATATATATAATGTCATGACTGAGCGCGGGTAAATATGTCAACCCGTTAGTTTTCCAGACTGTCTGCTTGGCTTGAGCAGCGCCTCTTATAACTGTATAGACCGATGCGGGAGTGGCAGTCACGGTCGCATAAGTCCCATCTATGTATTGATTCTGGTCTGTTGACTGTCGTTTCCTTTCTGTGAGCTCGCTTTTCTGCTGCCACAGCAGAGAACTTCTCTTCACCAGGCAGCAGCTGTTTGTGCATCGTGCTTCTCCAACTAGTGCTGTCGGCTGCGATGTCCTCCCAGGAGTTGGTGTTGTTATCGAGCGCCTTCATTTCTTTTGTACACACACACATACACATACACATACACACACATACACACACACACACACACACACACACACACACACACACACACACACACACACACACACACACATATATATATATATATATATATATATATATAATACAATATAATATACATATACACATATACATATATATGTGTACATATATATATATATATATATATATATGTGTGTGTGTGTGTGTGTGTGTGTGTGCGTGTGTGTGTGTGTGTATGTATTCATATATATATATATATATATATATATATAACTATATATATAATATTATGGGGGAGAGGTAGCAAATGAAACGTTATGACCTGAGTATGGAGTTTCATTCAGACCGAAATTTTCGACATCCTAGGTCATCTTCAGTGGAGTGAAGAAGACTATTATAAACAAAAAATTCCCATTTCTTGCTAATATCTTTAATGTAGTCTGATGTGCATGATCAAATTCTCGAGTACATTTTGAAAATATGCGTGGTCTGACAACCATCGACGACTTATCAGCTAAACTTAAGAAAATAAACATCCCAACATATGAATTTATTCTTTAATTTTTTTTTTATTATATAAACTTGCTTTTTAACAGACTAATTTTAACATCTTTAAAAAGACATAATATTTATATTTTTAACGATACAATAGATTCTTCATTTTCAAAAAGCATATTAATTTAATATTTTTAAATAAGTAATTGTTCTTGTTAAACAATATGAATTATCATAAATTTTACTTTTCCATTGAAACATATATCAATTACTCCCATTTTGAATATATATGTATATATATATATATATTTATATATATATATATATATATATATATATATATATATATATATATAACCATAGATTGTCCTTTTTTTATCCTTACAGGTGACTTACGATATGTTAACTTGTCCTTTTTAAACAACATATTAATTTGTACTCTTTGAATAACATATTAATTTGTCTTTTTCACATAACAGGAGAGTATGTCATTTCTAAATCATACATCAACTTGTTTTTATTTCAAACATAATATTGATTTCTCCTTTTCAAAAACCTCAAATTGCCCTTTGCAAACAAAATATTAATTTGTCCTTTTTTATCTTTTCAGGTGAGTTACGAGGATGTATCAGGCCCCTCAATGCCGTGCCTGTGCCGTAAGTACACAACTCTCTTGCTGTCGCTTCTCTTGCCCTTTTTCACTACTATCTTAGGAGAAAAAAAGCCTTTGTATATCCTCTCTACGACGAAGCCTTACGTGCCTTTATCCAAAACCCTTTTTTAGGACAGATCCAATCGTGTTTCGTTGGAAACACTTTTTCATTTCATTTTATTTTGATTTTTCCTCTACTTGCGCCTTGTAGATAAACATTGTACATTGCATCGTGATAGGGAATAGGTTTTTTTTTCGCTTTTTGTTTTGTAGATACAAAAAACAACATTGTAGTATATTCTATTAGCTTGCGATTTTTTTTAGTCTTTTTTCAATAGTATCTTTTTAATTTCGTGCATTTGGAATGAGATTATGCAGACATACAATTTTTTTTTTTGCTCGATTATTTCAGAAATTATTTGGAAACTTAGCTTGAGTGCTTCATGTACTCCTGAGTTGGAATTAAAGAAAAATTATAGAATCAAATATATAAAAAAAAAATACATTTTTCATCAGTGATATATTAGCTTAGTTTCTCCATTTTTTTTTTTGTTTTTTTTTTTAATTTCTCGGAATCAAGTGTTACGTCAATGCTGGAAACTAAGAAAAAAAATATCCTAAAGAGTAACGGTGATGTCAAATATTACACTTGTGCGATTTTTTTTTTCTTGTAACGAATAGAAAAATGTTTTTTGTCTGAAACTCAAAATGTATCTTTGCTCTTATTGCTTCCGTCCTGCCATTGATCTCAGAAGAAATCGTCCTTTAAACCATACAATCCCCTCATTTAGTTCTGGCTGCCGCCAGGTGATTTTATTCGGTTCTGGGGATGACTCTGGAGGGGAGAAGATAAGGTCTAGGTCCATTGAGACTCCAGTTACCCCAGGTCTACTCGGCTGAATAAAATAGTCTGGCGTTTTCCAGAAAATTATATTCTTAAAGGCAATGTGCAGGTTCATGCACTTACATGTATGCTAAACTATACAGATATATACAGTAGGTATATATGAATGTATATACTTCATATATATATATGCCCACATACTGTATGTGTTCATGTAAATAAATGTATAGATATATATGCATAGTATGTGTGTATGTGTATATATATATATATATATATATATATATATATATATACATAGACATACACATATGCAATAAAAACACTAGGAACGTGTGTTCACAAATGCGTAAGTAGCCACTAGTGGTTACTTATGCATATATATATATATATATATATATATATATATATATATATATATATATATATTGGTACATTGTGACAAGTTGATGAAGGTGGAAAAAGAAGTCACGGGTCTAGTTCCGAGTTACTGAGTTTATTCCTGACCGGTTTCGCTCTATGCTTCTTCAGAAGAAGCATATAGCGAAACCGGTCAGGAATAAACTCAGAAACTCGGAACTAGACCCGTGACATATTTTTACACCTTCATATATATATATATATATATATATATATATATATATATAAAAATATATATGCTTCAGAGAAGAAAATACTGAGGAAAATAGAAAGTCTTAAGAAGAAGATCACCAACGCAGAGTATGCAGTGATTTTTAATAGAAAATGTATCAATGAAAACCTGCTCCCTAAGTTCACTAATATATACATATATGTATATATATATACATATATGTATATATATATACATATATGTATATATATATACATATATGTATATATATACATATATGTATATATATATACATATATGTATATATATATACATATATGTATATATATATATATGTATATATATATATACGTATATATATATATATATATATATATATGTATAACTGTTGCATACAAACGGAGATATATGAATTGGCATTGCCTATCGCATTCACTACAGTGCCACCTCTTGCAGCATATATTTATTTTGAATAACGACAGTCTATTTCATTTGTGTAAGGGCTAACTTGGGACCCGAAATAGGGTGTCAATTAATGAAGACCCCATCTTCATCCCGAGGTTGGTCTTACCCTTAGCGTTAACCAGAATAAAGGCCTCTAAAGTGCGTCACAGTGTTGAAGGTATGAACAAGACTTCATAATTAGAAGAGTCTTCGACAACTACCGACGCGTTGCAGAGGTCCGACGATCTGGCCGGGAGTTAGCGGCCGGGACGACGCGTTCTGCTCTGACCGATACATTTCAAACTTGTCCGAAAAAAAAAAAAAAAACACGGTCACTTATGAATCTGAATCGAAATTATTTTGATTTATCTTTTGCGAAAAATGGAGATGATATCACACGGAAGGATTAAGGTGAATGGCAAGAGCTCATTCATAACGAGTCCTGGAGATGGATCAGATAAGAGCTTCATTTTTTTTTTTTTTTTCGTTCAGATTTCGCCCATTTCGAATGAAAACAACAGAAGCCTTTCGAAACAGAAACTTATTTTTATTCCTAAAAGTTTGATCAGTTGACCTGATAAGGAAATGGGTTTGCCTTTATAATATCTGGAAATAATTGTCATAGTTGAAGTAACGACATAAAAAAACATACCAGACCTTTAACCTGAATACTTTGGGAATAATTGTTATATTCCTTGTTGCCGTTAGGCAATTTTATTCAGCTGAGGGATTTTTCCATACGTGTAAAGGTTAATGAGAACTTTGGGTGTTTCCTTGTGACTGATGACACCAAAATAACCAATGCTCTTGTATAAAATAGAGTTGCGAGGACCAACGATGGGTACCTCTTTGTGGTGGTCTTACAAATCGGACGTCGGAGAGGCTCATCTCCCTACATCTCTCCATACAATCCCATCATCACACACACCTTCATCTGGAGGTGCAGCCCCGAGAGGTAGGCACTCTGTCTCCGGATAGTGCCCAAGACCTCTGTCAACTTTCTTCCCATTTTTCACATAAAACATGCAGACAACCAGTGACTACTTCCCTCCTCCTCTTCTCCTCCTCGTCCTCCTCCTCCTCCTCCTCCTCTTCCTCCTCCTCCTTTACTTGTTCCTTTCTTCTTCTTCTTCTTCTTCTTCTTCTTCTTCTTCTTCTTCTTCTTCTTCTTCTTCTTCTTCTTCTTCTTCTTCTTCTTCTTCTTCTTCTTCTTCTTCTTCTTCTTCTTCTTCTTCTTCTTCTTCTTCTTCTTCTTCTTCTTCTTCTTCTTCTTCTTCTTCTTCTTCTTCTTCTTCCATCCTCTTCCTCCTCCTCCTCTACCTCTTCACTTACTTCCCCTTCCTCTCACCTCTTCTCTTCCTTCTTCTCATCATCCTCTTGTTCCTTCTCCTTTGCCTCCTCTTCTTTCTCACCGTCACTGACATAGAAACAATCTAAATTGATACAACACAAACAGCAATCTAACCTTTCTTCCCGGAGAGATCAGCGAGAGGTTCCGAGGACCGTAAGGGGGCGCAGTGGGGCTACAGGTGTCTAGCAGAGCTGGGCGCGTCCCTCTGTGCGTTCCTATGTGCGTTCCTCAATGTCCTCACTGGCATTACTTTGCTCAAGACACCGAGGAACGCTTCTATTAACGCACCGAGGAACGCGCCCAGCTATGGTGTCTCGTCACCTTAACTCTAGGCAACATTTCTCATCAGAATATCACGATAGACTTTTATGTTATGCTAAGATTATTCCTAACATGTGTAGATAGACTGTTAGCCCTAAGTTTTATATAGACTGACATTTTCTAACATTGACCCCTAATAACCGTGGTTCTTAGTATATGTAGGATCAACTAAACTAGGAGATCAGTGTGCATTAAATTAATTCATCACTATTAAAAGATCCACTAACAGCAACGCATCTCGGTGTTATGTTAACCCAGTTCTTACTGGTCTCCTAGTCTGAACGTGTGACAAAGGAAATTCGTCATTCTGACCTACTAGTTAAGGTCTATTGTCCTATGTCACGTGTATTTCAGATATAAAGAGAAAGTCATAATAACGTCAGGCAAACAAGCAAGAACAAGATGTGTCAGCACTTAAGCCGTTCTTACCCTGAGTGTCAATACAGTTTTATAAGAAGAGTCAAGACTTAGAATAGGATCTGTCAAGGATAACGTGGGCATAAGAGCCTTAAATTGTTTATGGAATTTCCTTCTCAACTGAGATTATGATGATGATGATGATGATATTGATGATGATAGTGATGATGATGATGATGATTATAATTATAATAATTATTATTATTATTATTATTATTATTATTATTATTATTATTATTATTATTATTATTATTATTATTATTATTATTATTATTATTATTATTATCATTATTATTGTTATTGTTATTACTGTTGTTATTGCACTAAATTGTTTATTATTCATTTATTATTATATATTATATATATATATATATATATATATATATATATATATATATATATATATATATATATATATATATATATATTGCCAATACAAGCACATGTGAGTTAGAGTTCTGTCAAGCTCGTCATAATGCCGAGGACGATACTAATGAAATATGATGAAAAAAGTAGGGTACGTCTAATTTTGCTTATGACACCATACCTAGAACGAATTTTAGATATACGTAATCCGACTAGACAGTCTATGTAATTAGCCGCACGCTTATTTTGTTTAATTTTTTGTATGCGTCTCGCTTTTGATGTTCACCAATCTCATACATAAAGTATGAAGTGAAATATGCAAAAGTATAGCATGGAAATAGTAATGTTAAAGAAATATTATTTGCGAAATAAAAGTATCTAGTAATATTACATTATGTATGGTGAAATTACGGTGACTGTTGTATGATTTATAGTTCTGGTTGTGGAACAAAAATTTTATATCAAAGTATAAAATCTATAGGGATAAGAAAGGTACTGTTAGTATCTGTACAGTGAATGAATGAAATCAACATGTATATATATATATATATATATATATATATATAATATACAGTATATATAATATATATATGTGTGTGTGTATATAATATATATAATATATATACATATATATATATATATATATATATATATATATATATATAGGTTGTGTCTGCATCTGTCTGGCTACATGTCTGTCTGTCTGTCTGTCTGTAAATCTGTGTGCATTATATAAAGTCATACATAATTTTTTTTTTATTTTAATGCGTATTTGCATATATGCGCATGCTTGTCTAGGTCCATTGCTATATTTTAATTACAGTATTCTCGTCATGGGACGAACATAATTTACATGATCAAACCCTATTGTTATTTGAATATGGGAATCAAATATTGTGTATTTATGAGAAAATGGTAACATATATTCGAAAGCGGTTTAATCTCTAACTCAGCACTGCATTCAATATTATTCATTAAGGTTTAAATGTTGTATATTAATATGATTTGCCGTTTCGTCAATCATTTCTTGTCCAATTAATTCCATGAACGATGTGTGGCAAATTTGCTCGTAGCTACGTGAGGTCATTTCCGGCCTCCTGTGATCGCTTTGAGTGTTGGAGGCTGTTTTTTTTTTTTTTTTTTTTTTTTTTTTTTTCTTTGTTTTTTTTTTCTTTTTAAGGAACTTAAAGATTAAAAGGAGATGTCAGTACTCCTTGGATTTTTAATCTACGTTGGAAAAAATATATGGCGGCACCTAGGATAAACTCCTAAAATCATTAAACACAACAAAAGGATTAAAATTTTCAACAATTTCAAAGTAACCAGATAACTTTGTATTTGAGCTCTATAGTTACCTTGATCACTAAACCAGTTCCTGGTGTCCGTTTTGTCTATTCTATTATGGGTATCGAGAGATGATTCCATCGCTACGAAGACCTTGAGTCTCCAGCAGATGATTTAAGGAACATTTGAGATGATTTAGTGCAGTGTATAGATTTTCACACATAGTTTGGTCCCTCTCGTCATTTATATACCATTTAGGATGATTCATTCTAGACTATAGATTTCCTCACACAATCCACGGCTTTTTATATACTGAATATAGCCATCTGGTTTCGTTATGATCTATAAATCAAGGATCAGGGATAAGAGGATGCGTTGAACACAAAAATCAAATTATTATTTTCACGCACTGTATGAGGGATTGTCTAAGGTGAATAAATCTATCTTGATTAAGTTATAATAACATTACTTTGACAAAATGTTGTAGCACATATGTAATTAATAATCACGAAGAACCCACAGTCGGAATAAAAAGGAAACTTTAGAAGAATGTGTAACTTCTATATTTCGGCTAATAGCTATAGCGCTCTTCCTGAAGACGGCTATAGCTATTAGCCGAAATATAGAAGTTACCTCATTCTTCTAAAGTTTCCTTTTTATTCCGACTGTGGGTTCTTCGTGATTATTATAATAACATCACTAAACCAAGGGACCAGTACTTCAATGGGTTAAGGCCAGGTGAGGCTGTGTTGGACAAGCAAGCAAATGAACGCCTGTTCAGAGCATAATCAATCATTTTCAAGACGACAGACCCAGCTGAGGTGAGCACGGCTCTACTCGCCGGCTCGGATCTCGTTCGGCCGTGGCCGAGACGCCTCCTCCGGCTCTGGGTATATACGAGTATATGCCCCTGTTAACCAAATCACGGTCGGAGCTTGAAGCCGTATTTCAAAGACACGTCGATGATAAATCATAGACGTGGGGCCTAAGATTTGCATAAATGCGCAATCGCTTTGATATTAACCACTCCAAGCTAATTTGTATCTTTCTCGCATTCGCTTAATTGTGGGTTCGAGTACTGCACTTCTCTCCGATTCCCAGCAGTGACTGTCACCTGCCCCAACAGTCCTTAGAGCGCATAAGGTAAAGGTGACGGCTTCGACCGCAACTACTGAGCACCCTCTGGCGTAGGCTTCTTACCATCTTCTTCTACGTGCGGTGCTGTGGAGTGAACATCTTGGTCCCTGACTCGTGGAGACAAAGGGTGTGGTTCAGTCCTTATAGTCATCAGTTCCTGCTACTTGCACAGACTATCCTCCCACATTAGGTAAAGGTGATGAATCATCTCCTAAGATGTATGAAATTTGGAAATATGTATATATATATATATATATATATATATATATATATATTATATATATATATATATATATATATATATATATATTACCTCTCATGAAGTATCTCCTTATTAGTCATTTGTTCTTTTCTTCGTCTTCATTTACTTCTTCGTCTTCTTTGTTATCTCCTCCTCCTCCTCCTCCTCCTCCTCCTCCTCCTCCTCCTTATCCCTATCCCTATGTCGAACAAAGGCATCGATAACGAAGTCTTGCACCTTGCCAGGAGTCCAGTTCGGCAGACTCCTTCTTGCCCCAAAGAGTCTAAGACTCGGAGACCACAAGTTCCGCCAGATACATTTTCTGTCTCAGACGACTTCCTGTGAACTCACTCGTCCTCGCTGACCCATGCTGACCTACAGTCCTTTGGTTACTGGAGGTTTTACTCACCTAAATAAAAACACCTGAGAGTAGCCAGAATTATATAAACGATCAAGCAGGACAGTAACAAAATTAGTACATTTCCTATAATGACGCTTTCACCTCTTAGCTGAATAGAATTTTCTGTCGTTATTCAGAAAAACCCTGTGACGACCTCATCATGTGAAAGCGGTTAACAAATATGATGCCCCTTCAATTTAATACATAAGCTCAATATTTGACGTGACAATAAACTCCATAAAGAATGTAATCATGTAAAAGGGGTCATTACACACACACACACACACACACACACACACACACACATAAACATATATATATATATATATATATAAATATAAATATATATATATATATATATATATATATATATATTCTCACGCTGTTAACCAGGGTTTACCCACAGGTGAATAGAATAATTTGACGACAGGTAAAATAAACTATTGTATTCCGAAAATGCAGCGTCAAGTTTGAATAAAGATAGTGAAATAAAAATTCCACACAGGTTATGAGTAATAGAATACGAACGAACTAATTCATTGTCAGTCATCGGCATTTGGTTTAAGACTAACGGGAGCTTTCATGGTGTAAAAC
>NC_134806.1:38280023-38287523 GCF_046742065.1 Oratosquilla oratoria
GAGTCTGAACGTGTTAGCATATGAACATAAAAATGGAGACGACTGCAAGAGACCATAAAGCACTAGGCAGCTCCGTATCCATCACCACCTGTCATCCCCATCCATAAAGTTGTCTAATCGTTTCTTAAAACAACTGATAGTTTTAGCGCTTACTACATGGTCACTAAGTCTATTTCATTCGTCGACCACCATATTAGTAAACCAATTCTTGCCTATTTCCTTCTTAAATCTAAATTTGTCCAGTTTAAAACCATTACTGCGAGTCCTCCTCTGTTGTTTTAATATGGTCACCTTGTTTGCATCACCCTTGTTAAAGCCTTTGATGCACTTGAACACACCTATTAGATGAACCTGCACTCTTCGTCTTTCCAGAGAGTGTAAGTTAAGGTGCCTAAGCCTCTCTTCGTAAGGCACATTATGACATTTCTTAATATTGCTTCATATAAATACACATAATGGTTATATGGATATACTCCGTTTGTTACTATCGAAAGTCATTCAGGTAAACTCAAATTAATCAATATAATTTTCATATGGCGAACTCCCGAAGCTTTTATTAAAGATATATATATATATATATATATATATATATATATATATATATATATATATATATATATATATATATATATATATATATATATAGTTATGATACCTTTAGTCCTTCGTGTACTAGATGCTACAATAATATTTTTTCGGGTTTCCACCACGTAATTTTATTCACCTTACTGACAAATTCTGGGTAGTGAAGAGGCCTTAGTTTCAATTAATCATACCACCTTGATTGGAAAACTAATGGAAATATATTAATTTCGTTTGATTTAGGTGAGTTGTTTCCTGCCTTTTTTTTTTTTTAATGACATCCGTTTTAACTTTATAAGAAATCCTCACCCCCCCACAATTTTTTTCCTGTATATAGATTATATATTACTATTTGTGTGTCTGTGTATGTGTGTGTGTGTGTGCGTGTGTGTGTGTGTGTGTGTGTGTGTGTGTGTGTGTATGTATGTGTGTGCGTGTGCGTCTGCATGTGCGTGTGTGTGTGTGTGTGTGTGTGTGTGTGTGTGTGTGTGTGTGTGTGTGTGTGTGTGTGTGTGTGTGTGTGTGTGTGTGTGTGTTTGTTTGTTTACCTGCAACATTCAACACCCCGTTCGGTAACCATGTATCAATAAAATTTCCTAAGTGGGCTTGTCTGGCCTGTCAGAACTGACGTGACTTTCAAATACTTTTAAAATCCACACCAACCAATGCTAACCCTGGCGGACGTTCCTGCTATTAGACAGTAGAATTAATGTTACCCCTTGTGGTGAGGAGGTCTGTCTGTCTGCCTGTCTATGCGTTTGTCTTTTCATTTGTGAGTATGATTTTCTTTCTCGCTTTGTTCGGTGTGGTTTATTGTAGTGACATCCATGAGTTTAAAATCGACGTGCGGCCTGATCAATTTGCTATCGAGTGCTGTGAGAGATTGATTATGATTTGAGTATTTTTAGGTAATTTCAGAAAACACTTGTTCCCAACGCAAATTCAAAAGTGAATTGAAATCGTAATTTCATCGAAAAACCATTAAACGATAGTGACACAAAGTCTATGCAAATCGATAAAATAACTTATTACGCATTTTTGCAAATACGATTTTATATTGTATAATGTGTACCTAACCTAGTAAAACTGAATTAAAGGAGACATGTCGAAAACTTCTTGTATTTCAAGATTTCGCTAAATTTTTTTTTTTTTTTTATAAAACTCTAAGTAAATTTGAATGGCCAAGTGCTTACAAACTGATTGCGATATTAATCTGATTTATATATACAGTGTATATATATCTATATATCTATATATATATATACATATATATATATATATATATATATAGTGCATGACTTTTTTTTTTTTTTTTTTTTTTTTTTTATAACTCACAAGAACATCCGATGTCTTTTGAGATCATGACACATTGTTTTAGATCAAATTTTGGACATCTTTTTTAGGTAAAATTTTGCGCATTTTGGACCCAACGAACCTAGATGTGAACTTGGACGCGAAGTACAAATAGTTAACTACCAACTGTGACCAAAATCCACTTAGTTTTATCTAGACTGGTCGAGTTGATATAACTTCCTAGCTTATGTACGAGTATAAAATCTACAGGCAATTTTCATAAGTACAACAAACGAGGTCAGTAAAATTGTACTTTCTTGTTACAGAAAACGTTTGCCAGTACTGCCGAAACGTTTCTAAAGTCCGAATCATGAAAACACTTCGTCTGGCATTGCTCGACTGCAATGTCAAATATTCGTTTTTATCTATTTCATCAGCCCCTGATCAACACGTACCATTCATCCTTAGAACGCCAAGTAGGTCTTTGATTGAGTAAAGGTCATATATAATCAAGTAATGAAACTCAATTACGAAATCAAAACGATCGCCAGGCGACCAATCCACAGGCGTTAGGGTTAATAGATCGAAATGTAGACAGAGAGAGGGAGGGAGTGAGAGAGGGAGTGAGGGAGGGGGCGGAAAGGAGAGGAAGGCTGGGAAGACACACAGAAAGGCAGATTGACAAACACACAATAAATGAGGTTATCAGACGGCAGTTAGATATGTGGATAATACAGGGTGGTGGACAACCGGTCAAACCATAGAGAAGAAAGCAATTGGTAGGTAGATGAGGAAAGCAGACTCAGGCAGGCAGGCAGGGAGGGAGGGAGGGAGGGAGGGAGGGAGAGAGGGAGGGAGGAAGGGAGAGAGGGAGGGAGGTCAAGAAAGAAGCATTCTGGCAGGTAAACTGGCAAGCAGTAAAGAAAGTCTGGTGGGAGGGGAACGGGCAAATCGAGAGGCAGGTTGAAAAGTAGGAAGGAAAGAAAGAAGGAAGGAAAGAAGGGAAAAAGGAATGAATGAATGAAGGAAGGAAGGAAGGAAAGAAGGGAAAAAGGACGGAAGGAAAGAAGAGAAAAAAGACTGAAGGAAAGAAGGAAGGAAGGAAAGAAGGTAAAAAGGACGGAAGGAAAGAAGGGAAAAAGGACGGAAGGAAAGTAGGAAGGAAGGAAGGAAGGAAAGAAAGGAAAAAGGAATGATGGAAGAAAGGAGAAAAAGAAGGAAGTAAGGAAGAAAAGAACGGAAAAAGGAATGAATGAAGGAAGAAAGGAAAGAAGGAAGGAGAGAAGAAAAGAAGGCAGACAGGAAGCCAAGCAGACTGGCAGGGAAGAGACACGTGTGCACGCAGGTAGGCAGGCGGGCAAGCAAGCAGCCAGGAAGGCAACGTAGCGGCCAGGATGGTAGTACGGCAGACAGCAAATCAGTCATTCAGTTTGACAGGCAAGCAAGCATTTAAGAAGCCAGGCAGGTAGTAAGGCAGACATAAATGCAGTCATTCATTCAGGCAGACAGGGAAGCAAGCATGCAGGCAGGATTTTACAGTCATGCATTTAAGCAGCCAGGAAGACAGGCAGGCAGCGAAAAATGCAGACTTAATGGCTGGCAGTTATCTAGCCTGGACGTGATCCAAAGTTTTTGTAGAGGAAACGTTGTCGAAAGAAGGGGACGCATAGACATGCAAACCGACTTTTCATGTGACCCTGAAGTTTGTAAAAGGTGCCCGAACGATATGGTGGGAGTTGGGGAAGGAAAGGATGGGACTGAAGAAAGGAGAGATGCTAAAAGAAGAGAGTGAGTAAGGCTGTGGGTCGACAAGGAAGCAAGGGTGAGAGCCTACAAAGGAAAGTTGAGAGCAGACTAGGGGGGGTGGAGGTTGATGGGAAGAAGGGAGAGAGTTGACGGGGCGAAGGGAGATAGAAGAAGAAATTCGATAAAGCTGAGTCGGCGTATGATACGAGGGTAAACGAGGAAGGAGTGGGCGGGAGAAGAGAACACGAGAAGAGGAGAGGAGAGGAGAGGAGAGGAGAGGAGAGGAGAACTGGGAGGAAGAGGGAGAGGAGAAAGAGGAAGAGGAGGAGAGGAGGAAGAGAAAGAAGAGAGTAGGAGGACGAGGAGGAGTAGGGGGAGGAGGAAGAAGAATAAAAAGAAGAGGAGGAGCAGAAGGAGAAAGTGGAGTAGGAGTAGGAGGAGGAAGAGGAGAAGAAGGGATATTAAGAGGAGAAAGAGGAGGAGGAAGAGGAGAAGAAGGGATATTAAGAGGAAAAAGAGGAGGAGGAAGAGAGGAAGGGATATTAAGAGGAGAAAGAGGAGGAGGAAGAGGAGGAGAAGGGATATTAAGAGGAGAAAGACGAGGAGGAAGAGGAGGGTATGGTGAAGATGAAGGTTCGGGAATTTATAGTTGTTTCGTGAAGAAGATGACGTGATTCAGGAAGTGTATATTAAGCAAACTATGGGACAGGCAAGTGCCCGAGTTGGTGGGAAGGCGGTGGGGGGGGGGGAGTTGATGTAGTGATGGGGGGAGGAGGGAAAATCTGAAGGAGGACGAGGGTGAAGAGGGGGGAGGGGAAGATAAAGTGAACTTGATTGGGGAAGGAAATGGATAATTGAGACAAGGGAGAATGAGGAAGAAAGAAAGCAAACTTTTTAGGGGAAATTGAAATAGATGAGAGAGGAAGAAAATATTATCAGAGAGCGTAATAGATAAATTGAGGAGGATGGTAAATGAGGGGAAAAGGAAAATAGAAAGAAAAAGGAAGGTCACTTGATTGGAAAACAAAATAGATAATAGAGAAGTGGAACAAGAAAAAGGAAATCTTATGAAAATATAAAGAAGGAAAGAGGAAAGAAGAGAGGGAAAGAGAATATGTCAGATGAAAGAGGAAAAGAGAAGGGAGGATAGAATAGACGCAATAGATAAATAGGAACAAGTTTAAGTTGATTGCGAAAAGGATTAAAAGACGGAAAAAAGAGTCAAGAGATAGAGTTGAGTCCATCGAGCACCTGGAAGATCGAAGTAGCATTCTTGGGCGAATTAGACTCGAAGTGGAAAAGACAATCGGCCACTCAAGAAAGTCGTCTTGTACCGACAACATTGATGACCGCGTACAATGGTAAGACGTCACATACGAGTACATATGCACATACATACACATACATACATACTTGCATACATAAATTCGTACATACATAAATATACTCGTATACATACAAACATACATTCATTATATACATACATATATAGCAGTAACTCTATCTGTATTGTGACCTTCCCTTTGAGAATTCTTGAATAATGTGTGGTTTCTGTGACCTGAGTTATTATGCATCGGCAGCGTGACCTTAGCGACATGGCACAACAACCCTCTTGACCTAAGAAACATAACGTCATAGGGTACCCGATGAATAGAAAATTCACGATGAAAAATATTATATATATATATATATATATATATATATATATATATATATACATATATATATACTGTATATATATACGAGTATATCACTGCCAAGTAATGTCGTAACACATTTGTATATATACAATAAAGACCCACTGTTGATTGGATAAAGAAAAGAAAGGAAATAACGATTTCCGTATATTTCGATCACTGACTGTGATACTCTTCAGCTGAAGAGGGTCACAGCTAATGATCGAAATATACGGAAATCGTTATTTCCTTTCTTTTCATAATCCAATTAACAGTGGGTCTTTAGTGTATATTATGTGTATATACATGTATATATATATATATATATATATATATATATATATATATATATATATATATTCAGTGGCTGAAGAGGTGAGATTAAGAAGGGGAAGTTTGGATGAAAAGGGGGTGAGGAAATACGTGGGGGGGGGTTCTTGGGTTGGGGGGCAAATTAGACTAATAGAACCAAGGGGAGAGAATGGGGAATGGGCAGGAGAGTACTCAATCATGCATAAAAAAAAAAAAGTAATTTTGTTCTAAATGATTCCGCTTGGTTTTATCCTGCTGAGAGGAGGATTCTGAAAATGGGGTCACGATCAAAATCAGTTCCGTTCAGTCCGGAGTCCCCAGATTGATAGCATTGTCTGGCGTTACTCAACAAAGACTGATTTAGTAAACACTATTTGATATACTAGAAGTTAAACGGGAAATACTTGAGGAGATGGAGGAGGAGGAGGAGGAGGAGGACAGGGATGAGGGAAAGGAGAGGATGGAGGAGAAGTAGGAGGAGGAGGAGGAGGACGAGGAGGACGAGCAGGTGGAGCCCTGAAAGAACCTTGAATGACGTCAGCACGAGGCTGAAATGACGTCAGAGCAAGGCCTGAAGGCCACTGCAAGCATGTTGGAACACCTGAAAATGACCTTTCAGGTCAAAAACTCGAAAAAGGAATCTGACGATAATCGCAGAGAGAGAATAGGAAGAGCTGAATAGAAGCCACTGCACGCCCATTCAGTACGGTAACTGCCCCTTTCCCCTTCCCACCTCCCCTACCCCTACCCCTCCCCTCCCCATCCCCATCCTCCTCCCTCGCCTCCTCCCCTCAGCTGAATCAAATTGTCTGGAGATAGCTAGAATGAATTGGTTTGAAGGACAGCGGAAGATGATACTGTGAAGAATATTCAAGGATAGGGAGATAACCAAAGAATGTTGTAGGAATGTGTGAAGGATAAGATTATGTAAATGGGGGAGATGGGAGGAACATTATTTTCAACAAATTTGTACAAGAGATGGAAAGGGAAAGAGGTTTTTTTTGGTAAGGGGAGTAGACGACACTTGTGACACGTCGCTCATCTGCCGGAAGGAAGGAAAATATATGTGACACACATGCAAAATACCCCGTGTCATCCTCATGACACTCGTCAGAACGCGCACGTGGAAGTCGTGTCATGAATAATCCTTCCTATGTCAGGACAACTTGGGTCACAGAAGTTAACACGCATTCGTAGTATGAGCAGTATTCTCTTGTTCTTTTTCATAATGGGACCCACATTTTATGAGTCAAATTAGTGTCGTGTATGTTTCAGTTTATGAGATCTTAAGCCTTTAGTGGCCGGCGGGGACGTCTCAACAACAAAACAATTTTGTAAATAAAAAACGTACTAGACGTGTTTTTCATATAGTAGCCATGAAACGTACAACAGTTGTCTGCAGGTAGTTACGAAATGTACTAGAACTACTATAGTAGTCACTAGTTAACACAAATTAGAACTAATAAACGGTTATAATTTAACTAACTTTGCTTATGTCTTCATGTTAAAATCCTATTCATAAACAAGCACTTTATGTAATTATCTCTAATGTATCAAGATAATTTGTCAAAAAAGATAAAAGGAAGAGAATGAAATTCAGTTCAAGAGAATAAACCTATTCTCTCCAAAATATTTTTTCATCAAATATAAGATATCACTTATTAAAGTTTGGAGTCCTCAGCCTAATCTAGAAAGATTAAACTTTGGTTCTAAACGAGTAAGATTAATCCTAGTTTATGCACCTATTTCCCTTGTATAGCTCCGTATGGGGCCAGTTTCTGAGATGAAAAATAATTGAAGCAATTTCTTGTGTAAATTCGGGTTTACCTAAAACCTCTTGGCTTTGAGGCTTCTGCTCTTCAGGCTTCTGGTCTTCAGGCTTCTGGTCTTC
>NC_134806.1:38290023-38302523 GCF_046742065.1 Oratosquilla oratoria
TGTGGTTGTCTCCTGGTTCTCTCGACCTTTGTCGAAGTCCAGCAAAGGATTAACGTGGATTACTTCGACAGAGCAAGAGACCGACAAGAGACCCTCTGGTTCACAGCGAAGTCGGGCTGCTTCTGGTACAGAAGAAGACTTTGAGGTTTCCATTGAATTTGGGTTCGTTTCCACATCTGTTTCTCATATCCGTCCATTCGAGCGTGGATTACCTAAATACCTGGTTACCTGGGTACCTAGATACCTGGGTACCTAGATACCTGGGTACCTAGATACCTGGGTACCTAGATACCTGGGTACCTAGATACCTGGGTACCTAGATACCTGGGTACCTAGATACCTGGTTACTTGGATACCTAGATACCTGGTTACCTGGATACCTAGATACCTGGTTACCTGGGTACCTTGATACCTGGTTACCTGGATACCTTGATACCTGGTTACCTGGGTACCTAGATACCTGGTAAGTTGGATACCTGGTTACCAGGTTCATTTGGCCCCTGGTTATCTGATTAATTGGATACCTGACAAACTAGATACTTGGATATCTGATTATCTGTATACCTGGCAATTTGGATAGCTGGTTACCTAGATATCTGGTTAAATGGATACCTGGTTGATTGGATATAGGGTCACCCAGATACCTGGTTAACCGAATACCTGGATATATGGTTATCTGGAAACCTGGCTACTTGGATATCGGGTTACTTAAATACCTGGTTAAATGAATACCTGGTTACCTGGTTCATTAGATACATGGTTACCTGGATACTTAGGTAACTAGATATCTAGATATCTGGTTACCTGTCTCCTTGGATACCAGATTACCTGGGTACTTGGTTACTTGAATACTTGGGTACCCGGTTATCTGGTTACCTGTCTCCTTGGATACCAGATTACCTGGGTACTTGGTTACTTGAATACTTGGGTACCCGGTTACTTGAATACCTGGTTGCCTGATCACCCTAAATACGTGAAAAGGAAATCGGAAATGACAGTGATGAGTTGTCCATTCAACGCAGACAAGTCGTGAGAAAACCGTCACCTGTGCCCTGTGTGGTCGGAGAGCCGGGTGAAGTGGCAGTCATCGAGAGATCTCAAGGGTCGAACAGTTGCCTTTGTATTTAAGAGGTTACCAAGCCCACCGTTACACAGCAGCACACACAAAGTAATGGGATCTTTTTTTTTTTTTTTTTTTTTTTTGCATCCGACCTAGATATGGATCAAAAGGTCTCCTGTCGGCATGCTTTGCCTTTGTAGATCTACATCTCGGATTTCAAATATGATGTTCAAAGTTATGATTATTGTTATTCATAACGTGTACTGAAAATCGGATATGGCTGAATAATATTACATATCGTATCGAGACCTCTTAGAGTTATTCATTTATCTGTTTTTCATCTTCTGGTAATGGTTTATGATTTGTTAAAGTCAATGATCTCCTTTTCTAATTGGTTAATTAGTAAAGAATAAATCAATAAATTAAATAATGCTGGAATTATCTCGATACCAGAACGTCCTCCATAAAGTTAAAATGAGTCGAGGGAGAGTTGAAAATTCGAGGGTTTTGGAACGAGACTTTCCAGACAGGCAGCTCGAGAACTTCCAGATCAGAACTGCCAAAGAGCTTCCAGTAATTCCATGAAGGAATATAATGGAAAAAGCAGCGTAAGGGATATGTATATACGAACACACCCGTACGCACACATGGACGTGTGAGTACATACGCACACTGACCTAATTATGCAGATGATGCACACATACAAACACGTATATGTACGAACAAGCATGCTCATGTACACTTACAGACGCAAACATACACACACCACCACCACCAATGGAAGTATTATGACGGGACCTCCCGAGCATAGTCTCTATCTTCTATGTTACAGTTAGAAGCAGTTAAGTAAACACACATACTACTTATCCTCATTATTAGTGGAAGAACAGTCTGCCACTAAATGTAACAAAAATTATAAAGTATCTCTCGTACAATGAGAAAATGAACTTTTCTCTGTTTATGACGAAATTGTTTATACGAACCAACTTCAGTCACTAATTGCTGCAAGAATAAAGTAATTTGAATGAAGATGACTTCCCAAACAAAAAGATTAAAAAAATAAATGCTTCTACTTCAGACCACCCAACCTGTGTTAATGGTCTTTCTTGTTTATAATATTATCTCTTCAAAACTGTCTTGTGTGTGTATATATATGTATATATATATATATATATATATATGTATGTATATATATATATTGCCATAATTCACAAGGCACACATGAAAATAATATGCAGAAAAAAAACCCGCTGGGAAATAAGAAGCCTAGTCCAAACGTTTGTGTCTATTTAAGACATAATCAAGGAATAATGTCTAAAATAAACAAAAATGTTTGGACTAAGCTTATTTCCCAGTTTTTTTTTTCTGCATGTATATATATATATTATATATACACCAATAGGCTTCTTCCCTATTATAAGGGAAATAGCCAGCCAAGGCAGGCTTCCACCACCACCATCTTACTCTGACCCATCACCCACTGGATTTCCTTTTATCTTAGTTCTTCCTGGATAAAGGATCATCCCTGACTCACGCCCGTAGCACGGGTCAGATGCAGTGTAGATATTAATAACATCTGACGCAATTATACAATACTTTTGGCTAAAAAATATATTGTATAATTACATCAGATGTTATGCTGCACAAAAAAAATATTGCTGAATACACATGAGATATCCATAGCCCCAGAAATTGATCACATGCAAGGGCGGCAGTTCGTCACGTGGGTAACGCGTTAATATGTCCTTATCATTTGCGATGAGGCGCTTGGCTGTGGAATGCGTGTGTAATGTGAGGAACGAGGCGTCAAATCCGGGCCCCCGGATAGGATCTCTTCCGGTTTGAATTCCGGGCGCCATCCATTTTAACTCCACCCCCGACAGGTCTCCTCTTTCGCCCTCGACAGCTGCGTTCCGGAAGGTTCGAACCTGATCCGTCCTTGCAGCCAGGCGTGTATACACGTGTGTTCGTACTTGTAGACAGACATGTATGTATGTATACATTCACGCACGTATACACCAACGCAAACGTATACATGCACACACTTCCATGTGCGATCATATATCATATATGCTCGTGTACATATACACGTTCAGCACATACATGTGCACGCACACACACACACACACACACACACACACACACACACACACACACACACACACACACACACACACACACACACACACACACACACACACACACTGTTAAATCTATGTGATGTGTACATCCCATATATATAATTATTTATTATTATTTGTGAGGAAATATCATGTTTCGTATGTTCGTTTATAAGAATATTGTATTTATGTTTAAGTGTCCATTGTGCATTTGTCTGATATGTCATTCTAATTGCGTCCTAGGTGGGGACGTGGGAGTGTGTCTTTTGTATTTCCCGCGTAAGCAGACTAAGAGGGGTTTTACATGATCTAACGGTTCGTCGAACGCGGTTCGACAGACACGTGTTTAAAGTGGTGTATGAACGTGTGAACGGGGTATTTGGTTGTCAAACACGTTGGTTAAACCCCAGATACCCCGTTCACACGTTCACACATCACTTTAAACACGTGTCTGTCGAACCGTGTAAACCCCCTCTAAGGATAAGGTCCAATTGGAAAGGAGCCGTGTAATGGTGTAGGCTCGCCCCCTTGTATTGTCCAATAAGCTACGAGTGTCTGCCCTCGTCACGAGGTAGAAACAAGTCTTTTGTATTAACCAATGAACTATGAGTTTGCCTTCGAGCGCCTGCCCAGAGCTATCCAACCGGGCAGATTCTAATGTACCTCCACTGAGATTAGTACCTTTTCCCCTTGGTCTTGTAGTAGCGAGCCAGGTTAATTAGAACATGGTATTGTAGTGCCCCTTTATAAGTGTGCGCGTAATGATGTATTTGGAGCTTAGGAATAGCTTCAGATTTCAGAACTGTGTAATAACTGTGAACCTGTTTTACGTACGTTCATTCCTGTTGAAACTTTCGAACTTGAACATTTTCTTATGTTAATCAGGTCGGATGCACATTGTTACGAATTGTCATATTTGTTTAATTCTCATTTGCCTTGTGGCACGTTTTTTTCATATGTTCACCATGTATTAATACTTCATATGATTTCTAAATTTATTTTATTATATTTTTTTAAAATTAAGTTAAATAGTTTTCTTTTTACCGTGTCCTCATGGCGGGGTAGTGACCTCAATAACTTTTCCTGATTCGTTGAACCCAGAAGTAGACATACGGTCTAAGGGTTTCCATTTAACAGGAGTTTAATATATTTTCTTGATGTTACAAGCCCCATGAAGTTCACAAGGGGGTTTGTAACAACTCTCACACTCACACACGCGCACATACACACACACACACACACACACACACACACACACACACACACACACACACACACACACACACACACACACACACACACACACACACACACACACACACACAAACACACACAACTGCAACTACAACTGTAACTACAACTGTAATAGTTCCGTCATAGCTCAAAGCTCATAGAACGCTGTCTTTGGTACTGAGGGGAAGTTGGCCTGAGAGTGACACGTCCTGTATTACATTTGATTAAAGGACTACGTTGGAAGGAGGGATTTGATGAAGATTCAGACATCCCAGTGAAAGACCTAAACGGAACTTCAGTTAAGTTTGTTAAAATAAAAGTGAATTGTAATAATGGATCACGTTTGCTGGAGAATTTCCAGTGTGAAGAACATAATTAAACTTAACATGACGTGTACATTAGAAAAAATATATAGGGAGAGTGAGAGAGAGAGGGAGGCAGAGAGAGGGAGACAGATAGAGAGACAGACCGACAGAGAGATAGATAGGGTGAGAGAAAAAGAGAGAGAGAGAGAGAGGCGAGTGAAGTTTAATCCTATAAAAAATGGTCTTGTGTTTTTATAGTGCACAGTTAATCAAAAGCGTGTTGAGGGGATTACTGCCTCACGTACGTTAATTACAATTATATGATCTAAACAAGAGCCTCAAGCGTTCTGCAAACTAGAAATTATCTAGAGAAAGGTTCTCGAGGTCACGAGAGCAATTACAGGGCAAAATGTAAAACTACACCAACTCTAAAATCTTACAAAGAAAAGAAAATCTCTGGTTTGTTTCTAATATTACTACAGCATTTAGTAAACCAAAAAATTAAGATTTAGATGTTTAAAACAAAAGGCCACAATTCTCATGAACTCGTGCAGTCGCTCTGAGTATGATTAAAACAAAGAAAGAAAGAAAAAATCTCTGTTTTTGAATTGGACTTGTGTCCCTGAAGGCATCTGTCTTAAAGAGCTCCTCTTGTTGCGTCTATTGTACAAAACATTTTGAAACAAACGTATTCCAATGAAAGGGACGTAGACTTGGGATGAAACCCTGACTTTTTCACTCACTTTCATTAATCTTATATTCTTAACTGTATAATTTTTTGATTGAGTTTGAGCTCTGTCTCAAAGTTCCGGTTAATATTTTCATTAGTAATTATACAACATTGTTGTAAATTATGTAGTATCCGTATTCGACGTTCAGTAAGATCTACAATCTATAAATATCGTATCATATTTCTACGTTCACTATTTATTGTATTCAGTTTTGTCATCAATATTATATATATATATATATATATAAATGCATATTTAATGTGTGTATGTGTGTCTGTGCGCGCGTGTGTGCGCATGTACGTGTACTTGTGTTATATGTATGTGTGTATACATTATAGATATATATATATACATACAAACATATATATATATATGTATATATATATATATATATACATACATACATACAAACATATATATATATATATATATATATACAATTGTGTGTGTGTGCGTACGTGTGTGCGCGCGTGTACGTGTGTTTGTCTGCGCTTGTGTTATAAGCATGTGTGTATACATTATATATATATATATATATATATGTATATATATTTATATATAATATATATACACACATGATTATCAATTTGTATAAGTAGTTTATGCATAAACAGACAAGAAGAGAGAGTAAGAGGTAAAGCAATCTATTAAAACTTCAATTGATCGCCTCGTTTGAAACCTATCAATATTTCATATTCTACTTGTAAATGCTTTCAGTATTTATTCAACGCAATATCCGGAATTCCAAGGAATCTTTAATCGCATCAACTTTTCCCTTTGATATTGAAGAAACAAATCTGGTCAGTATCTGTTCAGCTCCTCGCTCTCACCTTTCCCCCCCTTCTTTCCACATCTCCCCCTCCCTCTCTCCCTCTCTCCGCCTCTTTCCCTGTAACCCCTCTTCCCTCCACAACTCCGGTTGGGGTCATTTCGAAGGTTTTCAGGTTCTTTGAGAAACCAGAGGGAAATGACCTAATGGATCGGCTTCCTCAGGCT
The DNA here is from genome assembly GCF_046742065.1 of Oratosquilla oratoria. Lineage (NCBI taxonomy): Eukaryota > Metazoa > Arthropoda > Malacostraca > Stomatopoda > Squillidae > Oratosquilla > Oratosquilla oratoria. The sequence goes on from NC_134806.1 coordinate 38,296,469, forward strand.
TCTTTTTATTTCTTTCTTTTTTATTTTCCTGGGGTTCTCTTTTTTTGTGTTTTTTTTTATTATTTTCTTCTTCATAGGTCTCTTTCATTAGAATTCAGTTTCAATATATTAATAAAAGTCATAGCCTATATATATATATATGTATATATATATATATATATATATATATGTATATGTATATATTCATATATGTATATGTATATATTCATATATGTATATGTATATATTCATATATGTATATGTATATATTCATATATGTATATGTATATATATATGTGTGTGTGTGTGTGTATGTGTGTGTGTGTGCGTGCCCGCGTCGGTGTTTGTGTATGTGTACTTGTATTTATATGTAAAGACGCGCACTCATGATAGGACTGAGCACATACACCATTGTCGATGATATCTATTTCTGATTCATGCTGCGATTCTCCTTTGATTATATTGTTTTAAAGATGACAATGGCATTATGAACGCGTGACCGAGTTGTCTGCAGGGGAATATAACCTTGTATAGAATCTAAATTATGAATTTTTATAATCATATATACATATGTACATTATATATATATATATATATATATATATGTGTGTGTATATATATATATATATATATGTGTGTATATATATATATACATATATATGGAAAAGATTGTGTATATGTCGGGAACAAAGGAAAAGTGCCACTCGATACACAGAGTTAATCTGAATAGGCTATTAGTCCTCCATTATTGATGGGTGCCATGCAGATGAAATAAATGGCGGCAGAGAGAGTAAGAAAGTGCCACGGAAGGGGTTAATATCGTGAACCGCTTTATATGGGAGAGTAATGCTTTTGTGTCTCTATATATATTGTGGCCTTCATCACTTAGTTTGCAGTACTGTAGACACAGTTTATATGAAAAACTGAAATATCTCTGGAATCAAATACCTTGTAGCAGCCCTTTGTCCTAATTGAAAAATGAACCCGTGAATCAGCCAGCTAGAATCATTGAACCAGCTGAAAGCGGTCTTTTGTGCTCTGATTGGCATGATTACCCTCTGAGCATTATATATGCTTCTGTCATCTGCGACCTTCCATTGGCTCATTATGACACAGCGTTCCATATCTCGTCTACCGTGCGATGGTGAAATAGATCCAACGGGGTGACCCATATTGTCGTTTGTATTTTTCAATAGTATTGTCAATTTAGGGCCATTGTCCTCTACCGTGGAGTCACTGGAACCCTGGAGAATGGTAGAGGTTCAAAAGTGGGGCCACAGAATGGAGACTAGTGGGTTAGTGGATGCTTAGCGATTTTATTTAGTGTTGAAAGGGTCCACGCAAGTCCGGACAACAGCAATGCATAAGTAACGGAATATGAGTCGGTGGAGCACAAAGGTACCTAATGTTCCGTCGTTCACCAACTCTTCACATGAGGTCAAGTTAGGTCAGGTCGTTTATAATTTCGTAATATATTATGACTGGAAAGTTCCCATATAGCCAGCATATAATAATAAATAGATAGTTGTGCACAATGACTATATTCTAAAGTTAGGCCTTAACGGAATTCAATGATAAAGAAAACTGTGTCGGTTTTCTTTCTTCGTGGTTTTCTTTCAAAGAACAAAATTTATGTTTGACTATATCGATTACTAATGTACTTAAAATATCATATCTGTCCTTGGTTTAGCTTTAATATGAATTCAAAAAATTATTGTCTCCAATCACTACACTGTCAAACAAATTAAAGTACATTTTTTTTTTGCAAAACTATTGATCGTATGTCAGATGAATATTCAAAACTTTTTTAATTTAAATTCGACCTCTATCCATCCTTATGACTACAAAGCCTCTTGACATAACCATCTCTGTCTAGGTTTGCTTTATTAACCTCTTTGCTAACTTGATTAGTTACTTAATTACACTGATTGTTAGTCTTCCTTGATTGACGTAACTCAATCATATCGAATAATGATGAAGGTGAGGGTTCTCCGCTTTTAATTAACCATTAAAACCTTTCGATGAATAAAATCACCTGGCGACATTCATAATAGAATTCATAAGTTTATCGTGACTGTTCAAAATGAGCCTGCGCTTATCTAAGCTGAATGAAATTGTATGGCAATACTTTCAATAAAATATTGAATACAGGTCACACACACACACGCACACACACACACACACACACACACACACACACACACACACACACACACACACACACACACACACACACACACACACACACACACACACACACACACACACACACACAGGGCTGAAATAATTTCAGTATCGCTGCGCTGTGAGTCGTTACTCCAACTCTCGTAGGCGGGGAGTTGTGTGTGTGTGTGTGTGTGTGTGTGTGTGTGTGTGTGTGTGTGTGTGTGTGTGTGTGTGTGTGTGTGTGTGTGTGTGTGTGTGTGCGTGTGAGGTCACAGCTCATATATGAGCTCTGAGCTCTCTTCCGGGAGGGAAATAGCTGTCGATCACAAGTCCAACACGTGATCCAAGACCATGGTGAATAACACACACACACACACACACACACACACACACACACACACACACACACACACACACACACACACACACACACACACACACGATAAGAAAATATAGAAAGTAAAGGAAGGTGGGGGGGGGGGATAGTGAGGGATGGGATAGAGAAACAGTACAAAGACGCCTTATCGTCCCTCGCGTGTTTGTCATCTATATTGGAAAATAACAAAACTCGCTTATCGTCTCCGCCAGGCCGGAGGGAATCGTACCCAGTGCATCCACGGTACCGGAGACGTATGGGATGGTGTGACGTAGTTACCCCCATCCCCCCATCCCCCCATCCCCCATCCCCCCATCCCCCATCCCCCCATCCTCCCTTTCTCCCTTTCTCCCTTCCCCCCACTCCCCTAACATGATGATGATTGAAGTTCAAATTGCAATCGTCTCCCAATATCCTTCGGCGCCGAATTGCTCGTGCAAGTAATTACTGAGCAATGTCCGGCAATGATGTGCAACAAATGATTACTATGGCTGGAAAAAAAAAATATGAAGAGTCTGCTGTTCAAACTATTGGAGTTTCGATTTTCTCTTTTCTTTTTTTTGTTTTTGGGGGGGAAGGGTGGGCGTAATGGTCTAGCTAATTATTCGAAATAGGCTTTGCTTGCTCGCTTGCTTGTGGGTGGATAACAAGTATACCCAGCCCTGTTTGAGGAAATGGGTGAATAGTTACAACATCTTTACACTAAGAGATCTCTAGGAGATCTCGGGACCGTTGCCAGCTCCCACGAGGTTACGGGTATCCGGGAAGAATCATCCGACCGGCAAATAAAGAGAAAGTTATTTTGTAATCACTTACAAAAAATATGTATTACAAAAAAATTATTATTATCCCCTTTCGTATCAATTATAAAGAAAACTCATGTTAGATTACTGGGGGCTGAACTTGTAAAGAGGAATATTGCTGGATACCAAAGCTGGGCCAATATTTTCCATAACTATGCAAATAAGTCTTTCGTTATTGATGTATTAATGCAAATATAATAAAAAATAATGTAATTTGTAATGAAACTACTGTATACATAAATACACTTAACGCTCAACATCGAAAGATATATTAGTCTGATTCATACATACCATGCATCAGATCGTACAATTGTACATAGTAGTACGTATTGGTGATATGTGTTTGCATACATATATGAAGAACTAACGCCAAGAAGCGAGTATGATGTTTCGGTTTTCCTAGTTCCCTTGGCCAGTTACGGCAAGAGATTCCATGTCTTCGATGAGGACAAGAGAGCCAAGGAAGACTTCATTGTACTCGGAGGCACTGGACGGGAGGGTTGGGGTCTGTCAGAACCTTCTGCGTTGCTGCTGCAACTGTAAATCGAGGAAAGAGGTCATAATGTCAACGACATGATCAACCGAACTCCTGTTCAACCCTGCACGATAGTAGAACGACTGGTAGCGACTACGATTTGTATTTACCATCCTAGCACATAGGGCAAAGGTCAATGCGAGTTAAGGATCCTCCACGTGTCACTCCCTTTTAGTATGGGGCCACTTCTTGGCTAAATAACATTGCTCGTGTTTAACCAGAATTATGTCATTGAAGTGGATCATTCTATCGGAGAGGTTGAGAGGAAGCCCAGTACGATGACAAGAAAAAAATATATATTTTAAAAAATCTAACTATATTATCAATCTGCTTAACACTAATGTTCCAATATATCAGCTTCCAACTACATTAAGGGTAATTACTGTATCGAAAATATATTGGGCACTCAAAGAGGAAAGATACATTCACGCAGTTAATTACAATTATCCCTTTGACTACTGAGCATAAGAGTGTGGTGATCTCTTAAGGTTAATGAAATTATGCAACGCCATGAGAATAAAGATATAATCATACGAATTATGACATTTTTGAATAAAACACAAGAAACCCACAGTCGGAGAAAAAAAAAATTCTTGAAGAGGGCTACAGTTGGTAGCCGAAATATAGAATCTTCTTTCAATCGAAGTTTATTTTCTCCGACTGTGGGTGTCTTGTGTGATATAATTTAGGGTTTAATTGATGAGTTTTAATCTTTGGATAACGGAGTGTTGTCCCTCAGAGGGATGAAGTGTTCTGGCTTATAAGTCGACTTGGGCACGAAATAGATGCAACTCCTTCATTCTCGATGGGGGCGGAGCCACGGGAATGAATAAGTGCCACCCGGCACGGAGAAGGGTCAGCGAGCAAGACCTTTACTGCTTTGTCTGCGCAAAGGAGATTAACGAAGTACTTTAGCATTAGCCATTAAGAAAAAGGGTTCACCAGGATGAAAGGGATTAAATAAAGGGCAGTATATATATATATATATATATATAATTATATATATATGATATATAAATATGATATATATATATATATATATATATATTGCTGCGATTTTCGATCCTCATCAATTTGCATATCTGACAGCTTAGTTCCACAAAACGGCTGTTATGTACTTTAACTCGCGTCTCCCTTAGCTATTGCTGCAGCAGCTATCAGATTCTCTCCGCTGCCACTTCCGTAGCTGTTGGGAACGGCAGCTTCGAATCATGCTAATGGTGTGGCACATGCTCCCGCTGCAGCTTCTATAAATTATGATGATGGTGCCGCAGCTGCAGCAGGAGAAGCAACAGCTCCCTGCTATTACTGGTTGCTTTCCGGCGGCCTGAGGTGTTGACACAGCTGCTTTCGGTCTTTGTAAGTAGTCAGCGCCGGATCTTAATATCGTTTTCCTTTTTTTTCCGATATTCTTCTTCTTCTTCTTCCTTTCCCTCTGGTTCCAGCTATAGTCGGTTTTCTCTCTGTTTCTTTTTTTTCAGCTACCGTTGTTGGTTTTACTTCTCTCAGCGAGTATGTAGCTTTAGCTGTGAAGACTTGCTGGTAGCTGGGTAATAGCTCACTTAACACTTATCCAGGATACACGTTCTATATTTTTTAAATGTCATCAATTACCTATTCAACCCTTATAATATCATCCGTCCAACGCCATCCTTAAGAAAACATAACAAATATTATTCGTTCACGTACTGGTAACAAAAGACCTTTTGGTCTGTACAAAGGCCAGATATATGATAACAGTTACTAAAGTAATAGATCCTACTGGTAACACAGTGGTAACCTTGCTAGTAACAGAGATGGTAATAGTCGGTACTAAGTTCAGTAGCACATTTGGTAATCTTTTCGGCAACACAATAACTAATCCAGTAACACAGTTGGTAACCCTGCCAGTAACACATATGGTAATCCTGTCAGTAACGTATGTGGTAACCCTGTCAGTAACACAGAGTGGTTACTATTCTAATAATACAGTTGGTAGCGTTACCAGAAACAGAAATGGTAACCCTTCCAAAATCACAGTTGGTAATCCTTACAGTAACACAGATGTTTACCTTTCCAATAACACAGATGGTAACCTTCCCTGAAACACAAATGGTAACACTTCGTTTATCACAGTTGGCAACCCTGCCAACCCCGAAGGTACGCGGGATTCAAACCGACGTCTGCTTCTCGTATTCGGAGAAGCAGCTGAACAGT
>NC_134806.1:38310023-38317523 GCF_046742065.1 Oratosquilla oratoria
TCGATACGGACTGGGTGAGCGCTTGGGCAACTTTTAAATCACCTTGACCACTGCCGAACCGCTGTAACACCTTCTTCACCCTTTTCTCTTTTTCTCCTTATTTTGTTCTCACTCGTTCTCTCTCTCTCTCTCTATATATATACAGTATATATACATATATATATATATATATATACATATATATATATATATATATATATATATATATATATACATGTGTGTGTGTGTGTGTGTGTGTGTGTGTGTGTGTGTGTGTGTGTGTGTGTGTGTGTGTGTGTGTGCGTGTGCGTGTGTGTGTGTATGTATGCGTGTATGTATATATGTACTTACGTATGCATGTTTGTGAGCGTGTGTGTATGTGTGTATTTATGCATGTATGTATGTATGTATATATGTATGTACCTGTGTACTTGTAAATGGGCGTGTATACTTATACTGCTAATTTTGTATACAATGTTCTAAGTAAGAAAGGGGGATGTCCCAGTAAATAATACGAGTAGATAGATGAATAGATATTGAGAGAGAGAGAGAGAGAGAGAGAGAGAGAGAGAGAGAGAGAGAGAGAGAGAGAGAGAGAGAGAGAGAGAGAGAGAGAGAGGATGGCAGGCAGATGTAGAATGAAGACCTCAATTATGTAGCTGAGTGTTGAACCCGTTAGAGTGTTCTTCCATTATCATATATTTTTTTACTATTGACACCACAAAATAGAATATGTTATGGTCTCCATGTGGTATGAAGAACGCCTTGTCTGATACCTTGATGACTGAGAGACATCTGTCCCTTCAAAAGGGATGTGTACAGTATTCTTCTAATTGCCAAATAATCTTTTTCATCTAGAGAGTCTGAATATAGACTCAGTTGATGGAGATCCGGTTCCTGCCGAAGTCTGACCCATATCCTGAACGAGTTAATGACCTCGTTGAGTTAGCGACCTCGTTAGAGCCCAAAACCAGGAGACCGGAGACGTCATCGACCCTGAGACTTCGAGGGTCTTCGGGCCTCCAGTTCGGTTTTGTCTTCGGGTTCAGCGAAGCGTTCGGCACCGACTTCCCGAACTCGTCCATCGTTTCTGTTCTTTAGATAAGCCAATAGTTTTACAACCAACACCCGGTGGGGAAAAAATTACACTTCTTTGGTCATTCATCAACTTCTCGTACTTCTCTCCCAAATACTATTCCTCTTCCTACACCTCCTCCTCCCTCTCTTCCTCCCTCTCTTCCTCCTCCTCCACCACCTCCTCCTCCTCCTCCTCTTCTTCACCACCTCCTTCTCCTCGTTTTCCTTCCCTCCTTCCTCTCCCCCTTCTTATTTTTCCTGTCTCTCTTGTTCCCCCTCCCCTCCTCCTAACCTTCTCTTCTCTTCTCAATTTTCCCCTTCTCCGTTCCCTCTCTATCTTTTCCTTCTCTCTGTTGCTTCCCCATTTTCTCACTATTCCCTCTTCTATTCTTCCCCCTCCTATTCTTCCTCCCGTCCTCTTCCCCTCTCCTCTTCCTCCCCCTCCTTTTCCATATGCTCCTCCCTTTCTGTACCCATTTCCTTTTCCTCCCTTTTTCCCGTTATTCATCTCTTTCAAATTTCTACATACTTGTCTTTCTTTCCTATCCTCCTCTGTCGTCCCATGTCTCCCACCGTATCATTTCCACCACAATCATTTCCACCACAATCATTTCCAACAACATCGGCGGAAAGGACAACAATAACGAGAACAGCAAAATATAAGCAACATCATTTCGACCACGTCAGGTTCAAGCAGCAGCGTCCCATAAGTCTTGTATGTCTTCGCAATAACTCTTCAAGCGCCTTCAGGGTCTACATGAAGAAATAATTGTGTAACCGTCGTTTGTGCCTTGTGGTATCCGCTTTGACCATTTGTTTACAAAACCATGAAATATTATTGCCGTGACGTCAGACATGGCTGCCTCCTCCTCTTCTCTGCCTCCTCCTCTCTGCCTCCTCCTCCTCTTCCTCCTCCTCCTCCTCCTCCTCATCATCATCATCATCATCATCATCATCATCATCATCATCATCATCATCATCATCATCATCATCATCATCATCATCTTCTGCCTTCGCCTCCTCTACTTTTGCTACCCTTACTCTTAATGATACTTCTCTTAGTCCTTCTCCGTCGTTTCTTCTTTATCCTTCTTCTCCTTCTCCTCCTCTTCCTCCTTTCTTCCTCTTCTCATTTCCGCTACCCCTACCTTCGCTGCCACTTCTCATTTTCCTCTTCTGCCGCTGCCACCACCACCACCTCTTCTTCCTCCCCACATTTTTTTCTTCATATTTTCCTTCACCTCCTCCTCCCTCCTTCCCCTCTTCCTCCTCCTCCTCCCTCCTTCCCCTCTTTCTCCTCCTCCTCCGTCCTCTCCTCCATCTCCTCCTTCTCCTCCTCCTCCAATCCTATAATCACTTCGCAAACCGTGGTCTTGAACTCCAAGAAGCTTCGTTCTGTTCTCCGTCATTCGTCCCCTTCTATCAGGACCTCGACCTTCGCTAGCACGAGGTCGTCGGACAGAATTTGCCGAAGCCTTCCCCGGGATTTGGGGCGCTGCGAAGGTCAATAGCACCACCACCACCACTACTACCAGTCCTATTAATACCATCATTATCACCATTATCCCCACCACCACCATCGCCATCACCATGAACACCAGTCACCACCATTAACATCACCATCACTACCATCACCACTACTCTCAATACTATCACCATCACCACTACTATCACCAGCATCACCACCGCCATAACCACCATCATCAAGAACAGGAACAAGAACAAAGACTAAGAGCGTTTATGATAATTGCACGAACACTGGCATATGTAAATACATTATGAAGATCATGATGGACACTGTCTACACTCATTATCGTCTGACGTTAGTTTTAATCAAATTAATAAAGTATGCCACGCTAGAAGCTTGAGCTCTTTGGTTAATTGGCGTGCAGCTGAACAAAATTATCCTGCGTTGTTTAAAATAGACTTCAAACCATCATAATTGATAACCTTCGTTAACGAATTAATTAGATCTCACTTTATCATGAACCTCAAAGAAGAGATATTTATTGATTATACTTAAGAGCTTCAGCATGATATTAACCATATGAGGTTAATTTCAATGAATAAAAATAAATATTTGGGATTTCAGGATGTGTTTGTCAATACAGCATTGATGATATTGTCATTGTCAATAGATAATTATCACAACAGACCCCTTCAACAAATATGAAATTACCAGTGGAATTTTTTTTTTTTTTTTTTTTTTTGCCTAAGGGAGTGTATGTAGGATAAAATGGAAGACCGTATCGTCGGAAAAATATATATATATATAAAATATATTGCTGAAGGTATTCCGTTCTTCGCACGAAGAACTTTTATTTCTAAATTTTTATACTGGATGCAGCGATTTTTTTTTTCAATCGCTTCAGTTCTAAAAGGACTTTTTCTAATATTATTTCTTTATTTATTCACTTTTTTTAGTTTTAACAGGTAGTTAAGTCCACAAAGGTACACAAGCTTGTAGAACTAAACACATTAACTATTTTTTTCAAGTAAAACATCTCTCATTCTAAACTGTATACCTTTTTTTTTTTTTTTGCAAATTTTTCGATATTTTTTCCCAATTTCTCCTAATCTTTCTTCGAGCGTCTCGACTTCGAGTGATTTGCTCTCCCGCTTTCAATCTTACTCTTCGTGTGCGACGACGTTCCCGACTCAGTTGGGTCCCAGGCTCTTTAAGGTGGGCGGACAGCTTCTGAAAACCCCCCTCTCTCTCTCTCTCTCTCTTTCTCTCTCTCTCTCTCTCTCTCTCTCTCTCTCTCTCTCTCTCTCTCTCTCTCTCTCTCTCTCTCTCTCTCTCTCTCTCTCTCTCTCTCTCTCTCTCTCTCTCTCTCTCTCTCTCTCTCTCTCTCTCTATTTCTCTCTCTCTCTCTATTTCTCTCTCTGTCGTTCTCTCTCTGTCGTTCTCTCTCTCTCTGTCGTTCTCTCTCTCTCTCTCTCTGCCGTTCTCTCTTTTGCTCTCTCTCGTTCTTTCTCTAAAATGCAAGCACACGCACACATACACACACACACACACACACACACACACACACACACACACACACACACACACACACACACACACACACACACACACACACACTTTGTTTTTTCTTTCTTTCATTCTTTCTTCTTTTTTTTCCTTTCTTTTCCTCTTCCTTTTCCTCTCCCGGTCCCTCTTCCTATCCCCCTCCTGGTCCCTTTCCCTTATCCACTCTCTTTCTCTCATTCTCCTTTTCATTCACTTTCTCTTTTTCTCCCACCTATCTTCTCTATCTCTCTCTCTCTCTCCCTCCGGGCCATGCTGTGCATCACGTAGTAATTGCACAGATAGCATGGCGACCACGGACTGGAATTCACTTTAATGTTTCCAGGATCATGAAGACAGATGAGTATGATAGATGTTTCTTATTTCACTTCATATAAGACGTTTATGGTGAATTAGTACATCATGTTAAAGGAATTTGGAAAACAAAAATAATATAATAAGAGGGAATGCACGTTGACTAAGTTATGAATTACTCGTATTTATTTTCATTTTGTCTTTTTAGAATTTTATGATAAAGTATGGTCCTGGAATATTCGTTGTTATGTTGATCACAGGTTTATTGGGGATGTTTGTGTCATATCCATGCTATTAAATGAATAAAAAATCTAAACGTTTGCGGCTCTGTCACAGCTTGTGACAAAAGTCTCCCCAGACTGTTGTGAGGGAAGCTGAAAAAGACATTGCGAAGTCGTTAGGTCCCCGGTCTAGCACGCTGGGGAACATTTATTGAAGGCTCTCGGTTGTTCAGTCCTCTTCGGCTCTATTCTTTTGGTAGAAAATAAATGGACCGAGGAGGAGATAGACTCTCAAAGCTGCGCGCTTTCCATCCTGTGTCTCTAGAAATTTATTACTAGATGCATGAGGGGCGCGATAGTAACTCTGGTTTCTTGATATCAACTCGCGTGACAGAGGTATACTCGAAACGTAAAGCAATCAAACACTTAGTGATGGTAGTTAAATAGTGAAACATGTATTTGCAATTCTGTTAATACAATATGCAGTACAAAATTCCCTTACATACGCGATCATCTACGGTTCAGAAAGATATGTATATATATATGTAATATATATATATAATATATATATATATATATATATATATATATACATAATCCAAACAGTGCAGTGTCCTTCAATTTTTATCACTACTTTTTAGTCAGATATTCTGTAACGTGATTAAACGATCAACAAAGAAAATTTTAGGAAGCTATTTACAATATCACATGTTGACAAAACTGTTTACCAATACTACAATGTCAAATGGATATTAAAATGCCCAAGAAAAGTATATAGAAAAGTTTTTGTACTGAATGGAAAGGAGAGAGATTTTGCTTAACGTAAACATTGACAAAATAATTTTTCTCAATATTCAGTGACCCTGTGAGGACATATTTAATTTGTATTAAAAATCATGGAATGCTTCAGAACATCCCTTGACTTTTGCTGCTGTGGCTCTGGGCAAAGACCTGATGAAACTGAAGGACATGGAGACATGAAAATTCAAGAGTGTAATTTGGAAAGTCAGAATATATTCCAGACTTGTTCTTGTTCACTTAAGGATAAGAGGGATTTGCTGTCAGGCTCATTTATATATATATATATATATATATATATATATATATATATACATATATATGTATATATATATATATATATATACATAAATATTATATATATGTATATATATGTATACATATATGTATGTATATAATATATAGTACCGTAGGATGGGGGTAATCGGGCCATCAGTGGGGTAAATGTGCTGTATAAAAGTTATTCATGTGTTAAAGATTACGTTACAACAGGTAAATAAAATTCTGGTAAAATGGATGTAGGTAAAGTGAAATATTCTTAAACCAATTTTAATTAAAAAAAAAAAAGAATAACTTTTATATGGCCCATATACCCCCCAGTGCTGCTCCGATTACCTCATCCTTCGGTATGTATAATATGTGTATATATGTATGTATATATATATATATATATATATATATACACATATGTCTTCCAGAACACAAGCCCACGCGCACGCACACACATATATTTATGTACGTATTTACTTAGGCTTATAGCCAATGTGTATCTGTTTCCTTGTTAGCCTGTGTACATTTACACACATGTATGTATAAATGCATGTGCACATACCGCCTGGCTCACGTCCATTCCATACAGGAAGTAAATGGCAGACCACAGATATTTTCTGGAAAGAAATATAAATTTTTGGTTAGGACTGGGCCTGTAATGTGTGTGTGTGTGTGTGTGTGTGTGTGTGTGTGTGTGTGTGTGTGTGTGTGTGTGTGTGTGCCCTCGCGTATGTGTTTGTGTATGTGTATCATTTAACCGTTTTGAATATTCTTTCACTTTCTTCAACGTAACTGTATAAAAATTTCCATATGCAAGTGATTATCGTTTTCTGTCTTTTGAGTCCGATATGTATATTCCATTTAATGTCAAAATGAAGTTTCTTTGCATTGTTTGCACTTCTCAGTCTGTATACATAAATGCATTTCTGTTCCCCTTCATTGTATCATTGTACTTTTTAGCTTGTCACCCGTTTGCAATCAGTTCGTTATGTTGCCTTTATCTATATCACTTTACGTTTTCTTTTGCCTTTATTTGTCTCTCTTTCCTACGACTTTATCTCTTCCCGTCATTCCGTTTTCTGTCTATTGTCTCCCATTTTCTTTGTTCATCTTTCTAATAAAGGTAACGATGACGTCAGCCGTTAATATTTTTTTTTCGTTGTTTTAAGTATTTTTTGTTTATCATTTGTATCCTCCTTTGATCTACAACAATATCATTTGTATTTTAAGAATTTAAAGATTTTTTTGCTATTTATTTAAATTGTCTTTAATTGTCTTAGTGTCTACCACAGTTTTCTTTTTCTTTGTTCCTTCTTGTTATGATTCGCCGTCTCTCCCTCCGTTTATTCTTCCATCTTTTCTCTTCCTTGTCATATCATCTCCCTCCTCTCGTCTCGTTTCCAGCTGCAACCTCCTCCTCTTTCTTTATTATTTCTTTCTTCTTCGTCTTGTTAAGATTATTATGCTTTATGCTTCAGCCATGTTTTTGAAAACGAGTCATATTTCTTTAGCGATGAGAACGCGTATCCCATCGTCATCGTAGTAGGGTTCCATCATCTTAATAAGATCGTCTGACGTCATACATATACATATATATATATATATATATATATATATATATATATATATATATATATATATATATATATATATATATATATATATATATGCGTAAGTAACCACGAGGAAAAGTAACCTAACGAAGCGGAGCGCTTTCGTATAATTACATCTTCAGTGCAAATACAAAGATGTAATTATACGAAAGCGCTCTGCTTCGTTAGTTTACTTTTTCTAGTGATTACTTACGCATTTGTGAACACACGCTCCTAG
>NC_134806.1:38322523-38325023 GCF_046742065.1 Oratosquilla oratoria
CTCTGATGTAGTGGTTAGTGTATTGGCCTCGCACCCATAATGTCCGAGATCAGACCCACATCAGGGAATGAAAGCTAAGCTAACATTCCAAGTCGTTACTCGCCCCCTTAAGCAAAGAGATACGATTTGTGTATGTGATCGATCTAAATATGACCCCCAGAACTTTCATATGGGAGGGTAGTAGCTGTCGATCACGAGTCCAGCACGTGATCCAAGACCGTTATGATTTACACACATACACACACACACACACACACACCTCGTGGCGCGGTGGTTAGAGTTCTCGCCTGCCACTACGGGGGTCTGGGCTCAAATCCCGCCCAGGGCTGAAATGATTTCAGTATCGCTGCGCTGCTGGTTGTTACTCCAACTCTCGTGGGCGGGGAGTTGGGGCGTATGTGTGCGTGTAAGGTCACATTATTACCCATAGATTGGTCATACAAGCTCTGAGCTCTCATCTGGGAGGTTAATCGCTGTCGATCACGAGTCCAGCACGTGATCCAAGACCATGGTGAATCGCACACACACACACACACACACACACACACACACACACACACACACACACACACACACACACACACACACACACACACACACACACACTCACACTCGGTGGCGCAGTTGGTAGAGCGCTGGACTATGAAGTACGATGGTGCTCGCAGTACCCAGTTCGAATCCTGCCCAGGGCCGAAATTATTTCGGTATCGCTGTGCTTCGGGTCGTTACTCTGACTCTCGTGGGCGGGGAGTTGGGTGTGTGTGTGTGTGTGTGAAAGGTCATAGCATTACCCATAGATCGGTCATACGAGCTCTGAGCTCTCTTCCGGGAGGGAAATAGCTGTCGATCACGAGTCCAACACGTGATCCAAAGACCAAGGTGAATAAACACACACACACACACACACACACACACACACACACACACACACACACACACACACACACACACACACACACACACACACACACACACACACACACAAGCATACACACGTGTGCCTGCGTGAAGTCATGAAATGGTAGATTTTTGCATAGATAATATACCTGATGTATTATACAGCTTATGTGTGGAATATCATATTTGAAGTAAATGTCATATGCATGTTGTATACCTCATGATATTGTAACAATTAGTGGAAAGAGATCTCTGACTTTTTATTAGCATCGACATTAGCATTAACATGAACATTAATATGAGCATTAACATTGATAAAGATAAAGCAGATTACAAAAGCACATGGAAAATTAATTTAGTACAGGATCGTGGTTGCGTTGTAGTATAAGTGTGTGCATGCGTGTGTGTGTGTGTGTCTGTGTGTGTGTGTGTGTGTGTGTGTGTGTGTGTGTGTGTGTGTGTGTGTGTGTGTGTGTGTGTGTGTGCGTGTGTGCGTGTGTGCGTGTGTGTGTGTGTGTGTGTGTGTGTGCGTGCGTGCGTGTGTGTGTGTGCGTGTGCGTGTGTGTGCGTGCGTGTGTGTGTGCGCGTGTGCGTGTGTGTGTGTGTGTGTGTGTGTGTGTGTGTGTGTGTGTGTGTGTGTGTGTGTGTGTGTGTGTGTGTGTGTGTGTGTGTGTGTGTGTTTATGTATGTGCATCAGAAACAACTACAAATGCAGACCCTGTAAAATCAATCTTCCTGGAAATATTGATACACGATCTATACCTATAGATATCAAGTATAAACGAGGGTATATTCTTCCATAGTCCTTGTTACAGGGTTATCATACTAGTTTTTTTCCCTCCGACATTATACCTCCAACCTCCATTTCAACAGCTAGAATATGACTTCGCTAACATAAATATACTTCTTTCACAAAATTTCAACATTACGTCTAACATTCTTATTTCATCATTCACTTTTGCTATATAATGGTTGAAAGATAATTTGATATCAGAAGACTTGAAGAAGAAGATATTGTAATCAAAGCCGTTTTTACTCAAACTCAACTATTGGCTCTGGGGAAGGCCGTGGAAGCCCAATTTGATAACAGTTTTAACGAAGATCCAGCTATATAGAACATAGAGGGCTGTATCAGATGTCACGAAATAGAACGGGAATTGGATGAAGATAAAAAAGAGATAAAGACATTCGTGATAAGAGGGAATAAGGAGGACTTGGAGGAGTTTGGAAATAGATAAGGAAGAAGGTCTTGAGGAGACATTTAGTTGGAGAAATGGAGAGATAAGGAATGGAACATTGCGATCTGAAAATAAAAATCTCGAGAGACGTTAAGGCCCCAAGATAAGAGGGTGAGAATTGGTATGAGATAGAAGAAAAGTGGAAGAAAGATGAAAGATAAGAGCATAGAAAGGCCTGCTGGAGACATTCTATTTTAAGCCTTGTTCTGTTAAGGGAAACTTCCTCTGATGAATAGAATTGCCTGGAGGCAGACAAGGTAAACGGAAAATGTTGTACAAGACAGCGAATAGAAGGGATTTCCCGAACGTGTTATTGCTTGTTCCAGAATAGGAACGTTTCTTTTATTTATTTATTTGTGTAAACG
>NC_134806.1:38330023-38350023 GCF_046742065.1 Oratosquilla oratoria
AGGAACACAAACACGAAGACTTTAGTGTTATGACTCCCTCCGGACGGAGTTTACGGCTCGCCGAGGAGGACGTGGCCGTGCGGGGTTGATGACCCTCCTGAGGGAGACCTTCCTTTGAGGCTGAGGAGCATCTGCGGCCTTCGCGTTTCTTCTTGTTCCTCTGGTTCATGTTTAATGGACGTAAACTTGGATGAATGACTGTAGACCCACGTACGCGAATGATGAATGAAGTCATGTACGAGTACGTGTGGGCATGTTTGTGTGTGTACGTGTCCGCGGGTGTATATACTTCATGCACATATGTATTCAAACACACACACACGCACACACACACACACGCACACACACACACACACACACACACACACACACACACACACACACACACACACACACACACACACACACACACACACACACACACACACACACACACACACACACACACACACACACACACACACACACACACAGAGAGAGAGAGAGAGAGAGAGAGAGAGAGAGAGAGAGAGAGAGAGAGAGAGAGAGAGAGAGAGAGAGAGAGAGAGAGAAACACACACACGCACATACCCACACACATATACTCGTACATACATACCCGCTATGTGAATCCGTCCGTATGTATACATGTATGTGCATCCGTACCTTCGTGTGTACGTGTTCGCACGCACTCTTAGAAAACAGACACAAATACAAACGAAAGGGCAAAGCTTCCTCCCCTTAGGAAATATATTACAGGAAGAAGAAGAAAAAGACTTGACTGCTCACCATTTCGTTACTTCCGGACCTCCCTCGGTTTTCTGGATCTGAGTAAAGAGTGAGACTGGATCGACGGCCGCAGGTCTCCAAATGGGAACGAATTTTTGTCCCCGCGGAGTCACAGGGTTTGATTTCATGAATAGCCAATCGGGCAGAAACGAGCCGCTCCTGATGGGGGTGCCGCCGAAGTCAAATCGGAAATGTTCTTTGTCTAAGAGAGTGAGAGAGAGAGAGAGAGAGAGAGGTGACGTGTTCGTTATTTTAGTCATACGCTGGTCTTGAAATTTCCGTTGATTGTGTTGTTCAGAATGATATTCTAACCTAAACTTCTTCGATAACTTATATTAATTTACGGATTTATTTATTAATGTATTTCAATCTACGGGACACTTGAGAACATTTTCACTCTCTTAAATCATCAGTAAGGAAGTTTACCAATTATTGTGTGGTAAAGATTTTTCTTTTCTTTTATTTTATTGTATTTTTTTTTATGAAAATTATGATTAAGGAATTTGAAACTGCCCGGGGCAGGCACCCTTTCTCTCTCTCTCCTACCTGTTATCTCGGTTCAGTAAAATAAAAAGAATAGTTTTCCCATTAGACATTTTTCCCTCTTATTGTGTCTTCAAACTCCCTGAAAAAAATTGCATAAAATAGAAATGGGATGAGTTATGAATAAATATATAAATATATATATATATATATATATGTGTGTGTGTGTGTGTGTGTGTGTGTGTGTGTGTGTGTGTGTGTGTGTGTGTGTGTGTGTGTGTGTGTGTGAGTGTGTGTATGTGTGTGTGTGTGAAATTTTGGTTGACCCGACCTTCACCTTATCTAACCTGATCTGACCTTTCGTCCGTTCAGCACGTTCGACCTTTCATGGACATTTCAGTCTGTCCTCTGTAGATTTAATTTAGCTAACGAGGGCAGTTTCCCCACTGAAAGAGTAAAATGAATAATTAATTCGTTCCTTCGACCAAAAATTAAACTGAAATTTGTAAGAAATGATTTTTGCAGGACGATGAATACAGACAGGGAGGTTTTCTTCTTAAATGGCAGAACTGAGAACGAGCATTCAAGAACGAAGACAATGGTGAGAGAGAGAATGAGAGAGAGAGAGAGAGAGAAAGAGAGAGAGGGCGGGAGATGGATAGAAATAGATGCAGATAAAGTCAGAACGAGCCAATTGACTGGAAGGAATGATTCTGAATGTAGATATTAAGGAAATGAAAGTACAATGGGAAAGGAAGAATTGCACAATTAGAGAGAGAGAGAGAGAGAGAGAGAAGAAATGAACAGCTACCAGAGAACATGGAGGCTCACCCCATAAAGCAAAAACGTTCCTCCTAATTGAAAAAAAATATATAAAAAAAAATTGTCGTAGATGTTGAATGGGATCGTCCGGTATTAGTAAAAAATGTCTAATGTATACAGAATATTTTAAAGGCTAATGCAAATAATGTTACGTGAAAGAGAATATAATACATAAATAAATGAAAAATAAAATCTTGCGAAAGAAGATGACCTGGAAGGCTCCAAGAATGCAATCGAAGACGATAAATCTGGCCAAGAGATTCAATATCCCAAAAACGTCATCAGCTCCTTCAACACTGCGACGTCCTTAATAACCCCCAACTCCTCCAGGCAATTTTATTCACCTAATGAAAGGACCCGGGACCCAGCGGAGCGTCTGTCGAAGTCCCAATGTCCCCGTGACTGAATAAAATCGCCTGACGGCAGTCCGGATAACAAGTCACCGGATTTAAGGGGCCGGGAGGAACGATATGCAAATTTGCACAGTATTCATTACAGAATTGTAGCGGTTCTTAGCCTTATGTTGATACACGGCTCCTGTGTACATAAGAACTACCAATATAGACGTCCTGGATACGGCTCCCGTGATAGTTAAAATGATAATGAGACTAGGAGTGACGCTTGGTCGAATAACGAGAAAGGTAATGAGGAGAAGAGCACTTAAGCCGATATTAGAATCCCGCCCCAACCCTCACCCACCCTGAGATGAAAGTAAGTAGTTAGTTTAAATGGAGAGGTCACATCTGTCGTGGCTTTAATGGATTAGTGATGGAGAACATTGAAAATCATTCAACATCGTTCAATACAGAGATGATCTTTTAGGGACTCCATCCACCGCTCGATCTGGTCTTCAGGTCGCAGGACAGATCTGGTCGGGTCCGACTAGATTGGATCGTGTATGTGCTGACATAAGCGATCGAATCTGGTCGGATCCGACCAGATCGGTCTGGCGGCCTCAAGATCAGATCGTAACGTGGATGGGTTCCCTTAGTTGAATAAAAACGTCAAAGAATAGATAGAAGTCGATCGAGAGTGTTAAACACTTAAATATGATGACAACCTATTCAACTGAATAAAATCGTCTATTGTAAACTAGAATAAAATCAATTAAGAATTTAACCAAAATAAAGGAGCTCACAAGTCTTACCATCAGGACTAGTTATGGACCAAAAGGTCTCTTGTCGCTATCCTCTTCCTTTGTAATCCTTTGTCTTAAGCCCCTTGTGGCAACCCATTGATGAACAAGATCGCCTGATGGCAATTGTAATAAACCCTGTATGTTACGTCACTTTAACAAAGGAGGTTAATGTAGGTAATCTTAACCATTTGGCTTCAATAACGTATACTAAACTGAGTTAAACCTCCTGGCTTTGGCTATGATAAGACAAATCGGCTTTCACCATCTTCACAGAAACCTTCGATTAAATGGGAGTTTGAGATATTGTTTTCATAACGAAAGAGGTTTTCTCTCTTCAAGAACGCTATTGAGATATGGATCTCGCTTCTTCTTCTTCTTCTTCTTCTTCTTCTTCTTCTTCTTCTTCTTCTTCTTCTTCTTCTTCTTCTTCTTCTTCTTCTTCTTCTTCTTCTTCTTCTTCTTCTTCTTCTTCTTTTCTTTTCTTCTTTTTTCTTATTTTTTCTTCTTTTCTTCTTCTTTTCTTCTTCTTTTCTTCTTCTTTTCTTCTTCTTCTTTTCTTCTTCTTCTTTTCTTCTTCTTCTTTTTCTTCTTTTTCTTCTTTTTCTTCTTCTCCTTCTTCTTCTTCTTCTTCTTCTTGTAATGGGAGCGAATGTTAACTATTGAGAATTGAGGGACGATTATGCGATTGTGGTAGAAACAGACTCTCTCAAAAAAGGGAGATTCCTCAGATGAATAAAGTTGCCTGAGGCACCAAGAGTCCACCAAAGTGTAATGTTCCACACCCAGATGACTAAAGTTGTTTGGCTTCAATTCCGACAAAATCTCTATTGTCTGTTGTGATACCGAGTAAGATGACTATTCAGAAGCCGTTTTTTTTTTCAGGGAAATACATTTATCGTCAATTGTTCTCCGTTCCTTTTTTATTTCATTTCTTCCTTCGTTCCTTATTCCTTGTTTTATATCTTTTTGTTTTGTTCCCCGTCCCTTATTCCATATCATTCCGCCGTTCCTCGTTCCATGTTCTAATTCCTTTTTGCTAATTTTCTTAATGTTTCTAATTTCTCGTTCCTTGTCCTCATCCCTCCTTACTCGCTCATTCTTCACTGATCATCGTCCCTTGTCTTTCATCCCTTATTCTTTGTTCTTCCTTTCTCGTCCCTTGTCCTTTGTTTATTATTCTTCGTGAGAAATGGTGAGGGTTTGACAATACTATGACCGTGTCTTCCAGGACGAGGACGGAGTCTGGAAATCGTCATCTCGGAAATGAAATGCAAAATTGTAGACAATCGAATTTGACCCAGAGCATAGCAAAACTAAGTCAACATCTCTCTTGGTATTGTCTCAGTAATACAGTTTTGTATGCAAGAATAAAAATAAATCGTCTGATCATAAAAAGTAATTTATATAGAAATATATTAGATATTGGAGGAGAAAAAATATATAAGCGTTTTGTTTTTTATTGTTTACTAATCTATTTATACCGTGGGTCAAGTTTCAGTATCTTAACTTGTTTGTATTGAGTCCTGAGGTGGAGGAGGAGGAGGAGGGAAGAAGTGCATGGGCACCCTGGGAGCGATTAAGTGTAGAGATGTTGTTGTTGTCGTAGTTCTTGTTAGTAGTGTTGGCGGTGATGGCGGTGGTAGTGAGGTTGGTGGTGGTGGTTGTGGTGTTTTTGGTAGTGGTGGTGTTCCCATTGCTGTTGGTGACGGTTTTGTTGTTGTTGATGATGATCTGCCCTCTACGTCATGATGTCAGGTCACTAGTTAATACATTTAACTTAAAATCCATCACCATGTGGTTCTGCTCTCAGCAGAATAAAATCATCTGGCGACGCGGGTCAGAATGAAAGCATCAAGGAGTGTCATCGAAAGGAGAATGAGAGATTGGGAAAAGAGATGGGGAAAGGGGAGAAGAGGATAGAAAAAGAGAAGAGGGAGAGAAGAGGAAAGGGGGAAAGGGGATAGTCGAAGAAGGGGAGAGGGGGAGAAGGGGAAAGGGGGAGGAGGGGAGAGGGGGAGAAGAGGAGAGGAGAGGAGGATAAGGGGAAAGGGGAGAGATGTAAAAGCGGAATGAGGGAGAAGAGAAGGAGAGAGGGGAAGAAAGGGATTAGGGAAGAAGATGAGAGGGAGAAAGGAACCATGAAGCGACAGAAATCGTTCTCAGACTCTTCGACCAAACAAGACGAAGATAAATTGGATGAAGTGCGATCCACGGAGGTGAGTTAGAGGCCCCAAACGTATGAACTAGATGAGGCCGGAGGCAGGTACGGATGAAGTAAGAGGCACGCGCGGATGAAGCAGGAGGGAGGAGGAGGAGGAGGAGATGGAGGAGGAGGAGGAGGAAGAGACGGACATGGTACGAGACGAGAACCAACGATGAATGGGATGGAATCCCAGATGCGAAAGATTATTTCCTGGAACCGGAGGTAGGGAAAGGGGTAGGAAGAAGGGGCTAGGGAAAGGAAAGGGATAGGAGGAAGGGAGAAGGGGAGGGAAATGAGGGGAAGACAGGGTAGTACCGGACGACTACGGTGTAGATGTAGAGTTCTTTCCCAGTAGGTCCTTTCCCCCGATTTTGGAACCCTCTAGGACGATGACGTGTTTTTGTCTTCCGATTTTTTTTCTTTCTTTTTTTCTTTTTAGTATGACAAATAAAGCTAGGTCATGTCAAATTAGATCAGGTTAGGCTGGGTTAGATTAGCTCAAATCAGGTTATATCAGATTACATTAGGTTAATCAGTGTTCTTGAAATCTGGAATGAACACTTTTGGAAATAATCCTGTTTTTTGTGACTACCGAATAAATGAAGTTAAACTCGTTATAATAGAAAAAAGATGAGTTTACGTTAGGATGCGCTGTACTCACCTCACCATCTCACCATCACACTCTCACCACGCAGCGAAGAATCTATGGTAGGACAAAGTACCGTCAGTTGTGACAAGCCGGTTTTTTTTTTTTTTTTTTTTTTTTTTTTTTTGACCGACGTGGGGTCTCCTCCCCACCTGCACTATTGCGGACATAAGAAATTGACCCATAATAGATAAAAATTCTACTAATATATCTTTCGTTAAGCAGCTACTATATATGTCTACAGCAATTTTTTTTTCAAATGATGATATTTTGTAAATGTAAATACACTGATAAAACTGTAATGGAATGTATATTTACATCGCTCTTATCTATCAATTGTGGTTTAAGGTGTTTATTGTTATACATCTGAGACTAGAACCTGTTACATCTATCATAGAGAAAAGCAGAAACGTCTACTTAAATCTCTGGTTAATCTTAACTCATTAGTGTCTATATTACTCCGTTTTAATTGAACAAAAATATAAACAAAAATATATTATGAACAAAAACAAAACCCCTAGACTGGAACAAGAGCACTAAAGGGTAGAGACAGTTTAGTTTCCTATGTTCTGGATTTAGGAATCTGAACACGATTTTGGCACCACGTATATCACAGAGCTCCTTCTCCTTCTCTCCTTCAACACATAAATCATCTTCAATTCGGTTCATCTTTACACCTTGAGAGCTCTTGGCATCCTGTTGGACCGTTGGTGTGCAAAGCTAATGGAAGACGGGCGTAAGTCTTGGGGTTCCCGATCTATATTTCCTCCGGAGGGGAACTGGAACCGACGAAGGGTTTTCTGGAATTGTTTTGGTTCCTTGGAGGGCATTCCTCGTGGCTTCTTCGGGAGCTCATTCGTGCTTGACCCTTTATTGTTTCATTGGAATTTCACCCTTTCTTCCTTTATAGGGGGTTCTCTGGACTGGAAAAGCGTGTGAGACTCTCTCTCTCTCTCTCTCTCTCTCTCTCTCTCTCTCTCTCTCTCTCTCTCTCTCTCTCTCTCTCTCTCTCTCTCTCTCTCTCTCTCTCTCTCTCTCTCTCTCTCTCTCTCTCTCTCTCTCTCTCTCTCTCTCTCTCTCTCTCTCTCTCTCTCTCTCTCTCTCTCTCTCTCTCTCTCTCTCTCTCTCTCTCTCTCTCTAATCTTTATATGTCTATGTTTGTATATATTTCTCTATATCTTTATCTATATATTTCTCTATCTATATATTTATGTATATATTTCTCCATCTAACTCTATCCTTCCCTCCATCCATCCATCTATCCATCCAATCATCTCTCCCTTTCTATTTATCTCTATCTCTCTGTCTGTCTCTGTCTCTGCCTCGCTCACAGATGTGGGTAGGAAAGCCCTTCTTTGTTTGATGACTGGTTTGGTTGATTGGTCGCCTAACATGGATAGATGGATGGATGACTGGTCGCTTGGTTGTACGATTGATCAGATTTTATGATTCGTTGCATCGAACCTTCGGTTGGCGAATGAATGAGTGATGAGTTGGTTGATTGTTTACTAGAATGGATGGATGATTGGATGAGTAGATTGGAAAGATAGATGAATGGCTTGTTGGCTGATAAAATGGTTGATTGATGGGTTGGTTGATTGATTCAATAGTTGGGTGGAATTAGTTCTCGTAGTGGTAGTTTGATTGGTTTTGTGTGTGTTCATGGATAAATGGGATGAATTGGACCTTCTGAGCAATTCGTCGGAATAGGCGTCGCTTTACCAACATAGTGCATGTAATTGGCTCCGAATTGGGAGCGCAATTGTTACTGAAATGTTCGGTCAAATTGTTTGGGTTTTGGGTAAAATTACAGGTGGTTGAAAGTTACTAGGTGTGTGGTTATGAGTGAATGGATGTGTAGGTGTAGGAGCTATAAGTATGTATGTATGTATATATATATATATATATATATATATATATATATATATATATATATATATACCAGTGTATACACATACATACATTTGTGTACATGTGCATACATTTATGCATACATACATATACACATACATGTGTTCATTTACGCACACACACACAAAACTGAAATATTGTTTCCTGTTAAGCATCCCTGACGTTGTCCATCATACTCCAATTATGTTTGCCAGCTGGCCACGAGAGGACCGAAATTGTGTCTCTCCGTTGATAGAGGTTCTTGTGGAGCGGATGTGGGGTTATTGACGCAGGAGCTAAATAGAGGGAAGAGGGGAGAGAACAAAGAAGAGAGAAATGGAGAGAGGGAACAGAGGAAGGAGAGTAGGGAGGGAGGGTGGCGATTTGATTAATAAATTAAAACGGAACAAATGGTTCGTGGGTGATTGCTGTCCAGTGTAACCATCAAGTAAATGAACGAGGCTGTCGAGCGTGTAATGGTTGTTATCTTAAATGTAGTGCCTCTTTGTATAGCCTCTTGTAACAAGCGTCAACTGATTTTTTTGACGGGATCCTTTGTGTTGATTCGGTTTTAAGACTCCCCCACTTTTTTTTTGGGGGGGGGGGGAGGGCGAGAGCCTAGCCCGGACATAATCAGGAGACTTCTGATGCCAAGTCCATCCTTTAGCTGAATAGAACCGTCTGGTTGTTGTCACAACGAGAGATATATATCTCGTCGCCATAGCAACGAAATTAACCCACAGACGTAACGGTGAGTTCCCTGACTAGAACGGAATCATGAGCCGACAGCCATAAAGTTCTGTAAATGGTTGAGGTGGGTTACCTTCTGCCGAATAAAATCTCTTGCCGGCACCCATGGATTCTGTATACAAGTCGAGTCGCCAATCCTCGGCCGGAACAGAACCCACGAATTTCGTTACCTGAGTGAAGGGATTTTTTTTTCTTTTCTTTTCGAGAACGGTTGGAAAGGTAATGGATCGAACGTAACCAGACGGTTGGGTCTCCTTCACTGCATCTCGGGGTCTTCCAGGATGCCCTTTTTTAATATCGTACCAGAAGGGAAATAAAGGCTGGTTCATACTACAAAAGCTGAACATCTAGCGATTAGTCGCCTGGAAATCGTTTTGGTATATCTTGTATATTGCTTTAGGTATTGCGTGGCTAATGTTAATTGAGAAGCAGTTAGTGGCTTATGTTAATTGAGAACCAGTTAGTGGTCTTAGAGTGAATGGTTGTGTGGTGTCCGAGTGGGTAAGGGTGATAGCTTCTGGAGACAAGACGCTCAATGGATGTAGGTTCGAATCCCGCTAGAAGGTCAACGCGTGGCAACACTAAGGGTAGCGAACTTCGACCATGGCTATCACACCTAACCACCTCGAAGAACGGTTATAGGCCAAAAATTTCTTCTTCTTTTCTTCTTCTTCTTCTTCTTCTTCTTCTTCTTCTTCTTCTTCTTCTTCTTCTTCTTCTTCTTCTTCTTCTTCTTCTTCTTCTTCTTCTTCTTCTTCTTCTTCTTCTTCTTCTTCTTCTTCTTCTTCTTCTTCTTCTTCTTCTTCTTCTTCTTCTTCTTCTTCTTCTTCTTCTTCTTCTTCTTCTTCTTCTTCTTCTTCTTCTTCTTCTTCTTCTTCTTCTTCTTCTTCTTCTTCTTCTTCTTCTTCTTCTTCTTCTTCTTCTTCTTCTTCTTCTTCTTCTTCTTCTTCTTCTTCTTCTTCTTCTTCTTCTTCTTCTTCCTCCTCCTCTTCCTCTTCCTCTTCCTCTTCCTCTTCCTCCTCCTCCTCCTCCTCCTCCAACTCCTCCTCTTTCTTCTTTCTTTAATTTTTTTTCCCCTTGGTCTAACAAAGCAGGGCTTTCTCACGTTCGAAGCCTTTGAAGATTAGTTGCCCTCGGAATTCGAATATGCCGGAGAGGAAATAGGAGTCTGAATTGGACCAGAGGATGACTTGGAATGACAGATTTGAATTTCAGAGGTTAATAGGTTTAGAGTTGGGTTACATTGTGGGTATGAGGGAAAACGGTTAGGTTTGGTGGCTTTGTCGGCACGTAGGGTGACGGAGAGCGAGTATGCGGGAATAGGACTAGGATTGCTATATGTAATTGTGTTATAAATGGAAGAAATGAAACTAGGTGCCCGTCAGTGACGTCCGTGGGACATTGCATTTTCGACTCTATAAGCGTCCTTTTTTTATTCGTATCTAGTTTTGTTTTTCTTTGTTTTTATTGTCTTTGTTTATTTAATTTCGTCTTGATTTCTATTGTGTTTTTTTTAAGGGATGGAAAGTGTCTTGAAGATTGTTTTGTGTAAAATAAGTTTTGATACAAGCAAGGTCTGATGTTCGCGTCAAATATGTTTTTTTTTCTATCTTATTTAATTTTGTGTTTTTATCTATTTGTTATCTTTATTGTCTATTTAATTTTGTCTTGTTTCTTACTTATTTTTCTATATTCATTTATTTACCAATCTATCTATACTAACAACTAAGACACGCCACTGGGGTTGACGTGAAAAAATATTTATTCGCTATGAGTTAATTTAGGCTCAAAGGAGTTAGTCTTAAAATGTGTATTATCAAGTGTTGATTGAGGGATGGTAATGGTGACGGCACACTAGGAAATTTTTCCTAGCATGCTACTCGCTTTTGCTACATCGTTTGAGTAGGAACTACTTCGTTTACGATCTTTTGTTTTTCCAATTTCCAAATGTTAAGATTATTCTTGCGTCATATCGAGAGAAGCTGAAGAACGAACTAAAAGAAGTTAACCTAGAGTACGATTGTTAGACGCGTTGTTGAGATGTTCTTACGGAAGTCTTGAATATTGTAACCGAAGTCGTTTACAATCAAACGAAGCAGCAAATAGCATGCAAGGTTAGTGTGCCGTCACCTTAACTGTACGGGTAAGATTGCATATGATCTCGTCCCAAGAAGATCCACAAAACAATTTGTGGGTTGTTAACTTGATAACGAGATCGTAAGTACCGACATGATGATCTTAAATTGTGAGAAGATTAACTCCTTTCGCACTGCCGTAACCTTGGTTATGATCCGTCTTCGAGGTTAAGTTAACCTCGAAGTGACCTTTCCCCTTCGGATGACAACTCCTGGAGGTAACGTTTCCTCTGCCGAGAACGTTTCTCTCAGCTGCATAAAATCACCTGGAGATAATTAAGTTAAACTACTACTAAGGAGGTGTTTGATCCTTTTCCTCCCGAGTGGGGGGTCACCTCACCTGAGTAGAACCGCCTGGCGTTAGTTAGAGTAAATAGCTAACGTTGTTAGAATAACTAGATTAAGCTGTTCAACTCTGAAACGTCTTCCTTAACTCCGGTTTTGACCAACGATGGAACAAGTTGTCCGGTTAGTGCTTTAGCGGATTTAGGTCTCGCTGACCTGGGTAGACTTGTCTGGAGGGAGCTAGAACAAAATATCTTAATGACCAGATTGGGACCCTTGACCCTTAAAGGGCTTCAGAAGGTTAAGAAAATGACCCTGAATTGACATAATTTTAGCGAGTAAAAGTTGAACGAGGTTTAGAGTCGTGTCACCAACTTTAGTGCCCCATTAAAACTCAATCGTCAACCCCCATCCACCCCCCCCCCCATCCTCCCCGTTATCCCGACTCACCAACGCGACAGATTCCCCGACTCGCCGACTTGTCAAACTCGTTGACGTAACAAACTCGCCGAATCGTCGGACTCGTCAAACTCGCCGACTCCTTAGACTCGTCAATCTCGTCGACTCGCCGACTTGCCCCACAAGCTAAAGCAACGGCAATCCCCCCATACACACAGACACACTTGCCCAGCTTGTACGTTTCATGGCGACGAGGGAGAGATCGATCTGGCAAAGGGAATAGCCTCCTCGCCTCTGAGGTTGTTTTTATTTGTCATTGCGGAGCTGCACAGCCCTGTTCTTGCCAAACTAAGACCGGAGGACAAATAGTGTTGCCTCTGTCTTTGCCCCTGCTTCTGTCTCGGTCTCCCAGTCTCTGTCTATGTCTTGTTTCGCATTCCCTGTGTCTGTATCTGTCTTTGTCTCTGTTTATGTCTTTGCCTCTGTCTCTGTTTCTGTTCCTCATTCCCTACCTCTGTCTCTTTCTCAGTCTCTGTCATTGCCTCGGTGTCTGTATCTGCTTTAAGTCTTCCTCTTTTCTCATTTTAATTGCGCACTTAAATTCAACTCTCACATTTCAGTCTCATTTTTTCATTATCATTCCTCACATTTTCTTTTTCTCACATTCTTGCTCTCACTTTCTCACTCTCACTTTCTTAAACTGAATTTCTCACTCACTTTGTTACACGTACCGTCTTAGACCTTCTCACGCTCAATACACGACTTGACCTCTTTCTCACGTTCACTCTGGCTTTCCCTTTCAATCTCTCACTCTCACTCTCACTCTCACTCTCACTCTCACTCTCTCTTCTTTGCTTCCTGTTGAGAACAGAGCTCTTACGAAGAAATGGAGTGATACAGTTTAGCTGGCCAGAGTGTATAGACTGGGATGATTCTCTTATGCTGCACTTTTATAGTCTGGGCAGAAGCTTTTACTGCACTTCGGGCTCCTCCGGTTAGTTACCCTTCAGAGTCTCTTCTGGGTCATTGCTCCATCTCGCTCTCCCTCACCCTCACTGTATGTGTGTGTGTTTGTGTGCGCGTATGTGTGTATGTATGTATGCATGTATGTATGCATGTATGTATGTATGCATGCATGCATGCATGTATGTATGTATGTATGTATGTAATGTATGTATGTATGCATGTATGTATGTATGCATGTATGTATGTACGTACGTATGTATGTATGTATGTACGTATGTATGTATGTATGTATGTATGTAATGTATGTATGTATGTATGTACTTATGTATATATGTATGTATGTATGTGCGTATGTATGTATGTATGTATGTATGTATGTATGTATGTATGTATGTATGTATGTACGTATGTACGATACTCCTCTCCCTTGTCGCTATTCCACTCCTTTTTAACCAATATTTCTCTTTTCCCTCTCCCCGTCCCTCTTTCTTCTCTCCCTTTCCTATACCATCTTCCAGCTGCTTCTCTTCTTTTTTTCTTTATTCGTCCTCTTCTTCGTTGTCTTCATTTTCTTCATATTTTCCATCTTCTTCATCTTTTTCATCTTTTCATTTTCATTTCATCTTTATCTCTTGTCGTCACCTTTACCATCCGTATCATATTCATCTTCTTCATCTTTAACTCTTTTTCCTCCTCTGACTCAGTTCATCTTAGTTTATTCTGTTTATGGTTGTCTGCTCCCGTTTCGTCCGAGTTCGTTGGATTCAGGAAGGATGATGGAATGTGTTTATTTGTTTATGGGGTTAGTTTGTGATAGGTTCCAGATACCCCCTTATAATAGGCGAAAGAACAGGAGTCGGGTACATGCATTGATATGTATATATGCTTTTTATTCCTTCCAGCGTTGATTTTTTTTAAGCAACCTGGGGGGGAGGGGGAGAGGAGGGGAGAGAGGGGGAGAGGCGAAGGGGAGGGAAGAGGTGGGCAGAGGGTGAGTAAGCACTTCCCTGTCTCACTCTTCTGTGTGCGAATGGCAGCTTTTGATCAAACATGTAGTTGCCCCCGGCTCCTCCTTCCCCACATCCATCACTGCACCTGCTTCCTCCTCTTCCTCCTCCTCCTCTTCCTCCTCCTCCTCTTCCTCCTCTTCCTCCTCCTCCTCTTCCTCCTCCTCCTCCTCCTCCTCCTCCTCCTCCTCCTCCTCCTCCTCCTCTTCCTCCTCCTCCTCTTCCTCCTCCTCTTCCTCGTGGTTCTCCTCCTCTTCCTCCTTTTCCTCGTGCTCCTCCTCCTCCTCCGCCTCCTCCTCCTCCTCCTCCTCCTCCACCTTTCCCCTCTTCTCTTCCCTCTTCCCTTCACACTCCTCTTCCCTCTCCTCCTCTTTACTCTCCTCTTCCTCCTGCTTCTCCTCTTCCACTTCCCCCTCCTCCGCGTCCTCCTTCCTTTGCTCCCTCTCCTCCTTTTCCTGCTTCTCCTCTTTCGCTTCCTGTTCCTCCTCCTCCTCCTCCTCCTCCTCCTCCTCCTCCTCCTCCTCTTCCTCTTCGTCCTCCTCCTCTTTCTCTTCCTATCCCTTGTTCACGTCCTCATTTTTCTCTTCGTACTCTTCCTCCACTTTATCTTCATCCTCCTTGTTCTCTTCACACTATTCATCCTTCACACTATTCTCGTTCTCCCCCGTGCTTTCGTCCTTATTCTTCTAATTTTCTTCCTCTATTCATTATTCTCCTTTACTCCTGTCTTCTTCTTTCCTCCTCCTCTTCCGCTTTTCCCCCATTCAGACTTTCCCTCTTCTCGAATTCCCCTTCCATAAACTTCGTCACCTTCACTTTCTCATCTTTCTTCTTACCCTCCTCCCTCCCTCCTCTTTCATTGTGGAAACATATCAAGTCTCACAATTTCCTCTTCTCCCCCCTATCCTCCCCTCTCCCCTCCTTTCCCCTCCTTTCCCCTTCTTCTCTCTCATCCTCTTCCTCCCCCTCTCCTCTTCCTCCCCTCTCCTCTTCCTCCCCCTCTCCTCTTCCTCCCCCTCTCCTCTTCCTCCCCCTCTCCTCTTCCTCCCCCTCTCCTCTTCCTCCCCCTCTCCTCTTCCTCCCCCTCTCCTCTTCCTCCCCCTCTCCTCTTCCTCCCCCTCTCCTCTTCCTCCCCCTCTCCTCTTCCTCCCCCTCTCCTCTTCCCCCCTCTCCTCTTCCTCCCGCTCTCCTCTTCCTCCCCCTCCTATGGATTCCAACCCTCTCCAGAATTACCCACTTTTAGTAAAACTCAAAATCTACTACTCAATTCTCCACCGCTCACCGTCCACCCGTCACCCTCCATTCTCCATCCTCCATCCTCCATCCTCCATCCTCCATCCTCCATCCTCCATCCTCCATCCACCACCCCTTCCCTCCACCCCACTAGCTCCTACTCCCAACACAAGAGCAAATATAGGGTCTACAACAATTTGTCAAACACCTATAGCCGGGATCACACTCCTTCAAGAGGTTTTATTTCTTCAACAAACTTCGAGAACTCGAACGTGCTCGGAGGCCAACCGAAGAACGCAGTCTCCCCTCAACAAGTGCAATTGAGTTTGAACGATGACGAAGAATAGGGGAGAAGGGAGGAAGAAGAGGGGAGAAGGGTGGTAGGGTGGACAAAAGGGAAAAGATTAGGGGTAGAAGAAGTTGGATGAAAGTAGTGAGAGGAAAGAAGGAAAGGGTAAAGGAGGAGAAATGGGAATCAAATATAGAGAAAGATTTAAAGGACTAAAGTCAAAACATAAGAAAACCTCTTTGCTACGGAAGGCATGCCATAGAGATGAATAAAATAGCGTGTCGGGAATCACAGTTAAAGTAAAGGTACCAACAGGCATGGAAGGGGTTCATAACCCCCCGGGGGGGAACAAAACCATGAGGGAGAATTTGTTAGATGGTCATACAAAGAAATAAATAAACAAATAAAAACAAATCAAATATAAACACAAGGATACTAGCGCTCTCTTACGTTACATTATCCAACACAAACAAGAAACCAGCAGTGGAAGCCTGCACGTGTCACTCTTGCGACATGGACGTCGGAGAGGACTATCTCCCCGCCGCTCGTATTCAAAGTCCAGCATCCTCTTCTCTATCAGGAGGTGCGGCCAGGAGAGGCTGTCATTTGGTTTTCGGATCGAACCTGAGGTCTTTCTCTTTCAATTTCCACCATCTTTCCTCCGCCATTACA
Organism: Oratosquilla oratoria; assembly: GCF_046742065.1. Lineage (NCBI taxonomy): Eukaryota > Metazoa > Arthropoda > Malacostraca > Stomatopoda > Squillidae > Oratosquilla > Oratosquilla oratoria. The sequence continues at coordinate 38,345,710 of NC_134806.1, forward strand.
GTTGAGAAGAACCGACAACCGGCGACTGATTCCTTACTCTTCCGTTTACCAGCCGGTAACATGCAAACGCTCCCATAACCAAGGTTTCTGGGCACGAGGACCGTTGCCGGCAGCTACGGGGCCGCAGGTTTCCGCTCAGTGAAACTGGAGACAATAGTTATTGTTATTACACAACACAGAGGGTGAGCAAAGAGCCTCGAGGTGGAGCAATAAGGCCCGACCGAGCCAAAGGGAACCTCTCTCACAAGCAAGACGAAGGCTATCCATTTGAGTCCCTTCTAGAATATTCTCTTTGAACCTATACTAGGCTATTCTGTTTTAATGTATTCTATGCCCTGTTTGTTTGTATGTTGGTTCTAGAATCCTGTTCACTTGAGAGTATATTCCAGAATGTTCGTTTGAGAGAGTTAATCTATTGGGGCATCTAGAACCAATCTTTTAACGCTTTTTCTCACTAAAGATGTGTACATGGATTAATAAAATCGTCGGGCGGCAGCTAGACCGAAACAAATACGCGATTATACGAATAGATTTAATCAAGACGACATTAATCCTTTTCACTTCCAAAGCGGGTTAAGCTAATCTAATTAGATATCCTGATAGCATCCATAACGGTGATGTATGTATGTATCCTTCGAAATGGATTGAAATAGGATGATCTTGAACATCCTTGTGTTGATGAGGATGAGATGGATGAAGACATCGGATGGACGGATGATTGGACTAGTGGATGGATGATTAGGGAGGCTCCGTCAGGGGGCCTTGCGTGAGATTAGGTGCCATTCAGTTTGGAATGAGAGTTGAACTGGAACGTGAGTGATTTGGCCGCAGTTCGTGTGTGTGTCGTTTCCATGTAAAGCTTGGTAGTGAGTTTCTTTAACACATTGTTGCGTACTTGATGACAAAGATAGAGGAGCTGTCGTAGAATTTTTTTTTTTCATAAACAAATTGAGATTCTTGCTCTCTCTCTCTCTCTCTCTCTCTCTCTCTCTCTCTCTCTCTCTCTCTCTCTCTCTCTCTCTCTCTCTCTCTCTCTCTCTCTCTCTCTCTCTCTCTCTCTCTCTCTCTCTCTCTCTCTCTCTCTCTCTCTCTCTCTCTCTCCCTATCTATCTATCTATCTATCTATCTATCTCTCTTATAAGAGAATAGTAGTATTATTGGACATTTTTTACAGTTACTTCCGAATTAAGCATTTCTAATGTAATCACATACAAGCAAATTTTGGAAGAACTATTTTCCCCAACTGTACAGTTTCGATCTCTTATAAATACTACAGCCAATGAATCCAAATTGGCAAAATTTCTGGGTGGACCAGCGACTCGTGCGAGATGTGGCATCACCGCATGAGTTTGCGAGTAAATGTAAACGATGATATGTGGCAACTTATGCATCTCCCATTTCACGAAAACAAAAGCGATGTTGCCACATAACTCGTATAAATAGCGCGAACCGATGGACCAGGTAGTCTTGCCAACTGTATAAGGTTGAAGACGTGCAATTCTCAAAGACATTGATATTCACAGCATTGTGGCAATATACGAATGTGCTACATACGATATTATCATGATGACAATCTGTTATATTGCGCATGATCGTGTCATGTTAACAAGCGAATTAACTGAGTCTGAATCCATTCCGTTGTCATGGAAACAGTTACGCTCCTGTTCGTTGGCTTTTTGAAGGGAACTGGAGGTTTGGTCGACCGTGCAATATTAATCAAATTTGAGAAACGCTTTTATGAGCTCGAGTGGGGCATATGAACCGGTGGATAGATTTCATTGTTGATAAAAGCGTTCTTGACGTGACGTGTTGTTGGGAACGGAGTGACGATTTCTCCCAGTTGATTAAAAGTCGCAAGAGATTCTTAAGTACGCCGGGGCTCGTTGACAAGGTAATGGAAAAGAGAGGTTTCTAGAAAGTGAATAGAACTTGTAAGCACTACTTACTGCCTTGGGGATGAAGTATTGGAAAATTTAATCACTTTCAACATTGAGATTATGAAGATCAAAAACAAATTGCTTGCATCGTTCATGTAAAAAGAAAAAAACAAAACAAAAATAGATGATAGAATATGTTTTCTTTTTGTTTTTTCTTTTTGTTTTTTCTTTCACCCAACAACATAGTGACACTTTATAGATCTTGAATGATAGAAAAAATTAGAAAAAATAAAAACGCTCTTTTGTATAAATAGTTCTTTGATTTCCAGGGGCTATCCTCCTGGCGGCAGAGAGATGAAACATACAAGTCAAACTAAGTAACCAAAAAGATAAGAGAAGATATCTTTATCTTTTTCAATTGTCTATCAACTCAATAAAATCGTCTGCTATTAGGCAGAATAAAGTAATAAAATGTGTCAATGTGTTCACGGTAACGGTATCCATGCTCTCGGAGTAATATATAACGGTAATAAGGAAAGGTAATTAATAAAGGTAGAAGAGAAGAAAATGGAAACAAGTAAAAATTCTATGGGAAAGTTACACTGAACTCAGATTTGACATCTTAGGTTCTACGTAATCAGTACTTCCGGCGAAATGAGAATATGTACAGTTATCCGCACTACATCTTTGAGTAACACGTAGGTAATGCATTGCCACACTCAAATATAGATATTTACTTCCCGTTTGTCACTATTGGTCTACTATAACAAGGTTCTGCCTTTTGCACCACTGGATTCTGCAGATTATAATGTAGTGTTGCCACTTTTCTCTTGAGATGTACATTTATGCCGTATTTCTCTTAATGTACAGTGTTGCCACTTCTCTCTTGAAATGTACAGTGCTGCCACATCCCTCTTGAGATGTACAGTGGTGCCACTTTTATTTTGAGCTGTACAGCGTTGTCACTTCTTTCTTGATTCTCTCTTGAACTGTACAGTGTAACAATTTTCTCTTGAACTGTACAGTATCTAGTATACCTTGTTTGTTCATATCCTAGTTGAACTAGAAACTAGTAGGATGAACAGTGGCAGCAAAATAGAAGGCAAAACCTAGATAAACACTCAGTTTTTTCTATGTTACATAAAACCGAAGAGGCCGGCCTCGCTTTAGGTGGAGGCAGCTGTACGTTTGTTTGTTCTCCAGATTTACCTCATCACAAGCTGACTTTGTTGATCTAATGAAACAATGACATTTATTCTAAATTGTCGTTCAGCCAGAGTCGACAATTGTGTTACAAAGTTGTTGGCTCGTTTTGTGAGAGAAAACAATTCAATTAATGAAGAGCTGGAAGAGGAGGAGGAGGAGAAAAAGGAGGAGGAGGAAGAGGATAAGGAGGAGGAAAAGGAGGAGCGAGGTTCCCTGGGGAACGTTGTCTTTACAAAGAATTTAATCTCCATTTTATTTCAAGCCTGAGTCAAGTTTCCTTCAGCTTCTCTTCGGCAGAGTTATAATTAGTTCTGTGGGTATGAATTGTGCAACAAATCTCTTTCAAAAAGGCAGCTATTGCTCTTCAGCAAGATTTAGAAATCTTCTTCTGTGTATGTGTGTGTATATATATATATATATATATATATAATGTATATATATATATGTGTGTGTGTGTGTGTGTGTGTGTGTGTGTGTGTGTGTGTGTGTGTGTGTGTGTGTGTGTGTGTGTGTGTGTGTGTGTGTGTGTGTGTGTGTGTGTGAAGGTGGAAAAAGAAGTCACGGGTCTATTTCCGAGTTCCTGCGTTTATTCCTGACCGGTTTCGCTCTATGGAAGAAGCATAGAGCGAAATCGGTCAGGAATAAACTCAGAAACTCGGAACTAGACCCGTGACTTCTTTTTCCCCCTTCATCAACTTGTCACAATGTACCAGCATGTATATATATATATATATATATATATATATATATATATATATATATATATATATATATGTGTGGTGTGTGTGTGTGTGTGTATGTATACACACACACATATATATATATATATATATATATATATGTGTGTGTGTGTGTGTGTGTGTGTGTATACTCACACAAAGAACTTCTTGCCAATCCATTGTTTCCTTCTCATCTTAGCTCCTTGTATAAGAAAGGTCATTCCTGCCTCCTGTCCATCGCCCGGGTAAGAATCAATGCACCAAGACACAAATGAAATATTTTGATAAAAGAATAAAATTGTGTTTAGTTGGTTGGCTGAGTTGAGTATCCTTTTTCTGCAGAGGAGGGCTTCTCTCACCTGAGTGAAATCTCCTGGGAACAAAAATAAACGGTGAAGGCTCAAGATGTCTTCCATCAGCTGAATAAAACCGTCTGTTGGCAGTTCGATAAAGTATGTAAAAAGTCGTAAGACGTAGCGAAAGGACCAAGACAAAGAATCTGAACGAAACAG
>NC_134806.1:38355023-38377523 GCF_046742065.1 Oratosquilla oratoria
AATCCCCAACCCCTAATCCCCAACCCCATACCTCGAACCCCGAACCCCACTACCCCAGATCATGTTTGGGAGATATATCCTAACCCCCATCTCACCCTTTGGCCCTCCTACTACCCCTATCCCTCCTTCCCAACCCCAAACACCCATTCTCCAACTCCAAACCCCCAATCCTGTACTCCTCACTCCCTCAAGTCATGTTTTGGAGTCTTAATACCCCTCATGTCACTTTTCCACCCCATCCTTCCCCTCTCCTCCCTCCTCACCCTCCGTCCTTGCCGAAAAAAACCTCTGGGAAATCAAATAACGGAAGAGCGAGCATTTTCGTCTATTATGACATCTTCCGGGCACAAAGAGCAAAGAAAAGGTGACAATAAATGTACAGAAACTAGACAAGGGAAGGAACCTGGACACAGACTTTGGTGGAGGTAGGCATTGTGTGGCCTTCCTGTGTTCCTCAATTTGTTTGGTTTCTGCACTTGTATTGTCGTCTTTTATTTCTTCTGTGTTTCCTGAAGATGTAATAGTAGACGAGAACGTTCTGTCTTTCATTATTTGATTTCTTTTTTCTTTTCAAATTTGTCAATCGCGCGCTTCCTTTGTTCTGTATTGCATATTATATACATATATATGATATATATATATATATATATACACATATATAATAATGTATATATATATATATACATATATAATACTGTATATATATTTATACATATTTATATATATATATGTATATATATATATATATATATATATATATATATATATATATATTTTTTTTTTTTTTTTTACCCTCGCCCTTAGAGCAATTTATAGTTTTGTCAGCGTTTTTTTTACACGCCCTCACCTTTCATTTCACATTTTCTTCAGTATAACACAACCGATCTTGAGTAATTCTATCATTAATCTGACAGACTTTGCGCTCTCCGCCATAAAACCTGGTCAGATCCCTTTTCCATTAAACCTTCTCTTTGACTATGATCCCAGGCAATTTCCCCCCCTCCCCTCTCTCCTCTTTCCCTCCTTCTCCTCACTCCCCGCGCCCTCCCTAATTATCAGTCTATTTACCTTCTATACCTTCCCCTGTCACCATCGCCACATTCCTCTAGTTACTAAACTTTGTGATGGTTTTCGTGATGCATCGAGTTTCGTGAGTCCGCCGTCTCTCAGGCGCCTCTGTGTCCATCATCATTGACGTCAGTCTTTATCGCGTGAGTTCTCAACCCGCATGGTTTCTTCGCGTCCTTGAGAGACGCGAACTTGCCATGTTGATGACATTTCATCCTCACCCCCTCCTCCTTTCCCTCCTCCTCCTCACCCTCCTCCTCCTCACCACCCTACTCCTTTCTCTTCTCCTCCTCATCATCATCCTCCTCCTTCATCTTCCTCCCCCTCCCCCTTCCCGCCCTCCTCCTCTTCCTCTCGCATTCCACCTCCTTCCGTAATTTTCGTTGTTTTTTTTTCATATCGTCCTCTTGTTCATGGTGCCTTTGCCACTTTGAACAGGGTGCCTTTTGGCACTAGCGCCAAGCACCTCCTCGTTCTCACACGTCCTGAATTGATGATGAAATGTGGAGGAGAGTTTCCCAACCAATTTCCCAAATGTGTGATATGTATATGTGAAAACATGTATATACATATGTGAAATTATATATATAAATGTATATGTATATACATATATATATACATATATATATATATGTATATATATATATATATATATATATATAATATATACTGTATATATATATATATATATATATATATATATATATATATATATATATATATATATATATATACACACATAGGGTAGTCATTCAGACTCTACTAACAATAGGAAGGTGTTTCTTAAGTTAAAGTATACCACTCTCAAGATTGTGAAAGGCACTAGCACATTTGAAGTAAACTAGAATTGCCCTAGAGAAAACCAGTGCCCTAAGTATATATTTATATATATATATATATATATATGTGTGTGTGTGTGTGTGTGTGTGTGTGTGTGTGTGTGTGTGTGTGTGTGTGTGTGTGTGTGTGTGTGTGTGTGTGTGTGTGTGTGTATACCGAGTCGGTGTGTGTGTGTGTGTGTGTGTGTGTGTGTGTGTGTGTGTGTGTGTGTGTGTGTGTGTGTGTGTGTGTGTGTGTGTGTGTGTGTGTGTGTGTGTGTGTGTGTGTGTGTGTGTGTGTGGCGTATAAAACTATATATCGTGTTTATAGTAGGAGTGAAAAAGCAATATAACATTTTGAGACCAGTGGAAGGCGAGCTCCGTCACAACATGCCTCTTCTTCGATGGCTCCAGCCAAGAAGAAAAAGGGTCTGGAAGAGTCCTCGAAGACCATCTCATCTTCATGAAGAAGGAACTATGGTTCGACAAGAAAACTAAAGGCGAGGGCAGTTGGGAGGGGCCACTTGAGATGAAAATTAAAGATTTATTTATTTATTTTATTCATTATTAATAACAACGAGAGGTGTGCTGGTGATGTTATTTTTTTGGGGGGGAGGGGGAGAAGCGGGGGGATTAACAGGTGAAATCCCTATTGTTATCTATTATTGTTTTTGGAAGGGTTAATGTTGGTACTAGGGCTATTGTTTTAAGGCGATATGGTGTTGTGTGGACCTCTTCAGTATTTACAAGAACACTCCAAAAAGGTCGAAGTGGAAACCCTTAGCGGCAGGCACCACCACCACCAACATTATCCCCATCATCACCACCACCATTATCATCACCACCACCAAAAGCATCGCAGCCACTACCACAAATACCACGTCACTACCATCACCACCATCACCACTACTAACATCATCACCACCACAACAACCACTGTCATCACCACCATCACGATCATCACCACTACCACCCCTACCAATCATGCTCGTTCTTCTCATTATCTTTAATTGCTGATTCCTCCTATTCGTATTTTCTACATAAAATCGAACAAATAAATAGTCATGTTGCTTGTTAATACATTTTATTTAGAAAATGTATTGAAGTATTCGAGTCGAAAAACATCGCTGGCATTTTCTGAAATAATTTATTTCCTAATGATCATTCTCTATTGCCATGCGTTTTATTTCACCCCCTATTATCGTCATCTTTACATTTAAGATTTTTGCTTGCTTGAATTTGTGAGGATATTTTTTCTACTAAAAATTTTGTATTCTTTTTTGAAGAATAAATGTTACTTTAATTTGGTTCTTTACTCATATTCATTGCATTGATTATATAATATTTGTCTTTTTTTTAACCTTCATTTAATTTCCTTGTCACTGTAGACCATATACTTCGTTAGCCTTCTACATATTTGAGCAAATCTGGATTATGTAGACATAAGAACAGAAGTCATGCGCCATGTTCTGTTTGAGTATTTGATAAGCAAAATATGCAATATTTATTTTGCAGAAAAAAAATCTTGTTTAGAAAAATACATAGAATACTCGATAATTAAAATTGGATTTATATTCATAACATGACTCTTATTATTTTACATACTTTTCTATACGACATTTACTTTACAGTAAATTCTTTTTAATGAAAAATACATGAAATACAAGGAAACATAATTTCAATATATATTTACCGTATCATATATGAAATGTTCAACAACAGGAGATACCTTTGTACAGGACTTTAGAAGCTGACTGTACATCCAAATGGAAGTACTCTATAAATTTCAGTGGCACTGTAGATGCCGTGAGTGGGATGGGGGTATGGGGGGATGGGGGGATGAGGGGAGGAATCATTTTCATCTAGTTGAGAGCCAACTGTTCCATTGAAAATCACGAAGAAGAAATTGTGTCCTCAACCTAAGAAACTTTGGTCTTTTCAGTTGTCCTCGGAAACTTCCATCTTCATTATAAACAAGAATTGTTGACCCAAGATTCCTTGTGAAAGTCGATAGCGTCTGCCTTACATTTCCCCAACAGGAAAGTCTTTCTCTTCAGGCCCGACTGAGGGTCCTTGATGAATAATAACAGACTAGACACCCCCCCCCTCAAAAAAAAAAAAAAAAATGCCTTGAAAACATCGGCATTCCCTCACTCTCCCACCTCCACTTGAGGTCGGGCTTCCTCCTCTCTTTTTTTCTCTTTTTTTCTCTCTTTTTTCCCCACAGCCTCTCTTCCCATTTTCTTTCATATGTACATACTCTCCTACCTCTATATATATATCTTCCATGTTCCAGAATTTTTTCCTTTCCCCTTTTCTACATTTTTTTACCTTCTCTCTTGTCTTTATCTTTTATACCCTTAAGGTCCTTCCTGACCGGTATATTCATTCATCTCTCACCTACCGTCCACACAAACGCGCACATACACACACACACGGCCGGAGATGGGATAATGGAACCCTGCGTATACTCAGCCAAGGACTATCGGCGTGGAGAGGATATCGGTTCCGGACTCAATTTCCTCCAGGAGCTCTGAGTCTTCCCCCACACAATTGTGGAGATACTAAAAGCTACCCTCCACTAGAGGAAAGGCCAGCACACACACACGTGTACACGCACGCGTAAACACGTACACGCAAGCACGTACTCACGCACGTACATGCGTACTTACATACGAGTATATATCATAACATTGACCTTTTTCATTTCTTGACGCCATGCCTCTCTCTCCCCTTCCCCGTTTTTTTTTTGTTTTTTTTTTTTTTAATCACTTTCCCTGTTCCCCATTTCCATCTGAAGCAGCCCCTTGTCCGCCGGCACGTCCTCTCAGTCGAGGTCAAATTCCAAAGAGGAGTAACCTGAAGGAGAAGAGGAGCCTGAAAGAATAGCAGCAATAAGACCCTCTGAGATGTTTAGGTCTTAATTGGAAGCAGAGTTCTTTGACAACTTGCTCAAGAGGCCCTCGGGGTGTCCCCTTTCTGAGTTCCGGGGGTACCGAGTACTAGACACACCTGGAGGACAAAAGAGGGATGATTAGGCCGACGTAAATGCAAGGGTCGCTCGTGTTCCTTATTTCATTATAATGTTTTTTTCTCTTTTTTTTTTTTTTTAAGTTTATCTTTCTTTGATCGTTGGGTTCCATACCAAAGAAGGTGAAAGTGATGTACTTATTTATATATGTTCTTTTAATATCGTGATTATGGAGTTAATATTGGTAAATGAGAAACTCAGATTAAAGTACTTGTATTCACGATATATATATATATATATATATATATATATACATATATATATATATATATATATATATATATATATATATATTCTTTTTGGTGGAGGAATTAGGGAAGATGAAATAATGAGAATATAAGGCAGTAAACATGTAAAAGGAAAATGATATGCGGGAATAGGATCAGAAATGGAATTCGTCATTGTTTAGCACGACATTTTGTGATTCACCACTTGTCATGGATCACGGGCTGGGCTCATAATTGATAGTAATTACTGGCTCCAGATAAAAACTCAGAGCTCATATGTAGAGAGACTCCTAATTATTGTGTGTGTGTGTGTGTGTGTGTGTGTGTGTGTGTGTGTGTGTGTGTGTGTGTGTGTGTGTGTGTGTGTGTGTCTACTGTACATGGTTATTCTCATGCATATATATATATATATATATATATATATATATAAATATATATATATATATATATTGAATGATGGAGACCGTAAACACAGGGGAAGGCATGAAACCCTAAACACACTAACGTTTCTGTATTTCTGCTAATCTAGGCATTGGGTGGGAAACAGGCTAAGGTCCTACATCCACAAGGAGCTAAAAGATATTTTTGAATGGGGAAACAAATGTGTGTGTGGGATGGATGTGCCTTGGCTGGCTACCTCCCTTACGACGGGGAAGAGACCTTTTGACATATAGACAGATATAGATGAATATAAAGTAAATACACAACGGCTGTTTATCTTGTTCAAAGAGTATTTGGAAAATAAACTTGAAAGACGAACAACACAAACGATTGGATGATAACTTTCGGGGGGAACATTATGGGATTGGCTTCGTGATGGATGTGGTTCCCTCGCCTCCGGTCACCAACTCTTTCGGAGCTTCTTGACATTTGGCCGGGACGCATTTGCAAACTGCATTGAGCTTTCCCTATTTGGAACGATTTTCTTTTCTTTGTCTTATATACATTTGTTTATTTACTTGTTTATTTCTATTCATCATGAATATCATTACTGTTGCTAATTTATTGTTGCAAACTGCATTGGCTTTCCCTATTTGGAACGATTTTCTTTTCTTTATTTGTCTTATATACATTTGTTTACTTATTGTTAGTGTAATATATTTGATTATTTATTAGTCTATATATACGTAAATATATATATATTTTTTCAATCATTATTTATTAATTTATTTAGTTTTACAAACACGTATTATTGCTCTCTCGTTCTGTGCTGACATTGGTTCTCGTAAACTCTATCGCCAAGACTTGATTTTAGTGAGCCTTTTAGAGGTTGTATTCGAATCATACATTTATTCTTTCTGTCACTAGGCGATTTTATTCAAGTGAGGGAAGGCAGTGTTCTTGTAACTGGAATAAGAGGGTTCGAGCCCAAGTCATCGCGTGGCTGCAGATTCATCGTGTCTATCTCACAGTAGAGTATGGGACTTGGCACGCAAAAATGTCCTTATGTTAGGTATGTCTAAGGAGTAGATTCGGATTTTTTTATTGAGATGCTAATATGCTGCTCAGCCAGAAGAAAGTTTATCAAGGGAAATCATATATATATCCAATGTTTTACACTTTACAAGACCTTATAAGAGAGAGAGAGAGAGAGAGAGAGAGAGAGAGAGAGAGAGAGAGAGAGAGAGAGAGAGAGAGAGAGAGAGAGAGAGAGAGAGAGAGAGAGAAAGAGAGAGAGAAGAACAAGTCCCTCAAAAAAAGAAGCAAGGCAAAATAAATAGCTACAGAGGAAAAATGATGAAGGTAATTACAAGAAGGAAATAACGCAGTTATTTATGGATGGCAAATATAAAAATGATAGAGACTGAGAAATGTCTCGTTATTTTCATAATTCAAGATGGCCACTCAGTCATCTTTGCCCCGTTCATCAGATTTAACACATAATTTAAGTCATTTACACATGAACGCACACGCGCGTGCACACACACGTACACACGTTCACAAACACACACACACACACTCGTATGTGTGGTACACACACACACACACACACACACACACACACACACACACACACACACACACACACACACACACACACTCATATGCATATGCATACACAATAATTAATTCCAGTATTCAGCGAGAGGAATAAGGCAGGCATATTGGATTATGTTTGTGATTGAAACTCTACGAGTATCTATGTGCGTGTGTGTGTGTGTGAGAGAGAGAGAGAGAGAGAGAGAGAGAGAGAGAGAGAGAGAGAGAGAGAGAGAGAAAGAAAGACTAAGAAAGCAAGAGGCAGTCTGCGTTTGGATTTATGTTCATATTATATAGTCAAGGGCACTTGTATATTTTGAAAAATCTTAGGAGGATTATATGTCAGCTCAAGTATAAATGCGAATATAAATAATGCCAAAAATGCAGCGAAAATATGGTCTAGGTAAGAGATGAGATCTGAATTAAATATGGTCTAGGTAAGAGATGAGATCTGAATTGTGTATTATCGTGGTGGTGTATGTAAACTATGACAGCGCAATTGAGGCTGTTGGTGAAATGTCTTGAAAGATCGAAGAACTGTTGGTGAAATGTCTTGAAAGATCGTAGAAGAGTAGGTGAGTGAGTGATTAGCGAGTTAAGGTGAAATTGGTCTTCAGTGATATATTCTTTAATTGAGGTGAATTGTGCATCAGAACTGAACTGTTTGTTTTTTATAAGGAATAGATTACCGATGAATGGTACTTCTTCTTTGGAATAACGGGTGTCGAAGTATACGAAAGAAACAAGAAGCGCAAAAGATCCAAGAAGAGTTAGAGAATATAGAAAAGGATGAAGGAGGAAAAGCAAAGAAGAGGATATAGGAAATAGAGGACAAGAATTGTGAAAAAATTGTAGGTAAGGAATAGATATAGACATGAATAAGTGAATACAAAATAGTAGAAAATAAAAAGATAAATGAATGAATATATAAATAAATAAATAAATAGATCAAAAAGTTATTTGAAAAATTAATAAAAAAAAAACAAGAAATCGACGTAGAAAGAGTAGCTGTGATAAAGGAAATGAGAGTGAAGGTAAAGAAAGAGAGAAAAGTTGTGAAGTAAATAAATAAAAGATAAAAAAAGAAAAAGAGAGAGCCAGGAAGACGAATGAGAGGACGATATACAGCGAAAGTAAAAGAGGAATAAAAGAAAGAGAAGAAGAATTAGAAAATTGGTGAAAGATAAGAGAGCCTTGAAGACGAGCGCAAGAGTGATATAAAACCCGAAGCTGTGACCCCCCCCCAAAAAAAAAAAAAAAAAAAAAACAGAAATAGAAAACTAAAAGTTGGAAGCTCAAGTAAGGTTACCGAACCGGAAGTCTAAAGAACTAGAAGGCCCATCGACCTTTCCCAGACCCAGAAGGACATCGGCAGGAAGGAAACCACCCGAGCGGAAAGGAACATGGCAGGAGTAATCCCACCCCGGAGAGAGTGCCGGTTTTAAACTCAGCCATTATGCCACCATGGTTACTGCCTTTACCCAGCATGGCGCCATGGCAGGCACCCTCCTCTTCACCGTCCTCCTTGGCTCCAGCTCCTTGGCGCCCTTGTGAAGAAGGCTTTTACCGTAGTAGCAGCTCTGAGGACCTCCCCTCCCCCTGCCTTTGCAGCCGAACCCCCCTGAGTGGCCCAGTGCCCCTGGCATCGTCGCCAGGAACGATCGACACCCTCGACAGTTCGAGAGTGTGCGGTGTAAAGACTTTGCGAGCGCTCCGGAAGATCGGGGGATCCTCTTCGCCGCGTGCAAAGACACTCTTCCGGGCCAGGTGCTCCTCCTCCTCGTCTGTGGCCTCTTCCACCAGCAAGTGTTCATCAACCTCCTCCTCTTCCTCCTCCTCCTTCTCCTCCTTATCCTCCTCATCCTCATCCTCGCTGTCGAAATCCTCGGCAGTTCGGCGGCTCTCTTCGGCGACTTCACCGTCAGCAGTCTCCAGTTCCTTCGATCTCTTGTCTTCGTCTTCGTCTTCTTCGTGTGATTGCAGTCTACCTACGTCGTCTACGACTCCCTCTGCGAACTCAGCACCCCTCACGTCTCCTGCTATGTTGTGTTATGTAAGTATAACCAAATTCAATATATTCCTCTTGGAAATTATTAATATCTGTAAGTAGAGCGTGCAAAAAGGCTTTTTGAACGTGAATGGCTAATTTAGACATTATTTTTCAATATTTTTATTTTGATAAAATTAATGTCGTTGAAATGTGTTAGACTGATTAATTTTGTTCAGTTCTTTAATGAATACCTTTAGGTCTTAAAATTCAGGAGATGATATATTCTCGTTAGCTGTGCCATTTAATTTGCCGGGGGGAAATTCTGGAAATCAAAAATATTTTTGGTTTCCTTTTGCAAAGCTAAAACTTTTCGTTCTTCGTGGAGCGGCGGCGACAGACTCGCGTCACGAACATCATTGAATATATCTTTAGTCAATTAAGACGACGCTATCGCCGACGTTGCCGTCATTTACTGTGTTTCATTAAGTTTTTGATTATCTTACATTAGGTTAGGTTGTGTTGTGTTGGGTTAGGTTGGATTAGATTGTGTTACGTCACTTAACGTTACGTTATCTTACGTTAGGGCACGTCAGGTTACGTTAGATTAGGTTAGGTTAGATAAGATAAAGATAGAGTAGGTATTGCCAAGCATTGGCTACAACTTACAAAATGACGCCAAACCGAAGGCGATAAGTATTGAAGATGGCGTATTATTTAGATCACAACGACAATTTTACCGTCTTCTTTACCTTTTTCCCTGAAATAGACTTGATAGACTATCTAATCGTGTCTTCCTTTCTGTATGTCAAAGAAATCTGCTACCTTCTTAAAGCTAGTTTCATATCTTCCCTTGAACTTTACATATCCGAATAGTTTACTTTAGTCGATCCATGTTTCTCTTTCTTTTCCATAAACTCTGCCGTTTGTTTTGTAATTTTCCTTGGTTTACATATATAATTCCTGTTTTTAATCTACATAGTCCTTTTCATTAGGTCATTTGTTACTTTTTCAGCTTTCTCTCCTGATTTCTTAATGATATTCAATTAATTGTAACTCATAATCTCGATGGTGTCCTTGTTATTTCTGATGAGCTTCAAATCTGTTTTTAATTTCCATCGGCACCTCCTTGTTATTCTTTCCCACCGCATTTTTTTTTTTTTTTAATTCATAAAGATTTTCATTTTCTATTTATTCATTTCTTAGGTCGAAATTGGATCTAGATGAACGACCTACCATTTTAGGGTCACTTTCTGTCTTCGCCTTATCTTTTATTTCGTTCTTTTATTTTTTTTTTTTTCATATGATCTAAAATAAACAGTTAAGCTAATCCTAAGTCCTTTTTCTAAGTTACTCTTTGCAACAACCCCCTCCCTCTACCTCCTCTTTCACCTCTTCTTCTACCTCCTCCTCTCCTCTTCCCCTCCTCCTCTCCTCCTCTACCTCTCCTCCTCCTCCTCTTCCTCCTCCTCCTCCTTCTCCTCCTCTTTTTTCTGTCCCTCTCCCTCCTCTTCCTTCTCCTTCCTTCCTCTTCTTCCTCCTCTACTAATCCCTCCTCTCCTCCTCCTCCCTCCTCCCCTTTCCCCCTTCTCTCTCTCCTCCTCCTCCTCTTTCTCTTTTTCCTTCCTCCCCTTCTCCTCCTCCTGCTCCTCCTTCTACCCTCCTCCCCCTCCTTCTTTTCCTCCTCTTCCTACTCCTTATCTTCCTCCCCCTTATCCTCCTCCTTCACTTCTCCCTCCTCTTCTTCCCTCTCCTCCGCCTCCCTCCACTTCTCTAATCCTCCGTGATCCTCACCCGTACCTCCTCTTCTCTTCAGCATCTAACCCTCCTCCTTTCTTCTCCCTCTTTCCTCTTTCCCTCCTCCCTCCCTCCTCCTTCCTTTCTCCTCCTTCTCTCCTCCTTCCTTTCTCCTCTCTCTCTCCTCCTTCCTTTCTCCTCTCTCTCTCCCCCTCCTCTCTCTCTCCCCCTCCTCTCTCCTCTTTACCCTCCCTTCATTCTCGTCCCTCCTCCTCCTTCATCTAATACTAATACCACTTCTTATCTTTCTTTTCCTTCCGCTTATTTAATTTTTTATTCGTCTTGGCTTATGATCCTTGTACCTGCAGCCTCGTTTTAATTCTGTTATTGCGGATTACCATATATTTTTTTTCTTCCTGCGGTCGCCTCCTCTCCTTCACGTGTCATCTCCTCTGACCCTCTTACGGCCGTAATTACTTACGCCTCTTGTTTCGTCTCCTTCCTCCCCTCTGTCTTTTCTCTTAGTTTAATTTTCCTCAGTTTTCTTCGTCCCTTGATGCACCACTCGGGTTTCTAGATCTCATTTTTCCCGTTCATTTCTTTTGATAATTTGCTTCCACCCCACACCATCCCCCACTTTTTTTTTTTTTTTTTTTTTTTTTTCGTTCGGTTTGACTTCTGCTGCCGCCTTTCTGTGTCTCCGTTGTTGTTTTCATTGTCTTAAAAGTTTTCTCTGATGCTTTGTTTTTTCATGTTCATTCTTTCCTCTTCACAGAATACTGATAACCACACCTGAGCGGGTTGATGTTTTGATAGTCATTCCTAGAATTCCTCATCAATGGTGAAGTCTTCAGCTTCATTTGAGGAGGAGGAAGACGGGGAGGAAGAGGAGGGGGACGAGGAGAAGTGGAAAGTGGAGATGGAGGAGGAGGAGGAGGAGGACGAGGAGGAAGAGAGGTAGACATGGGAAATGGAGGAGGAAGAGGAAGGGGAGGAGGAAGAGGAGGAGGAGGAAGAAAATGAAGAAGAGAAGTAGGAGATATGGGAAGCGGGGCAGGAGGAAGAGAAGTAGGCGTGGGAAATGGAGGAGGAGGAAGAGGAAGGGGAGGAGGAGGAAGAGGAACGGGAAAACAAAAGAAGAAGAAGAAATAGGAAAAGTGGGGAAGCGGAAGGGAAGGATGAGCAGGAAAATGACATTTGGAAGAGGAAGGAAACTGAAGAAGTAGGATAATGATGAAGAGGAAGGGAAGGAGGAGGAAGGGGAGGAAGAAAAAGAGGAGAAGGAAAGTGAAGTAGAGGAGGAACGAGAAGAGGAAGAGGGAATGAGGAGAAGGATGAAGAGGAGAAGGAAGAAAAGGAGGAGGAGGAGGAGGAAGAAGAGGAGTGGAAGGAAGAGGAGCAGGGGGAAGAGAAAATGGACGAAGAGGAGGAGGAGGAGGAGGAGGAGGAGGAGGAGGAGGAGGAGGAGGAAGAGATAGGGTAAGGACCTAACTCTATCTATGTTTGCATATAAATACGCGTATCCCGTTTGTTGCCTAAGGTTGCTCTATTTCTCTATAGCTTTCGCAACCCATCTTTGACCCTTACCTTCTTGTCCGGAGCCTCGTCTTTGGCGGCGTTTACTCTATGCCAAGGTATAAAGTGAATACACTAAAGGTTCTGAGTCCTCTTGATGTGTCTTGGATCCTCCAAAAGTCAAATTTAACATATTCTTATTGTGATATGGCTCCTGGAATATCATGTTATTGAGCAGGGATGGCATCGTAATATCATTTGCATATAGAGCACAAGAACCGTCTCAGACTGAGGGGCGTGTCTTTATCTGACTTTTCAACATTTCAGGAGCGTTGGTGTTTGTCAGTGAATATTTTATTCTGCTGAACGTAATGGGATTTTTATTCAGGTCACTGGCGAGGTCTGGGGGTCGTGATAGATCTGGGGACGTCCTTTTTTCTATCTTTGTGGTGAAGCGAATTCGCAGTGTCCAAAAGGAAATTAGTGTCAATTGATGCCATATGGCACTTTGCTAACACGTTTGTGCTAACGTTGCATGCTGGGTATTTTCTTTTAACTGGCACTACCTCGTAGAGGCTTTCTACTCAGCTAAGGGGGAGCTCGGGTATCTAATGTGTTATGATTATCTTGTAAATTTGTTTATGTCTACGTTATTCAAAAGAGATTTTATAGTGAGTTACATATGTAAGTTTTGAAGGTCGACAGGGAATCTTTCGATCCAAAATGAGGTCGGATGCTAAATTAGACTAATAGATATATAAATAGAGAAACTGAGTAATAGATGAATAAATAGGTAAATAAATAAATATAAATAAAATGCTTAGGTGCTCATCATACGAATTTTATTAAATCTAATTAAACACTAGGTGAAAGAGGATAGTGTAATTGATAATAGATACTACATACAATTTTTTTATATGGGAAATGTGGCATATTATGTTGTATATATGGGGATTGTAGTTCATACGCATCTCCTCTCTACCCATAAGAAGCAGTTAAACAAGATAGATAAAGTTTGATCCCGGTGACCTCCTCGCATCGTATACAATTACGTTATGAAGTTCTGTTTCCTTTTTCAGATTATTTCATTCAAGTAACGTTGTAATTGCCACTCGGGGGCAAACAATTCTGAAATTAGAGACATGGCTGAAAAAACGCTCCTTTACAAAGATCTCAAAAGCTCAATTCTCAAAAGTGTTCGTTCGTGTAACGCTTGCGACCGAACTTTTTTGAAGCGAGTGACAACACAACGTGCTCCTGGACCCAGGCCACAGTTAGTGTACAATACATCAAGTGTACAGAGACGACATTACATGACTCCTATGTACACCGACCCCTTAGTCCTTACCATTACACCTGGTGTACTCTGTACTCAGCCCGACTCTGCTTCAGGAACTATTTTTACGAGTATTTGCTCCATTTTGTAATTTGCTTCTGTCTACATGTTGAATCAGGTTCCTCTAAAAAAAAAAAAAAAAAAAAAAAAAAAATACGTCTTGCTTCTCCCCTAACCTCGCCATTCTCTGAACTGAGCTTTTCATCCTGAACTTCGTCGGTACACACACGAATATGTATGCAGCTCCACCATGGCTTGTAGCTATATATTTAATATGTATGTATGTACGTGTGTGTGTGTGTGTATTCACATTGGTCTTTGGATCAAGTGCAGAGAGCTTAGAAGAGAGCTTAGAGCTCGTATGACCGATCTATGGGTAATGCTGTGACTTTACACGCACACACACACCCCAACTCCCCACCCAAGAGAGTTGGAGTAAAGACTCGAAGCGCAGCGATACTGAAATTATTTCAGCCCTGGGCAGGATTCGAACCTCAGTAATGACAGTCGGGGACTCTACCAACCGCACCACCGAATCGTTTTGTGTTTGTGTGTGTATGTATGTATGTATGTATGTATGTATGTATGTATGTACAGTTATTTAACGTATTGTATAATCAAATCGAACGTTCCACTAAATTGAATCTCACTAGCCAGTCCCACTATATTGACAGCTTCACTATATCAGCAATTGCACTAGATATACTCTCACTAAATCGACAGTCCCATTCACTCAAGAATCTCCCGAAGTCGATGGTCCACTAAGTCAAAAGTTCTAAAGATACCACTAACCTGATAGCCCTCACTAGAATGATTGCCTCACTAAATCAACCGTCCAGCTACTAAAACCGTTCCACTCTGTGCGAGTTTCCGCTTCACTGCTGTTCCACATGACCCGCATTTGCCCAAATCACAAACACACACACACACACACACACACACACACACACACACACACACACACACACACACACACACACACACACACACACACACACACACGCACGCACGCACGCACGCACACACACACACACACACACACGCACGCACGCACACACACACACACGCACGCACACACACACACACACACACACACACACACACACACACACACACACACACACACACACACACACACACACACACACACACACACACACACACACACACATTTCAACAGGAACTAGATGGATACGTTCATAGAATACAAATGAACCAGAACGTGGTCTTCCTCGGTCATCTCAAGGTCGATTTCACAGAGACCAAAGCATTCAGGAATCTCCATCTGTCCACCCACAGCTTCCAGGCATCTCCCTCCTTCCAGCCGCAGCATCCAGCAGCATACAGCAGCATCCATCCTTCCAGATATAGTATCCAAGCATCTCCCTCCAGCAACGGCGTCCAGTCATCTTCCTCCTTTCAGCCTCAGTATCCAGCCGCCTGCATCCTTCCAGATACATTATCCAAGCATCTCCCTCCAGCTACAGCATCCAGTCATCTCCCTCATTCCAGCTTCATCATCCAGCCGTTTCCCTCTTTCCAGCAACAGCATCCAGTTATCTCCCTGCTAGCCGCAGTATCCAAACATGTCCCCCACCTTCTAGTTAAAATATCCAGGCATCCTCCTCCTTCCCAGCTTGAACATCCAGCCGTCTACCTTCTTCCAGCCACAGCATCCAGTCATCACCCTTCTTCCAGCCGCATTATCCTGGCATATCCTACTCCTTCGAGCATCAGCATCTAGGAATCTCCATCCTTCCAGCCATAGCTTCGAGAAACCTCCCTACTTCCAGATTCAGTATCCAGCCGTCTCCTTCCTTTCAGCATCAGCATCATCCAGGACTCTCCCTCCTTTCAGCAGCAGCATCCAGTAATCTACCTCCACCCCAGCAACACCATCCAGGCGTCTACCCCCTTCCAGCCACAGCATCCGGGAATTTCGCTCTTTTCAGCATCATCCAAGATTCTCCCTTTCAGCCACAGGATCCAGAAATTTTCCTTCCCAGCAACAGCATCCGTCTCCCGCCTTTCAACCACAGCAGTATCCAGGCGTCTCCCCTTTTCAGCCGCAACATCCAGGAATCTTCTTCCCAGAAACAGCATCCAGCTGTCTCCCTCCTTCAGGCACAACTTCCAGGAATCTCCATCCTTCCAAATGCACCATCCAGGCGTCTCCCTCCTTTCAGCCGCAGCACGGAGGTGTTTTCCCTGCCTCCAACAACAGCATCCAGCCGCCTCCCTCCTTACAGCCACAGCATCCAGTCATCACCCTTCTTCCAGCCGCATTATCCTGGCATATCCTACTCCTTCGAGCATCAGCATTTAGGAATCTCCATCCTTCCAGCCATAGCTTCGAGAAACCTCCCTACTTCCAGATTCAGTATCCAGCCGTCTCCCTCCTTTCAGCATCAGCATCCAGGACTCTCCCTCCTTTCAGCAGCAGCATCCAGTAATCTACCTCCATCCCAGCAACACCATCCAGGCATCTACCTCCTTCCAGCCACAGCATCCGGGAATTTCGCTCCTTTCATCATCATCCAAGATTCTCCCTCCTTCCAGCCACAGGATCCAGAAATCTTCCCTCCCAGCAACAGCATCCGTCTCCCTCCTTTCAGCCACAGCAGTATCCAGGCGTCTCCCCTTTTCAGCCGCAACATCCAGGAATCTTCTTCCCAGAAACAGCATCCAGCTGTCTCCCTCCTTCAGGCACAACTTCCAGGAATCTCCATCCTTCCAAATGCACCATCCAGGCGTCCCCCTCCTTTCAGCCGCAGCACGGAGGAGTTTTCCCTCCTTCCAGCAACAGCATCCAGCCGTCTCCCTCCTTCCAGCCACAACTTCCAGGAGTCTCCCTCCTTCCAACTGCATCATCCACGCATCTCCCTCCTTTCAGCCGCAGCATCCATGAATTTGCCTTCCAGCAACGGCATCCAGCTGTCTCCTTCCTTCCAGCCATAGCATCCAGGAATCTCTTCAGCATCAGCATCCAGGCATTTCCCTCCTTCCAGCCACAATATCCAGGGATTTTCCTCCTTCCAGACAAAACATTCAGGAATCTCCATTCTAGCTTCAAGACCCATGAATCTCCCTGATTCCAGCCACAGAATCCAGTCGTTTTCCTTCTTCCAGCCACAGCATCCAGGAATATCCCTCCTAGCTACATCATCAAGGCATCTTCCTCCTTCCAACTTCAGCATCCAGCCGCCTGCCTCCTTCCAGTTACAGCATTCAGGACTCTCCCAGCTTCCAGCTACATCGTTCAGGCATCTCCCTTCTTCCAGCCACAGCATCCAGACAGCTCTCTCCTTCCGACCACAGCATCCAGGAAGCTCTCTCCTTCCGGCCACAGCATCCAGGAATTTCACACTCCCTCCAGCATCATCATCCGGCCACTCCCTTCCATCCAGCTTCAGCATCTAGATATCCTCCTCCTTCCAGATACATACAGCGTCCAAGAATCTCCCTCCTTCCAGCTACAGTATCCAGTCATCTACCTCCCTACGACCGTAGCTTCCAAGAGTTTCCCTCCCTCCAGCAGTAATCTAGGCATCACCCACTCCTTCCAGTATCGTCATCCGGGAATCTCCCTCCTTCCAGACGCAGCTTCCAGCTACTCCGTTTCTTCCAAGAACAGCTTCCAGGAATCTACATCCTGCCAAAGTACTCAGAAACCTCCCCCCTTTCAGCCACAAACTCGAAGCATCTTCCTCCTTTCAGCTACAGCTTCCAGGCTTCTACCCCCCCCCCAGCTACATTATTCAGGCATCTCTCTCCAAGTATCTCTCTCCTTCCAGCAGCAGCATCCAGGCATCTCCCATCCCTTTCAACATCACTTTCAAGGAATCTCCCTCCTTCAAGCTGTAGTTTCTAGGAATCCCCCTCATTTCAGATCAGCATACAGGCATCTCCCATGTCCCAGCCTCAAAATCCAGGCATCTTCCTCTTTCCAGAAAACATTATCCAAGAATCTCATTCCTTCCAGCCGCAGTATCCAGGCATGACCCTCATTATAGTTGCAGTCCTTTTAGGTACAACGTCGAAGAATAATCCAGTATCCCCCCCTCTCCTTCCAGGTACAGTATCCAGGCAGCTCCCTCTCTTTCCAGTTACAGAATCCAGGAATCATCTTTTCTTCCACCTACAGATTCCAGGAGCCTCCACCCACATGGCTGCAACAATATCCAACTTCCCCACATCTTTTCCTCTCCGCGGTGGGACCCTCTCGAGCCTCAGTCGTCTCCGCTTGCTTTCTCCATTTTTTCTGGGACAAATGAAACGTAAACTCTGGACGGCATGAAACCGACGTCCCCCTCCTCCCCCCCCCCTTTTTTTTATCGCTATTAAGTGGCACGTAGTTACCCGTGGCTTCGGTAAATAACGGGTTAAAAAGAACATCAACAACATAAAAATAATAAGAATTAGGTACAGGTGGATTCCCATCTGTTAAGGGCCTTGAGTGTCTGGTTATTATATTTTCTTTTTCTTTCTTTAGCCTGTTAACGAGTGATTTACTTGATCGTAATGAAAGAAGCGGTGGGCCGAATTTCATGTTGCTAATTGCTAATTGGCTGACGGTTGATACGTTCATTGAAATGGTAAGGCCTATTAGAGTCTGTTTTTTTTTTTTTTTCTTGGTTGGGAAGAAGGCAGCATAATGATCAAAATTGAAGGCCTAGGTCTAAGTAGGCGTAAACATACGCACACATACATAGGTACACACACGCACACACACACAGACACACACACATCACACACACACACACACACACACACACACACACACACACACACACACACACACACACACTGGCATACACACACGGGCGCACACACACACACACACACACACACACACACACACACACACACACACACACACACACACACACACACACACACACACACAAACACACACGTGTACGTCTCCCGGATTCCCAAGATGAAGACTTGGTTTCCAGACGCAAAAGAATACATTACCTTCCAGATACCTCCCAGGACGTCTGGATCGTTTCAGCTTGATGGAACAGACTTTACATGAAGATTAACTGAGGAATTTTGGATTAACTCTCAAGTTAGTGAATGATTTAATCGCCTTGGCTGAGAATCTCCACTTGCGCTTAAAAGTGTCCCAGTCTTCAGATCCAAATATCATGCTCTCCCCTTCCCTCCCCCCCCCCAGGAAAAAGAAATACTTAGACTGGAAGCTTAATTAATGATATAAAGGAGATGAATTTCAGGAAAGGAAATATTTATTTACGTTATTCGAGTTGCACGAGATTACCGTCTGCTTTTACATACGTTTTTTGTAATTAGGTACAGTATGTGTATATAATCTACGAGTGCGCATATGCTTAAGTGTGTGAGTGTATGTGTGTGTGTGTGCGTGTGTATGTGATTACGTGCGCGCGTGTGCGTGTATGTATATGTGTGTGTGTGCGTCTATGTGTGTGTGTACGGGTTTGCTGGCCCTCGCGTTACTTTGAATATATATATATATATATATTATATATATATATATATAATATATATATATATATATATATGTAGTAGAGAGGGAGGGAGAGACTGGAGGATAATAGATAAGGTTTGGTTTGGCTGGTTGCATTTTTTTTTTTTTTTTTCACAAGACTAGAACGATGGAAAGAATATCATATCCCTGATTCAGCACGTTGAAACCGAGGTAATGGAGCGAGAAAATTGTATACAAAGATTTATGTACCATGATATGTATATACAGCATTTTATTTAAAGTTGGCTTTGTGTGTATGCAATTGTGTGTGTGTGGGTGGGTGCTTTTGCGTGTATGTTGTCTTGTGTGCGTGTACCTACGTGTACGTATGAATATATGCAAGGAACTGCGCATTCGTTTCTATGTGTGTGTATGTGGTTTCGTGTGTTTTCGTGTGTGTGTGTGTGTGTGTGTGTGTATGTATTCACTTTTCACTTGGTCTTTTGGATCACGTGTTCGACTCGTGATCGACAGCTATTTCCCTCCTGGAAGAGAGCTCGTAGCTCGTGTGTGTGTGTGTGTGTGTGTGTGTGTGTGTGTGTGTGTGTGTGTGTGTGTGTGTGTGTGTGTGTGTGTGTGTGTGTGTGTGTGTGTGTGTGTTTGCATTTACTGTAAAAATTTCTTCGTGTTCGCACATATGCATGGATGTATACCAAGTGTGTTTGTATTAAAAGTGTGAGTTTATTTGTGTACATTACTAAAAACATATTCTTGCTTCCGAATGTGCTGTATGTTCATTAGCCACTTGCGTATGCAATTTGCATAAACAATTTTTGGTTGTCTCTTTTTATGCAAATTCGATTGAAACGCAAAGAAACGAATTTGTGTGAGCGAACCAAAGAAATGAGGTCTTTTCTGGACTTGTTACGTGTTAGTTCCATGAACATGACCGATTGAGTGGAATAGTACGTCTTTGCGTCGAATACAGTAGGGTTTAGTTATTCTTAACAGTATAGTACATTTTATTTATTTATTTATTTATTTATTTATTTATTTTATTTATTCATTTTAACTATTGACCGTTGCCAATGATCAATTGTTTTTGTGATTTTAGTCAGTTCTTAGTTTCTGTACTCTTAATATGTATTCATTCTTCGTGAATATTTAGTAAAACGTTTTACTTTGTGTATCTTTTTTAATTAAAGACTGGACTGGTACTGATATATAAGTAATTATAGAAAAAATAACTCCTGAATCGCATATACGGAATGATGAGATTGGGTAAACCTAATTAATTGAAAGATGGACAAAATTCAATTAAACCATCAACCAGCATTCGGGGGGTAGGTATACGGCATCAAACAAACACCAAACGTTTGACCCACGCAGCAATAAAATGAGAGAAAAAAATGTTTTAGATTTGTACCCAAATATTGTTTTATATGATTAAAAGTCTTTTTCCAGAAGAAAAAAAAACTAGTAAATTTTATTAGGGAGAAGAACATGAAGTGAAAATAGTACATGGTGAATAGTATCTGTGAATGGTACGATGTTCTTGGAAACAAATGAACTATTCCCACCTGGACCCGAGGTGGTGTCCACGCTGGGAGGCGCTGAGTAGCTCTGTCCGAGGCCTTTGTCCTATTATGCGTTTTAAGGACTGTTGGGACAGGTAACAAACAGTCACTCCTGGGAGTCTGGTAGGAGTGCGGGACTCGAACTCGGGTATAGGAAAATGTGAGGCCAGCACGCTTCTGATTGGACCACCAGAGCACGTAATGATACCAACAAGGATAAGAAGTGAATGAATGAATAAATAGATAAATCGTAGATAAATTAATAACGGAATATTTTAATAAGATATTTTTTGGCTCCTAAACTATCGCATCAGGGTGAGTTTAGCTATATGAACATATGTAGGAAGACACCACAGAATATTCTCGTGTTGTTGGCAACTCGCTTTCAATTTAATATTTACCTAAAAAACCACACGAATTAATTAAAATTAAAAGTGTACAGAAAAATTCTTTCTACCAAACAGAATATGTACATTTCATTTCTGTACAATTGAATTAATAAAAAATAAGGAAATGTTTAAAAGTGCGTACAATTGTTCCCGGTTAAACTGGATTGTATTCTCTCAAATTTGACCGCAGAACATAGTATCTAAATGATTATTTAGCTACAAAGAATATCAACCAAGTCGCTGTGTAGCTGCTTCCTCGTGGATGAATCAAAGAGATTGACGGCAGTCGGTACCTTATGATTCTTGCTGTCTGTACTTGATGATGATGATGATGATGATGATGATGATGATGATGATGATGATGATGAAGATTTATTTATTATTACTATTATTACCATCATCATCATCATCATCATCATCATCATCATCATCATCATCATCATCATCATCATCATCATCATCATCATCATCATCATCATCATCATCATCATCATCATCATCATCATCATCATCATCATCATCATCATCATGATTTATTATCTATTATTACTATCATCATCATCATCATCATCATCATCATCATCAATCATCAATCATCATCAATCTGGCTGATGTCAGGCGATTCCATCCAGTTGATGGAGACCTCGATAGACTTTCAAAGAATTAAGCCTACTGTATATCAACTTTATAGCGTCTATATTTCACGAAGATTTTTTTATTATATTTTATTTATTCAGTAAGGTATTTATCTATCTATTCATCTAACTTTGATTTATCTTATTTTTTATTCATTTTACTGTATTCTATTTTATTTCACTCTCCTTATTGTATGTTACTTCATTTTATTTTGTTTTTATGCTTGTGGGGTGAGGTTTATTATGCATCCGACCTGGATATGGACCAAAAGGTCTCCTGTCGGCATGCTCCGCCTTTATAATCCCTTGTAAGTGGTTCATTCCTTGTCGTATATGCATGCATATAAGATTTTACATAATTTGAATAGCTTTCTATGCGTATATAATAGGTATGACGGGGGGGTTGATGAATTTGTTCGGCTACCCCCTTGTAAGTGGGAAAATATCTTCAGTTATATGCTTATTATACTGATACGTATTCATGCTACACCCAGGTGATTCAATTCAGCTGAAGAAGCCACCATAGACGTGGTTAGTAAGTTTAATATTGTGCTGTTCTAAAAGTGGAGAGTTAGAAAAAGGAATGAACGATATATATAAAAAAGTAAATACCGTTGTAATTCTGGAAATATGTCACTGTTTTTATTTAATGAATCGTAAGGCTTTTTCAGATTTGAAAACGGAACGGTCTCACGTGTACTGGAAGTTATGCGTGGGAATTCGTGTTAACTGTTGTAGGGTTCCTCCTACT
>NC_134806.1:38382523-38387523 GCF_046742065.1 Oratosquilla oratoria
TTGTTGAGGAAAAAGAGGAAGAGGACGAAGAGGAGGAGGAAGAAAAAGAAGGGAAAGAGAAAGAGGCCGAAGGGAGGAGGGGCAGAAAGAGGAGGAGGAGGCGGAATTGGACGTACAGGAGAAGGAAGAGCACGAAGAGGAGGAGGAGGAGGAGGAGGAGGAGGAGGAGGAGGAGGAGGAGGAGGAGGAGGAGGAGGAGGACGAGGAGGAGGAGGAGGAGGAGGAGGAGGAGGAGGAGGAGGAGGAGGAGGAGGAGGAGGAGGAGGAGGAGGAGGAGGAGGAGGAGGAGAGGAGGAGGAGGAGGAGGAGGAGGAGGAGGAGGAGGAGAAGAGAAGGAGGAGAGGAAGAGGATTGACAACACAAGAGCTGTACCAGACCTTCCAGAAACAATCGAAGTTATTTTTTTTTGTCTTTTTTTATCCATTCGTTTATTTATTTCTTCATACATTATCAATTAATCTATTCATTCTTTAACTGATTTTTTTATTCATTCATCAACTCATCTATCCTTTTATCGATTTTAATTATTTATTTATTTGTGTATTTATTCATTTATTTGTTTATTCATTCTTGTATTCACTTATTTTTTTTATCTATTTTTATGAAACCTTCCGGGAAGACGTACATTTTCTTCTTCCTTTCAAGCCTCCGAGTTTAAGAGTTTCTGCGGAATACAGTGTTGCAGTTTGTTTGCTTAACATATGTCTCTCTGTTGTCCTCCTTTTCCTCCCAAGGCCATCCCTTAACTGTTCAACGTTAAACCACAGTTACGAGGTTTATGTGCCTGTTATTTAACCTTGTTCTCTTATGGGTATACCCCCTTTTCAAGTCGATTTGTTTTTTAACTTCTTTTTAGTTTACTAAGTGTTTGTGTTGTTATTATTTGTCTTTGTGGTAAATTCATTCTTGCCTTCTGAACTCATTCTTGCCTTCCTTAGATTTGTTTCCAAAAACCGTGATATATATATATATATATATGTGTGTGTGTGTGTGTGTGTGTGTGTGTGTGTGTGTGTGTGTGTGTGTGTGTGTGTGTGTGTGTGTGTGTGTGTGTGTGTGTGTGTGTGTGTACCGTATATATACTTAATTTAACACGTACTCGTATCTTTCATCCACCCTGACTGGTCTCAAGAGAAATGCTTTAATAACTTCCACTTACTACACACACACACACACACACACACACACACACACACACACACACACACACACACTCAGACGTAGACAGTCTCTCTCTCTCTCTCTCTCTCTCTCTCTCTCTCTCTCTCTCTCTCTCTCTCTCTCTCTCTCTCTCTCTCTCTCTCTCTCTCTTCTTTTTCTTTGAGAAATGTTTCCCGTTTTTTCTTTTTCTTGTTCGACGTTGATCCCGGAGTGAAGTGAGAATTCCATTGTGCCTTTGTGAGTTACGAGGACAACTCGGTTAGGTTAGCACATCAAAAGGGTTTAAAGAAAGGAACCCATGATATGGAAGCAATGAACGAGAATAAAGGCAGCGCGCGAGAAAGAGAGAGAGAGAGAGAGAGAGAGAGAGAGAGAGAGAGAGAGAGAGAGAGAGAGAGAGAGAGGGAGTTAGAGAAGGACATAAGAGGAGTTATTTCAAAGTTAGGAGAGATAAACTTTGAATATACGAGAGAAAACAAAGAAGAAGAGAGAGGACGAGAGAAAGGGAGGAGGAGAGAAGGCGCGAGATGATATATAGAGACATGGTGAAGAGAAGAGGAGGATGACACAAGGGAGGGAAGAGAAATGAAAGGAGGAAGAGAAAAAGGTGGAGGAGATGGATGGCGTTTCTCCGTCCAAATGTTGGGAGAAATGCGACTATGGCCACTCGGGGGGGAGGGGGGGGAGAGAATTGGGGGGAGAAAAATGTGTGTGTGGGGGGGGACACATCAAGCCTTAGAAAACCTCGTCCTTCGCATTATCCTGGCGAAGATGATTGAGAGGACCTGCGAAGGATGTGGGAGAGGTGGTGAGGACCTCCAAGAGAGACGTGGGGTGGGGTGGGGGGATAGAGGGGGGGTGAGTGGTTTGAAGGGATATGGAGCTGCTGAGTTTTAACTGGGGTGTGGTTTTGTAAATGTTAGTGTAAAGACGCATTCCACTTGGTAATTCTTTATTTTCTATTTATATTATGTTTATTTATTCATTTATTTGTTTACTTATTCATTCAATTATTCATTCATTTATTTTATTCATTCATTTGTTCATCATTCTTATCTACTAGTACTTCTATTTGTATCAAATTTTGTTTTATTTTATTCTATTTTTCTAGTCTATTCTATTTCACTGCATTCGATTTTATTTCATTTTTATTTTTGTGGGGGGGGAGGGGAGAGTGGGTCTGGATACCCCGAAGAAGAAAAATCCCATAAATGTCCAAAAAAATATCGAGATTTATGGACACAAGTATGACAACTGGCAGCGTTATCCAGAAACATTTTCATCCCTATCCCTTTGTAGAATGTTCCTCGCAGACCTGAATGAAATCGTCTGGCGACAGGTAAAATAAATAAACAAAAGTCCGTAAAACCAAGCGGAAGGCGTAAGTTTTGAAACAAGACAGCGTTTGGGATCGTTTTCGAGAAAAAGTTCGGGACCAATTCCGTGGAGGAAGGCCGTTGAAGGAAGTGTGGAGTTGGAGGTTTAAGACGTAAAGAGTAAAATGTAAAGCATCGCTCTGTTGGAGGAAGGGTTTTTTGAAGGCGTCTTGAAGAAGGACATGGAGGTCGAGAGTTGGGGGAAGTTGAGGTCTTAATGTCAGGTGAGGGAAAGATTTTGAGGACGTCCTTCAAAAGAGGCCCGTGGGAGGAGGAGGAGGAAGGGGAAAAAGAGGACTAGGGGGAGGAAGAGGAGGACAAGAAGAGGAGGAAGAGGAAAAGGAGGAGGAGGAAGGGAAGTAAGTGGAAGAGAAATAAGAGGAGAAGGAGGAGAAGTACGAGGAAGAGGAGGAGGAGGAGGAGGAGGAAGGGAAGTAGACGGAAGAGAAATAAGAGGAGAAGTAGGAGGAGGAAGAGGAGGAGAAGTACGAGGAAGAGGAGGAGGAGGAGGAGGAGGACGAGGAGGAGGAGGAAGAAAAGTAGGAGGAAGAGAAATAAGAGGAGAAGTAAGAGGAGGAAGAGGAGGAGGAATGGAGATGTGGGATGCGAAGGGATCGTCTTAAATGGCTGAGACTGTCGCCGTCGTGTGAAAGATTAATTTGGAGAAGGGGTGACTCTCGAGAAAGAAAAGAGAAACGGAACATCACAGAATATATCAGAGGTACAAAGGTAATAAATAATGCAAACGCTGAGATATTATTCGGAGCATCAGTACTGAAAGCTGAAGAAGGGGAAGTAAAATGAGAAAACAGTGACAATTTTTTCTTTTTCTTTTTTTTCATTTGTTTGTTCTTGTGTCTAGGTCTTTGGTGTTGATCATTCGTCACTGAAGGTGAGCTTACACCATGAAATGCTTAGCTGTGACAAAAGGCATAACCTTTGTCGTTTGTGCTCAGACAGTCTGTGCAAATAAATCATGAAAACACCTGTTCACTCATTTACCAAGTTCCGCAAAAAATAAATGAATGAATAAATATATAAGTAAACAAGTAAATGAAAAATAAGAAAATAATCAAAATAAAAAAATAAAAGAAATAATAATATCTTGACAAAACAGAAAGAACCCTCCTTTATTCTTACGAAGTCTCTCTGGTTCTTCGTCGAGCACGAAGGACATAGGTCGAGTTCCTCCTCGGATGAAAGAGAAAAGGTCTTGGCCCTCCGAGCCTTCGACCTCCGGGGGCGTTGGTTGAGCCTCCGAAGAAGAAGGACAAAGAGCCGTAGGGCAGTGCCTCAGGTTTCTCTTAAGCGGCCCATACACGATCAATTATATTGCGCAATTTCATTGTCAATACTCTGAATTGACAATGAAATTGCGCAATATAATTGATCGTGTATGGCCCGCTTAAGAGAAGGGTGCCGAGATGAGAGTCTCCCTCTGGAATTTCCAAAATTCTCAAATTTATGGTTTCCAGGAGGAAATCTGAGGCTACTGGGGATACCAGAAGAACCTTCCAGTGAATTTCCAGTAGAGAGAAGTGTGTGTACGTAGATATGTAGCGCATTGGTTTCGGTCGTTTTTACCATAGCTAGTACTCGAGTTCGAGTCCAGTAACTCCAATTCATTTCTTCATACTTTAGAAACGCAAGCACATAGGGCAAAGGTGACTTTTTCGGTAACAGCTAAGCACCTGACGTGATCGCCTCACCTTTACTCAAAGAATATTCGTGCAATTGTTGTCACTTTAATGACTTTGTTTAAGCATAGGCGAAGGTACACGAAGTTGGTGGAGGAAAGGGGCGAAGTAGGAAGGAGACGTGGGATGTGTTTGACCATAATTAAAGAGAAGGAAGGACGATGTTGAAAGGAATTGTGTGTGTGGTGCACGGTAATCACGAATTAGGGCTAATGAGGGGCAGAACAGACGAAGGGGAAGGATACTTTTTTGTGTAAATGGGAAGAGGAAAAGTAAGATGAAGATGGTGATGTTGGTGATGGTGACGGTGATGGTGATGGTGATGGTGATGGTGATGGTGATGGTGATGGTGATGGTGGTGTTGGGGGAGGGAAAAGGTGACGGAGACGGTGACAGTAACGTTGATGATGATGATGATGACGATGATGATGATGATGATGATGATGATGATGATGATGATGATGATGATGATGATGATGATGATGATGATGATGATGATGATGATGATGATGATGATGATGATGATGATGATGATGATGATGATGATGATGATGATGATGATGATGATGATGATGATGATGATGATGATGATGATGATGATGATGATGATGATGATGATGATGATGATGATGATGATGCAAGAGCAGGAGAGATAAGTTTAGACATTTACCGATTTATTTCTTTTCATTACTCATTAGCTTATTTGTGTACATATTTGCAGATAACTGCTTATTAATCTGTATATTTCTGTTAGTTGCAAATTATA
>NC_134806.1:38392523-38397523 GCF_046742065.1 Oratosquilla oratoria
TATAAATAATTTAGTAAGTTATTGTCACCGCATTTAATTTCTGAAACAATAAGAGAACAGATTAAGATATTCATATACGTTTTCAAAGCGTAATTCTATTCGTAATAGAATATTACACACGTCGAAAACTTCAAACCACATGTGTATATAAAATTTATGTCTTGTTAATTTTTTCAACGAAGAATGAAAATTTTAACTTACCAACCGTCCTGAGAGAGATAATGTGTATTTTTTGCAATGGCATGTTGTCACAAGAATATTAAATTCATTAATTTATTCATTTAAACATAAATATTCTTTTCTCAAAAAGCTGGGAAGAACATAAGGGTTGCTTTCCCATGTTATTGCCCGGCGGCGTAGGCCTTAGTGTCATTAGTGGGAAAGTTTTAGTGTGAGTGAGAAAGGCGGTGAAAGCGAATGAATATTCAGCAGAAAGCGACGTCGCCTCTAACGTGGCCCCGTACCAACACCAGCCTCCTCCTCTTCCTCCTTCTACCTCCCTCTCCCACCCCCATTCCTCCCACTCCCCCTCCTCCTACTCCCCCTCCTCCTACTCCCCCTCCTCCTCCTTCTCCCACTCTCCATTCTTCTCCTCCTTCTCCTTCTCCTTCTCCCACTCCCCATTCTCCTCCTCCCCATTCTCCTCCTTCTCCTCCTCCCACCCCCTCCTCCTCCTCCCACTCCCCCTCCTCCTCCTCCTCCCACTCCCCCTCCTCCTCCTCCCACTCCCCCTCCTCCTCCTCCTCCTCCCACTCCCTCTCCTCCTCCCACTCCTCCTCCTCCCACTCCCCCTCCTCCTTGCCCTCCCCTCCTCTTCGCCCTTCCCCTCCTCTTTCCCCTCCCCCTCCTCTTTCCCCTCCCCCTCCTCTTTCCCCTCCCCCTCCTCCTTCCCCTCCCCCTCCTCCTCGCCCTCCCCCTCCTCTTTCCCCTCCCCCTCCTCTTTCCCCCTCCTCTTTCCCCTCACCCTCCTCTTTCCCCCCTCCTGTTACCCCTCCCCCTGCTCTTCTTCCACTTTTCCTCCTCCCCCACCCCGTCCCTCCTTCCACCCCACCCCCTGTCCCCGCCACCTTCCTAAAGGGACATAAATGAGGAGTGTTTTCAGTTAAACATCAAATTTCTTACCTCGCTTGTTTTCCCCTCCACCCCTCATTAAGGAGGATATGGAAGGATTGGGGGAGTTCTGTGTACATCCTCCACTCACTCCCGCTCTACTAATGGGGCGTAAATGGGGCGAAATCTTCCATGGAGAACAAAACTTACGTCGAGATTGGTTTCCTGGCTATTTATCTATTTGTTTTTTTCTTTATTTTTTTTATTGATTTATTCATTAATTTATCTTTACGTAGTCATATCCCGGGTTTATTTGTTCCGCCTGGTCGAAAAAAGACCCCCCCAAAAAAAAAAAAAAAAAAAAAAAAATTATTCGTAATCTTTTTCTATTTTTAATCTTAACTGTGTGCCATGTCTTATAGATACATACATACATACACACACACACACACACATATATATATATATATATATATATATATATATATATATATATATATATATATGTATATATATATATATATATATATATATATATATATATATATCACTGTCCAGTAATGTCGTAACACATTAATAAATTCACTAAAACCCCACTATTGATTGGATTTAAGAAAAGAAAGGAAATAACGATTTTCATATATTTCGATCACCTGCTGTGATCCTCTTGCTGTGATCCGCTTGAAGAGGATCACAGCAAGTGATCGAAATATACGGAAATCGTTAGTTCCTTTCTTTTCTTAAATCCAATCAATAGTGGGTTTTTAGTGTATATGTATATATATATACATATATATATATATATATATATATATATATATATATATATTTATATTTATAAAATATTCGAATAATCCGCCTGGAATTGGGTCTTATTCTATGAACAATGTTGACATGATTTCACAAAAATTTATACTCATCAAAGCATATTTTCGTTCAGGAGTCTGCCTAAGCGAGTAAGGAGAAACTGAACCATCAAATATGATCAAGTACCGATAATTAAGCGAAAATAATAACAATGTTTATGAAATACGTCCCATCTATTACACGAAGAAGGTAATGAAGAGCTCAGGAGAAAGAGAATTTCTCAAAACACAACTTCCAACCTTGACGTGCGAAACTATAATTCAGAAAAGAAAATGGCGGACCGAAGCCATTTTGTCTTCACTGATTAATATATGAGTGAAGGAGAAACTCCTTTGTACATGAAATGTGGGTTTTAAGAAAACGAATGGTATGGAAGAAGGGGGAGAGGAGAGAGAGGGGGGAGGGGGAAGTAAGGAGAGAGGGAAAAGAGAGAAGGGGAGAGGGGGAAGAGGGGAGAGACGGGAAAGAGAGAAGGGGAGAGAGGAGAGAGGGAGAGAGGGGAAAGAGAGAAGGGGAGAGGGGGAAGAGGGGAGATGGAAGAGGGGAGAGGTGGGAGTAGGGAGAGAGGGGAAAGAGAGAAGGGGAGAGGGGAAAGTGGGGAAAGAGAGAAGAGGAGAGAGGGAAGAGGAGAGATGGGGAGAGATGGAAGAGGGGAGTGGGGGAAGTAGGGAGAGAGGGGAAAGTGGGGAAAGAGGGAAGAGGAGAGAGGGAAGAGGAGAGATGGGGAGAGGGGAAAGTAGGGAGAGAGGGGAAAGAGAGAAGGGGAGAGAGGGGAGAGGGGGAAGTGGGGAAAGAGAGAAGAGGAGAGAGGGAAGAGGAGAGATGGGGAGAGATGGAAGAGGGGGAAAAGGGAGAAGGGGAGGGGGGAAGAGAAGAGACGGGGAAGAGGGGAAATGGAGAAAGGAGGAGAGTGGGAAGAGGGGTTTGTCCATCGTAAGACGAGTTCGAAAACAAATTGTATTTCAATGTATTTCGAGTTGGCATGGCGATGCCCGGAAATAAGGGTGCATGGGGGAGGTGGGGGAGAAGAGGGAGAGAGGAGGAAGAGAGGAGGGAGAGTGAGTGAGGAGGTGGAAAGAGAGGTGAGCATTGTTGTCTAACACGACCGAATGCCATTTCTTTTCTTTCTTTATTTTATTCTATTTAATTATTTTTCTATTTGGTTTTATTTGATCTTATGATATTCTGTTTTACTCCATTTTGTATTTTCTGTTTTTTTTTATCTTATTCTATGATATTCTGTTTTATTTTATTTTGTCTGTTCTGTTTTATTTGTCTAACCTATTTAATTTTATTTTATTTTATTTTTTATCTTATTTTGTTTATTTCTTTAATGCCGAGTCCTAACAGTAACTACATACAAGATGTTAAAGATGAGTCAAGCTACATTCCTTCGAAAAAAAAAAAAGATGAGAAAGAGAGATAGATAGAGAGAGATAGAAAGAGAGAAGAGAGAGATAGAGATAGAGACAGAGAGAGAGAGAGAGAGAGAGAGAGAGAGAGAGAGAGAGAGAGAGAGAGAGAGACAGAGAGAGAGAGAGAGAAGAGAGAGAGATAGAGACAGAGATAGAAAGAGAGAGAGAAATAGAATAGATAGAGAGAGAGAAAGAGAACAAAAGAAAGGCGTCCAGAGACGAAGAAACGTCTGGTCTAGCTGCTGAATATTCTATCAATGGTTTCTTAATGAATGTTCCCTCCTTGGACCAAGTATTCATCTGCTCAGCATAATTAGAAGAGAATAAATTGGGGCCTCAGGATCTGATGCTCGACTCTTCTTGTGAAATCTCCTTTGTGTTGAAATCTAACCTCGAATCTTTGTGTGTGTGTGTGTGTGTGTGTGTGTGTGTGTGTGTGTGTGTGTGTGTGTGTGTGTGTGTGTGTGTGTGTGTGTGTGTGTGTGTGTGTGTGTGTGTGTGTGTGTGTGTGTGCACCTTTTTTTATCAAGACAAGATTAGAACAATTTGACCTGGCTAACACAATTCTTTAACCTCGAAAAAATGCCCATGCGTGCCGTTTAATCCTCTTCCTACTATAAACAAGTTCTAACATAAAAAGAAATTAGAAATTTTCTTTACTTTGCTCTAGAAGCACTTCTAGGGTACTCTAGGTCTGGATAAATTAACACAGTTATTTTGGAGGCGGTGAGGTGTTTTAGTCTCCCTTATGTGAATTAGATCACCTGCCGACATTTGTGGTAAACGGCTGCGTAAAGCTCTTTTCACACCAAGCCTACGACCCGTTTCCGACCACCTTGGACGGTGGCACCTTTGTTTCTCTCATGGTGAGCGCCAGGCTATTTCATATTCATCTTCATGACGGTGGAGATTCATTCCAATTGCAGCATTGTCTTGAATTCTTTTTATAAACAAAGGAACAGCACAAATCAGCATGGTCGCCGGTGGTCGGAAACAGGTCGTAAGCTTAGTGTGACTGGACCCTAGGACACATCGAATGATTTAAAACCCGAAGTGCGTAGAGTCTGGGAACCGTAGTTGATTCATGGTGGACTTGTCGTAAAACCTTAACTTACTCTTTTAATTCTTTTTCTTTTTTTCTTTCGAATGATTTCCGTCGTTCATCAAATGTATATGGACATTTGGTGTGGGTACGCTGTGCAAGCAGGCACAGTTTCTTTCTGTTCTTGTGAGTTTGATTTGTGTCTTTTTTTTTTTTTTTAGGTTTTCCTTCGCCATTCTTGGAAAAAAAATTCTAT
Source organism: Oratosquilla oratoria (assembly GCF_046742065.1). NCBI lineage: Eukaryota > Metazoa > Arthropoda > Malacostraca > Stomatopoda > Squillidae > Oratosquilla > Oratosquilla oratoria. The sequence goes on from NC_134806.1 coordinate 38,397,154, forward strand.
TCGGTTAATTGTCTGTTTATTTTGATCTTGCACTATATTTTTTTCTATTCATCTACTTGGTTCTTATTTATGTTTTATTTCTTAAATTAATCTATTGTCTATATCTTTATTTATCTATCTACATACTCATTAATTCACTTTATTCTACTTTATTTTGTTGTTATTTTTTCTTTAATGGCTGCTGTTTCGCTCCTGCATCTGTCCTCAATTGTTTTTTTTATTATTTTATGCTTAAATTAAATGCTGTTAGTTGACTATCAGGGCTCGATCTCTTCAGTCTTTGTTTGCTTTTATTTTCAGTTTTGCTTCAACATTATGCTCCCCTTTTTTTTCTCTCTCTCTCATTCTTCTTGCTCAAATCCCATTCGCT
>NC_134806.1:38410023-38422523 GCF_046742065.1 Oratosquilla oratoria
TCCTCCTCCTCCTCCTCCTCCTCCTCCTCCTCCTCCTCCCTTTTTCTCGCTGCCTCTTCGTTTTTTGTTTTACGCATCTTGTTCCTCGTCTCACACCGCTTCTTTCTATTTGTCTTCTTACTTGTTTTTCTCCGTGTCTTCTTATTTGTCTTTTTCCGTATCTATTTCCCCTTTTTCTCCCTTGCCTTTTTTGCTGATCCTCCTTCTTGACTTACTGCCGCCCCACTTCCTGACCGTGATCCTACTCCTAATTCTCACCCTCATCCTCATCTTCTTCCCCCTCATCCTCATCTTCCTCACCCTCATCCTTTCCTCCTCATCTCCCAATTCCTGTTTCTGCTCTTGTTCCTACTGCTGCTTCTAAACTTTCCTTTCCAAATCCTCCTTTTCCTCCTCTTACTCCTCCTCTTTCTCCTCCTTTTCCCTCTGTTCCTCATCTTCCTCCTCATCCTCATCCTCTTCTTCCTCTCCCTCTTCTTCTTGCTGCTTCTCCACAACCTCCTCCCTCTCTTCTTGCTTCTTCTCCACTTTTCCCTCTCCCTCTTCCTCCTTCACTTCCTCCTCTCTTCCGCTTCACAATCTTCCTCATCCTCCTCTCAATTCTCCTATTATTCCTCTAAATCCTCCTCTTATTCCTCCCAATCCTTCCCTTACTCTTCTTCCTGCTTCTCCTCTTCTTCCTCCTCCTCTTCTTCCTCCTCCTCTTCCTTCTCCACCTCTTTCTCCCGGTACTTCATGCTCATCCCTCGTGCAGTAACTTCCTCCGTATGGTCCATTTACTTCTCCGTTCCAGAAGCTCCCCCAGAAACTTTCTGAAAGGGTCCGCAGGTTTCCGGGAATGAAAGAAGACCTCAGCGTCTTCTTGATATCGACGGGAGCTCTGCTGCCCTCCACTCTGGCAGGGGGCTTACCTGCGTATTACTGGCACTCCCGACACGTGGCAGGGACTCCCGAAGGGACCGGTGACGAGGTGGAGCGGAAGAAGTAAGAGGAAGAAGAGGGAAGGAGGAAGGGGGAAAGGAAGGTAGAGACGAGAGGGACAAGGAGGAGGAGAGGGAAAAGGAGGAGGAGAAGGAGAACAGGAATATAGCAATGAGGTGGAGGAGGATAGCAGGAGAAGGAGGAAGGGGGAAAGGAAGGTAGAGACGAGAAGGACAAGGAGAGTGAGAGGGAAGAGGAGGAAGAGAAGAAGAACAGGAATATAGCGATGAGATGGAGGAGAATAGAAGGAAGAAAAGGGATAGGAGGGGAAGGAGGGAGGGGGGAAAGGAAGGTAGAGACGAGAAGGACAAGGAGGATGAGAGGGAAGAGGAGGAGGAGAAGGAGAACAGGAATATAGCGAGGGGATGGAGGAGAATAGAAGGAAGAGAAGGAACGGCAGGAACAAGAGGACTAGGAAAAATATGATAAAGAAGAGGAGGGGGATGAAGAGTACAACAAGGAAGAGGGAAGAGGAGGGCAGTGAGGACGAGGAAGAGGAGGAGGAGGAGGAGGAGGAGGAGGGCGAGGAAGAGGAGTTGCAGAAGGAGAGGAAGATGAGGAGAAGGGTGAAGAAGAGGACAGCGAGGACTAGAGGAGAACGAGGAGGAAGATATAGGAGAAGAAGAAGAGGAAGAAGACTAGGAAGAAGAGAAGATGAAGAGAGGAAAAAGAGAATAATGAAGGGGAGGACAGTAAAGGCAACGACTAGGAGGAGGAGGAGGAAGAGAAAGAAGAAGAAGAAGAAGAAGAAGAAGAAGAAAACGAACAGAAGGATGGGCAGAAGGACGAGTAGGAGAAGGAAGAAGAGGAGGAGGAGGAGGAGGAAGAGGAGGAGGAGGAAGAACAACAAGAATCAAAAAAGGAGCTTAGTTAATTAGATCTCGATTCCTTGGCCGCTACTGTGTCTGCTTTGTTTATGTTGGAGGTCAGGCAAAATTATCCAAGCAAAGGAGTGTCCTCCCGATCTGAACCGAGACTTGTTCGGTCGAAACACTCCTCTGTAATCCTCTTGAGGTCGGTAGGAGTTACCAACAAGTTATCGAAATGTTCTGGCGGTAGGTAGGAGTTACCAACAAGTTATTGAAATCTTCTGGCGGTAGGTAGATTAGGTAACTAAAACGGTCTTTGTATTCAGTGGGTGAATGGAGATGGATTCTGACTTGTGTTTGTGTTCCGCGTGAATGAATGAAGTAGTCTGACGGTAGTCATTGTATGATTTGGTCTTCGAACTCAAAGGGTTAAGCTGGATGACCACTAACGCCCTGGAAGAACAATGGGTATACTCAGAGTCACAGTATAGAAAGGGTGGTTTCTTGACTACGAAGCTTTCCTGATATTGAATAGAATCACCCGGCGGTAAGTAGCTCAAACGACATGAATCGTTAAACAAAGCGAAATGGTTAGACTGTTATGGCTTTGAAGTAAAGAAGCTTCTTTTACCAAACCTCCCCCCCAACCCAACCATCCACGAGGCCTCGACTTCAAACAGTTGGAGACAAAAGTATGTTCCGTTTCGTCCTTTTGGTGCCAAAGTTGACGGATTACTCTCCAACTTTGGCTCATCCCAGTGCCAACTCGGGCACTAAATCCCAGTTGTGGACACATGCTTATGTAAAGACTCCATCCAGTGACGCTTTTCCTTTGGAATGCATTCTGGAGTGCGAACTGGAAGTCGTAATGTGTTACCTGAAGGTCGTTTAGTGTCGGCTCCAGTTCGTTTAGTGCCACCTGGAGGTCGTTTAGCGATAATCTGAGGTTGTTTAGTGCCAATCGGATGTCACTTAGAGCCAGTTGGAGGTCGTTTAGTGCCTGCTTGAGGTCGTTTAGTAATAATCGAAGGTCATTTAGTGATAATCGGAGGTCGTTTAGTGATAATCGGAGGTCGTTTAGTGCCAATCGGAGGTCGTTTAGTGCCAGCTGGAGGTCGTTTAGTGCCTGCTTGAGGTCGTTTAGTGATAGTCGGAGGTCGTTTAGTGATAATCGGAGGTCGTTTAGTGATAATCGGAGGTCGTTTAGTGCCAATCGGAGGTCATTTAGTGCCAGCTGGAGGTCGTTTAGTGTCAGCTAGAGGTCGTTTAGTGCTACCCGTAGGTCATATATTCCCAACTAGAGGTCGTATAGTGCCAAGAGGAGACCATATTGTGACACCTGGATGTCATTTGGTGCCAGCTGGAGGTCGTGTGCGTGCGTGCGTGCGTGCGCGTGTGTGTGTGTGTGTGTATTCACCTTGGTCTTTGGATCACGTGTTGGACTCGTGATCGACAGCTATTTCCCTCCCGGAAGAGAGCTCAGAGCTCGTATGACCGATCTATGGGTAATGCTATGACCTTTCACACACACACACACACAACTCCCCGCCCACGAGAGTCAGAGTAACGACCCGAGGCACAGCAATACCGAAATAATTTCGGCCCTGGGCAGGATTCGAACTGGGTACTGGGAGCACTTCTACTTCCCAGTTCAGCGCTCTACCAACTGTGCCACCGAGTCGGTGTGTGTGTGTGTGTGTGTGTGTGTGTGTGTGTGTGTGTGTGTGTGTGTGTGTGTGTGTGTGTGTGTGTGTGTGTGTGTGTGTGTGTGTGTGTGTGTGTGTGTGTGTGTGTGTGTGTGTGCGCGTGTGTTTCCTTGATGTTCTAAGGTTTCTGAAAAGGGATTCCGAGATTACAGATTAATTAGTTAATTAGTTGATTAATCATTTAATCAAAAGATCAGAGGTATATGGGTCTGTTTGTACATTTTACACCCGGCCTCAGTATTCCTAGAATAATTTTTTTCATTATTTCTTCACGTTTCTAACATAGGATTAAGGTGATGGATTCCCATAGGATTAGGCTGATGGATGACTGTCTTCTTCTCTGGAGCGACGCAGTATCACACTAGAATGAATAATGATTTCGTGTCTTTATTTAACCTTTTTATTTTTTCTCTTAAGTTACTTATATCTTGTGTAGATTTCTCGTTGTTTTTCGGTACGTTATATGTTTACTATATCCTTCTTATGTAGGTTTGTAGATTTATAGGTTATAGAGTAACCACCTTCAATAACTTTAGTAACGTTGGATTTGTATTATGAATTTGTTTAAATTACGGATAAGATCTGTGACAAGTTTTGTTCCATTAATGATAAGTTGTATAAGTATCATGTACATTTGAAACACTCTTAATATGAATTACAAAATCGAATATAAATTATTCCATTAATGATACGATGTATTTTTATGATTCATTTTAGAAAATGCGTTGAAGGTTGATTTCATTCTATCAATGATAAGTTGTGTAGGTATTAAATGTATTATGATCACTCCTAGAATTAATCGAATATAAATTACATCGTGCAACACATGTTTTGTTTCCCCGTTCTGTCATTTCCTGGTTTTTTATTTCCCAATATCATAAAAAACGCTATCATTTAATTAGAAGTTTGGGTTTGTGATCACGACTTGATATTTCGAAAAAAATTATATTTTTCAAGAATTTTTATTTATCAGTCCAGCAGAGTATGTATTTATTTTATGACACAAGTTTATCAAAAACAAATAAGCAAAAACAAAGACGGTTATAAAGCAACTTAAACACGTCAGAAATGACTGGATTTCCTGGATTTGCGGTTGTAGTCCAAGTTGCACTCCCAAACCAACCCCCAGAAATAGTCCGTCATCATTTTCTCATTGTAGTGGTTGCGGTACCTCCGCTGTACCTCCTTCACCTGTTGGTGGAATTCCTCTCCTTGTTCTTCTGAGTAGGCGCCCACATTGTCCCTGAATCTGTCCAGGTGAGCGTCCAGCATAAGGGACATCCTGCATCTCATGGTGCCAAAACCCTTTACCAGATCCTGCACCAGCTGCTGGTAGTTTTCGTCTCTGTCGTTCCCAAGGAAGCCCTTGACAACTGCTATGAAACAGTTCCATGCTGTTCTCTCAGTCCTACTGATCTTATTGTAGAACTCAGTAGACTCAAGTACCTTCTTTATCTGAGGTCCAACAGAAATCCTACCTAGGGGAAGAATTCGAGAAGGTACTTAAAAGCTGTTGCTTCCTGGTTGAGAGCCTTCACGAACTGCTTCATCAACTCCAACTTAATATGCAGTGGCGGCATGAGCAAGATACTGGGATCAATCAGTAGTTCTCATATAACGTTCCGGGTCCCAACTACAATTGTGTTCGCTGCTCCCAGTTCTTCCTGTTGTAGTAGTCATAGGTAGCTCTGCTGTCCCAAAGGCAGAGGAAGCATTGGAATTTGATAAAGCCTCTTTGGAGACCAAGCAGGAAAGCCACCATCTTAAAGTCTCCAATGATTTCCCAATTGTACTGGTTGTATTGCAGAGCTTCCAGGAAGACTTTCACACTGTAGTAGTCTTCCTTCAGGCAGACTGAATGAGCTAGGGGTAGTGTCTTGAACTTGTTTCCATCGTGGAGGAGGACAGCCTTCAAACTTGTGGAAGAACTGTCTATTAGGAGCCGCCACTCCTTGAGCACAAACGGCACCCCAATAACGTCAAACAGTCCATGCAAATCATAACAGAAGCAGAGGATCCCTAAGAGTGTAAAAGCCTTAGAAAGGTTCATGCCGACTTCTCTAACACTGCACCTCCTCCTTGACCAAGTTCCACTGCTTCGTCCTGGAAATGAATAGCTCTGCATTGGACTTGGTCAGGTCCATACCCCTGACCAAGTCATTTACTTCTTTCTGATTTAGGAAGTGAGAAATTTTCTCTGGTACCTCAGGTAGGTAAGCCAAGTCCTCAGCATCCATCTCCTCCTCTTCATAAAAATACTTGTCTTGTACTTCACATGGAGCAAGTGGCACTGGCACGGGATATTTGGAGCAGTGAGAAATTGAAGCAATTGATGATGGGAGATCTGAGTAATGCACAGCAGTAACATTCTTTCCTTTCCGCCCCTTGCTAACATCCGCCATGCAAGAAAAAATCAGTTTGTGGAGTGGTATGTTGGCTCTTGCCGGACCCCTGAGTTGGAGAATTTCAGGGATTTTTTCACACCTTGCAGCCACCATTCCAGAGTCTTCTTAAAGTGCTCACTACAGTAGTGAGGAGCCCAGGGCATGTCCTGGTCCTCAACTGGCATCCCGAAGTACTTCTGGTAGGCTTCGCAAACCTTCACCGACGCTTCCAAGGAGAACATTTTGCCTTTCTTCTTTATATACTCGCCGCATATATAACAGAATGAGTCAGGGGGGTTCCGGCAGCCCTTTGAAGCCATCTAAAGATATAGAAAAATATACAATCAGAAAATATAGATCTTATAGATATGAAAGTATAAGTTATAAACATGTTAAATGAACGTATATGTATTAAATAAGCTGGATAATTCAGGCAATAGTCATCAAATTTTGAAGAAAAAATTAACACCAAATTGCACCAATTACACTCGAAAATATGACAAATTGCTTTTATTGCAATTCTAAAATTATATTAGGTTGAATGCTATTGGCTAGCCTATAATTCTTACAAACCCAAACTTATAACTGTTTAATAAAAAAAATTAATCTATTTGGGACCTAAGTAACATAAGTGATTACAAGCCAGAAAAAAAAAATTTACATGGTTTGTTCCAGTAATAAAACAGTGTCATTTTGTTAGATTTTAGAAAATGCGTTGAAGATGTGTCGGCTGTACTTAATCCCATCAATATCACCGTTGTATATAAAACAGATCTGTTCAGAATTACACGGACACGTAAAGCATCAACCGAACACTTTTAGTTCCATTAGCAACAGACCGTGAATGTAATGTTGATGTAATCATTCTCCGTGTCGAAAGAGACGCTGAGTGCGCCAAAGCTTTAAGGGCGTAAAAAAAAAAAAAAAAAAAAAAAAAATCTTTGAGATGGAGTTTCTTTCATGAATGACCACTTGTTCACCTCTCATGTCTTACGATCTATTCGGCAACATCATAAATCAGTGAATGTATAAGGTCCGTGGTGATACGCTCCAATAGCTAGTTCCATAATGGATAATGTAACCTTTTCCTAATTATTTGATTTATTTATTCACAATTTTATTTATTTATCTATTCATACACTTATTTACTTATTTGTTAATTAGTTTATTTTTTGTTCATATATTAATTATTAATCTATCTCTTATTCATTTATGTATTCACTTAATTATTTGTTTATTTATTTATTTAAGCGCAATTTTTGTAGATTTGAAGTGGGAAAAAGGTGAAAGGAATGAGTAGGAAGCCTTTCTCTCATGCTCTCCTTCGCTTTGCGAATAACAGGAGTTCGAAAAAAAAAGTTTGATTCAGATATATTTAATGCTTATCCGAACTTGCACAAAAGAACCGATGTCACAGAGCTAAGTACAATTACGTACCACTTAAGAATTATCATGAAAATAATAATTCCTTCAACAGCGTCTGATAAATCATACCTATTCATGGTTCGACTTGAGCTTCACAATTCGTTGAAAGTTTTTCGAGCAAAGAGAAAATAATGAAGGAACGAGTTCCCACGGAAACGTGCTCCCAGTGTCTGTATTACGTGTGACCTACGTGACGTATAACCAACGCGACTGTATCTAAGAAAAGTTGGCAACCTCACGAATTTGTAGATCTTCGAATGCGTCTCCTTAGTAAAAACTTTTTCTCAGTTCTTGTCCGAGTTACCCTGTACCCATGACAACGCTGCAAAACACTGGACAACTCCTCTAAAAACACCTCACAACACCTGGGAAAGAATACCTGGTGTTTTACCTGATCCTCGGTAGTAGCTTCTGTTGTCAGGATGTACACCTCTGCCCACACTTGACACCTGACACCTCCAAATTACTCTTGTTTGATAAGCATTCCATTTCCATTACATTCCTCATATATAACACATAAACCCCTTCAACACGGAAACGTACATTATCCAACTTTACTTGAGCTAAAAACATGCGATTAAATGCAGCTGAGGATGTGCTCTCCGAAGACGGGTCCCAACCTCTCGTGATCATCTTCAATTCAGAGTCCGCCTCTCAGTAGAACAAAACCGTCTGTTCTTAGCCAGAACAAAAATTATCAAGTGAGTCACTTTGTTGAAGGAAGGAGGGCGAGCCTCAGGTTAGAGGTACAAAGGGTCTTTGATGTTGAAGGCTTTTGGTGTTTCTCCTTCGGGCGTGAAGGCCATCGATAACTCCTCATCAATGCTGCATATCTACCAGAACCATCTTCTTCTTCAGCGTGCATTGTGCGTGTTCACACGCACACACACTTCGTAATGAAAATATTCGTGTTCGTTCACACACACTCGTTTCTCTATGGGTGTGTCTATTAGAAAGACACTCTAAGTCAGAAGTCTCCGACGATAACTTCCGAGATTTAGAACATTTCGAATACCAGAAGCATTTTGAAAGTGCCTCTTTAATATTTTCGAATTTCAGAAGTCCTCAATTGAGAGAGAACTGTTTGTATGTCCGTATATTTTCTCCTTGTGGCAGTTCGCCATAGGAGTCTTCAATAATCTGAAATTCCTTCCTCTTCTCCCCTTCTCTAGTATTCGAAATTTTCCTGTGGGTCGTACCCCCCTCCCCGCCATTTTGCTTTGATTCTGTGCTCTATGACACTATCCCTTCCTCCCCTTTCTCCTTTGATCCGCATTTCTCTTCTCCTTTACCTCCTCTCTCTCATCTTTCACATCTCCATCCTATTCATCCTCATCCTCTTCATCCTTCCCCCTCTTCCTCGTCTTCTTCCTCTTCCTAATATTTCCTACACCTCTTACTAACGTTTCAACTCTCCCCGTTCTTTATCTTTATTCTTTTCTTCGTCGTTGTATTGTCATCGTCAACATCATTCCCATCATCGTTATCACCATCACTAACATCACTACTGTGACGATAACCATAAACATCATTACCATCACCAACATCATCGACACCATCGTTATCAGCAGCAGCAGGATCGTCATCTTCAACATGATCATCATCTCTGATCCCTCCCTCTCGACTGCATTCCACGTCCATCCCTTTGTGTCATGTTTTATCATCTCCTTTTTCCCCTCTCTCCCCTTTTCCTCTTCCTTCTTCCTCCTACGTTTCCCTCACTTCTCTCGATCAAGTTCTCACATACTCCTCCCCTCACCCACCTCCTCCTCCTCCTCCTCATCCTCATCCTCCATTTCTTATCCCTCCCTCCCACACGCACGTTCTGTAAGCTCCTGCGGGTTCTCAGGGTTGAAATCCCACTCCACGCAAGGCTCCCGAAAATGCAGACCTCCTCAGCTGCTAGCTTCACGGTCCGCCGAAGAGCTAAACCTGTACGTCCTGTTCACACTCCATACATCTCACTTGACTTCGGGAAATTCGGTTCTTCCCGAGGGAAAGTCCGTATCTCACAAATTCGGACCATCTATTTGCTCTCATCCTCCGCGAGCGAGCGCCGCCCGCCATTTTGCGTCGAAGAAAATGGACGGTGCAGCGGCTCGCGCGCGTCGTGATTTCAAGTTTATGGATGGAATACATCGGTTGTGTTGTGGATGAACTGGCGCTTACGAGTGGGAGTTAGCGAGGTGGTAATGAAGTCGATTGAGGATGAGAGTCTTGTTAGACCCTTCCATTGGAAAGTTGAAGCAGAGTCAAGACTCTTTTTTTTTTTTTTTTTCCTAATTATTTGACGCCCAAGAGTTTCCTGGAAATAGAGGCTCCCTCGCCTTTATCAACAGCTAGCGCTGGTACCGTAATAGAAAGCGCGCTGGTCTCGTAGTCGCTTAGTTGTGGGTTTGAATCCCGCTCTCTTCTGATTCGCAGCAGTGACTGTTACTTGCCCCAGCAGTCCTTTAAGAGCATAGGACAAAGGTGATCGCTTAGGCTGCAGCAACATGCCTCATGACTTAGTCTGACAAAAAAAATTGAGTCATAATCGTTTGTGTACTTTTCTTGAGCATGTATGTGTATATATATATATATATATATATATATATATACATGTGTGTGTGTGTGTGTGTGTGTGTGTGTGTGTGTGTGTGTGTGTGTGTGTGTGTGTGTGTGTGTGTGTGTGTGTGTGTGTGTGTGTGTGTGTGTGAAACCTACAGCACGCAAGAACGCGCGTGCTCACATACACACAAACAAACACAAACACGCACAATCATACCCCTTGACAAAACCCACCTGGAAACAAACAGACCAGCACGTAAATCCAGGACTCTTTTCCATTGAGTCGACAACTTTGCTTGGCTGTACAGCACAGCACCTCATCTATCCCAGCTTGTTTATCTGGGAGGCTTCGTTCCCGCTGCTGGATCAGCCTCGTATATCAAACACTCGGCGCAATCAGAAGCCGGCGCCGGTGCTCTGACAGCCCCTTCCCCCCCCCCTCCGCTCCCCCCTTATCCCCCCTCTCCCCCTCTCCCCTCCCCCTCTCCCCCTCCCCCTCACCCTCTCCCATTTATACCCTCTCACCCCTCTCCCTCCGCTACCCCTCTCCTTCTCCTCTACCCCTTTCCCTTTCCCACCTCTCCCCTTCTCCCCCTCTCCCATTCTCCCCCTCAGTCTCCTTTTCTCCCCCTCGCCCCTTCTCTCTCTCTACCCCCTCATACCCCTCCCCCCTCTCCTCCTCTCCTCTTTCTCCTCTTCACCTCACCCTATTCCCCTCCCCTCCTCCCCTCCCCTTCCCCCTTCCCTCTCTCCCTTCCCCCGCACACCCTCATCCACACCCACCCACGCCCTTGACAGGTGGAGCCCCCTGTTACGGGGCACCACGTCCCAGAGGGATTCCCAAAATGAAGGACGAAGTGTCTGGGGGCTGCGTAAAGATGGTGATGAGCAGAAGGAAAGGAGGGAAGAAGGAAAAAAAATGAGAGAGTGGAGAAGGAAGGAAACGAGAAAGAGAGGAAGAGAGAGAGGAGAAGGAGAAGAAAAGGAGGGAAAGAGGGAGGAGGGGATGCGAGAGAAGGAGGAAAGGTTGGATGAATGGAAGGTGGGAGTGGTGGGGAGAGAGGAAAGAATTTGAGGGAGGAAAAGATTTGTATTTTTCTTGCAGAAACCAGCGCTTCTGTCCTTGGAGACTCTAATGCGTCAGAGAGATGATCGTGGAGATGGCAAAGGAGAAACTAAAGGTGGGCAGGAGACGGGAGTGGTAGTTGGAGATAAAAAGAGATCAGAATATGTTTTTCCTGTAGATATTGGTTTCCAGTTATAAGAGAAGGGAGGACAGGAGGGAAAGAAAGGAAAGATAGGGAGAGAAATTAAAAATTTAAGCCAATTATTTGATAGATGGTGAGTAGCTTAAGCCAAGTGGAAGGAAAGAACAGCAGGTGGGAGGAAGAAGAGGAGGTGGAAGAGGAGGAGGAGGTAGTAGAGAGATGAAGAATGGCAGGAGAGAGGGGAAGACGAAAACGAATAGAGGGTGATAGATGGAGAGAGAAGAGAAGAAAAGAAAATGGATGAGAGTTGACCCTGAAAATTGAGAGTTGAAGGCAGACAGACACAAACAGATACAGACAGGGACAGTGAGACTCAGACTGACATAGACAGTCAGATATAGACAGATATATAGACATAGATATAGACAGTCAGAAAGGAACTATTCTGGAAATAGTAACCATTATAACCGTTACCCTATGTGCTGGGATAGCTAAAGCTAATGAAACTCTCTTATACCCGCTAGATATGTACTCATTCTTTTGCGTACAATGACCTGATGTTTTGAACGAGGTGCCGAGAGACCGCGACCCACAAGACAGCCCGGTCGTTTTAGACAACTATTTCCTGTTTAAAAGATTTGGAATTTTTGATAAAAAGAAAATAATCATTGTTTCTTATTTCATTTTGGTTTAGTTATTTATCTACTTGGTCATACTCACTTTTCTAAAAAAAAATGTATCTATTTGCAATTTTGTTTGATTATTCATTTATTGATTTTTTTCATTTGTTTGTTCATCTGATTGCGAATTACTTGATTATTTATCTATTTATTTATCTATTTTTGTTTATGTATTTTCTTAATCATTTCCTCATTTATATATGACTATATATATATATATATATATATATATATATATAATATGAATATGTATATATATATATATATATATATATATTATATATATGTATATATATATATATATATATGTATATATATATATATATATATATATATATATATAGATATATATGTATATATATATATATATACACATATGTATATATATATATATATATATATAAACATATACATATGTTTATACATATATATATGTACATATATATAATATATATATACATATATTCATACATATATATGTGTATATATATATATATATATATATTATTTATTTATCTACCTATGTATACATCTTATCTATTCATTTATATATTCATCTTATTTACATGTTTATCTATATATTCATCATATTTATCTATTGATAACTCGCTCACACATTTATTTGTTTTTTGCGCATTGACTTTGAATAGGCGCATTCTCTCTGGAATGAATAGAATGGTTTAGTTGGCTAATGGCTCTGACCAATATCCCTTTGTGAGAATCAAGCGATCCCCTGTGGCGCCTTTGTTTCGTCCTC
>NC_134806.1:38427523-38440023 GCF_046742065.1 Oratosquilla oratoria
ATTTTTTTTTCTTTTTTTTCGTATCTGGGTTAAAAAGCCTCTTTTGTCTTTGTAACTCATTATAACTCTTTGTGAAATGACTTTTTTGTTACGTAACGCTACAGGAGATCTTACACTATTTTTTTTCATCCTTTTTCCATATATGTATTATCTTATTGTTACTTTTCTTTTTTTAATTTCAGCTTTTTTTTACCTTTTTATCTTTTTATTTTTTCATCTTTTTTCATTTCGTCATCTCATCATCTCATCATTTTATTTGCTTACACATTTTCATCTTTTTTGCTTCATCTTTTCTTTGTGTTTGTTTTTTATTGTTTTGTTTTTACTTTTTCATGTTTTCTTTCTTTAAAATCTCGTGTCGTTTGAACACACTTCTGATTCTTAAACGAACGTTTTCCAATCCATCTTCCAGAGGATTTTCCGAAACGTTTATTCATTTGCATGATATAACATCTGTATGTATTACTTTTGATCGTTCAAGAGCACCACCTCGGAACGAAGATTGTTGGAAAGTTATGAAAGGCTTTGATGTATTTTGAAATATGGTGAGTTTCTGTTGTGAGAACAGAAAGGAGTTGGACGGAATAGCCAGTCAGGCAGATAAGTTTGCACAAAGAAAGGAAAGGAAAATGAAAGAAAAGGTAGAAGAGGAGATAGAGATAAGAGGGAGGAAGGGAGATAGAGATGAGAGTTAGAGAGAGAACGGGAGATAGAGAAAGGAAGTGATGAAGGAAGGAAGAAGGTAGGAAAGACAGTGAAGGCAAAGAACGAGATGTATTCAGAATTTGGGAGGAGAAGAGGGAAGAACGAGGAAAGGAAGAAAGGGAAAGGAAGAGAGGGAGAGAAAAGGAAGGTTTGAGACGAAAAGAGAAATGGAAGAGGAGAGATGGAAGAGAGCGAAAATGTGAGAATGAAGGGGAAAGGAAATGGAGAGGAGGAAGAAGAGAGGATAAGGAAACATGAAGTGGAAGAGAATTGAAAAGGAAGAGGAGGAGGAGAAAGGAAATGGAAAGATGGATTGAAAGGATAGAAGAGGGGATGAATAAATAAAAAAGGAAAGAAGGAATGAAAGGAAGAGACGAAAAAGAAGAAAGGAAAAAGAGAAAAGAGTAAAGAGGAGAGCAATGAATGTAGACAAAAAGAGGACATAGGAAGCGAGATCTGGAAGTATCATTTCTTTACAAGATCCCACTCAACCAATAGAACAGAATAAAAAACGAAAAAAAATGAACTGCATTTTTTATTTCCGTACAGAAGATTCTATCCGACCTAGACAAAGGTCTGTAAACACGTTCTGAGCCCAGAACTCACCCTTCACCCCGTCACACCTCACCCTCTCGCCCCCTCACACTTCACCCCTTCTCACCCCTCTCAGCTTCACAAAATTGCCTGGTCTCGGGAAAAAAAAAGTAAAAAAAAGATGGAAAAAAATTCAGATATAGCGCCATGTTCACAGGGTTTTGGAAAATTTTCAACAGAAAAATACTCTACACATTCAACACGGTGCCCTACCTCATATCTTTAATTCTCAAAAAAAAAAAGATAAAAATAAAATAACCAACTAACAAGATCTCCACGTTCTTGTAGGTGGGAGAGAGGAGGATGTGTTTCTGATCAGCCAGAGCCCTTTCCAAGACCAGAACCCGTCTCTAAAGCTCCATAAACCCTGATGACGTTCACCAGAACAAGGATCTTGAAGACCGTCTCGGCACTGAAGAGGCCACGGAAGTGCCATCCCGACAATCTGATTTGGCAAGTGCGCACCGGCTCGGTGCCATTGTTGACCTTGGGGCTGCCTCGTCTCGTGTGTTGCAATGAGAACCTCCTGTAGGCGAAATCATTTCTGGCCGAGCGTGGCAGCTGACGAGGGACGGAGATTAAGGTGGTTCCTCTTCTTCTTCCTCTTTCTCTTCTTCGTCTTCCTCTCCTCCACCCCACCCCCCACCGCCTTCTTCCCTCTCTCTCGCTCTTTCCCTCTCTCTGTTTTTGTCCTTCTTTCTCTCGTTGTATTCCTTTCCCTCTTTTCTCCCCTGTCTCTCCTCTCAACCTCTCCCTCTCTCCGTCTTTCTCTTTCTTCTTCTTCTTGTGCTTCTCTTTCTCCCTCTCCCTGTCTATGTCTTTCCTTCTTTCCCCGTCTTTCTCTTTCCCCCTCTCTGTTTTTCTCATTCTCCCTCTCCCAGTCTCTTTCTTTCTCTCTCTCTTTTTCCCTCTCCCTCTCCCTCTCCCCGTCTTTCTCTTTCTCCCTCTTTTTATCCTTGATATCTTCCTCTTTTTCCCTCTCCTCCCACTCCCTCTCCCTCTCCCTGTCTTTCTCTTTCTCCCTCTTTTTATCCTTGATCTCTTCATCTTTTTCCCTCTTCTCCCTCTCCCTCTCCCTCTCCCTCGCCCTCTCCTTGTCTTTCTCTTTCTCCCTCTTTTTATCCTTGATCTCTTCCTCTTTTTTCCCTCTCCCTCTCCCTCTCTTTCTCCTTCTCCTTCTCCTTCTCCTTCTCCTTCTCCTTCTCCTTCTCCTTCTCCCTCTCCCTCTCCCTCTCCCTCTCCCTCTCCCTCTTTCTCACCATCTTGCTCTTCCTCTCCCTCTCCCTTTCTCTATTCTGGATTAATCTTGTCAAATGAGAATGTCGTCAAGCTAACAAGTGATATTGCTTCGGATGTTGTTTGGGTTGTTCTCCTACATCCATAATGTTTCTGTTAAGTTGGTTAGTGTAGGTTATGTTGCCTCACTTAGAACCATACATACATAAGAATGAACGGAAGATGGGATACATACTCACCCCTCACCCCCTCATCCCTTGTCCTCTCACCTCACACCCCTCACTCCTTACGTACATGTATACATAAACAAACACAGACGCATTCATATACACATATGCATCCATATATACATGCACACACATACATATTTGCATACATGTACCCACACATAAAGACATGCATAAATAGATGGAATGAATGAAAGAAAATATAATATAATATCCATTTACATACATATCCATTTACACATACATATTCACATACACATGCACATACACATATACACATACACACATACACATACATATTTACATACACATGCACATATACACATACACATACACACATACACACAAACATACACATACACATATACATGCACATATACATATACACATACACACACATACATATACACATACATATTCACATGCACATATATATACACATACACATACATATTTACATACACATGCACATATACATATACACATACACACACATATACATACACACACATACACATACACATACACACTCAAGTGGAAATGAGTGAAAGGAATATGCACGACCTTGTTTGAGACAATTAAATCCAGGAGGGAATCAAGGCATCGGCTACTCCTCATCTCCGACCAGCGCTGCCTAATCAAGTCTGGATCAGATTGCCAAGGATCAAAAACAAAATCTTGCTCTTGCAAAGGTTTCCTCTTCCATTGAGAATAGCTTCTCTCAGAGAAGAACTAGAGATGGAAGAAGGAAAAATATTTTCGTAAAAAAAAAGATAAATAAATAAAATAAAAAAACAGGTGATAATGGTTTGTTTATTACGTCGGGTTGTAGAGAATGCTTGGGGTCAGGAATGAAATCAGGGGGGTGGGGGGATGGGGGAGGAAAGTTGAAAGATGTGGTGGATGGGGGATTGAAGTCCACCGTGGTTAAGTAAACGTTATTAAGGGAAATCCGGACTAAAAGCGAAACACAGAGAAGGGAAACGGGAGTTGGAAAGAGGGAAGAAATAGTAAATAGAATTTTCTTATGTTGTCCTCTTCAACATGTAAGTATATATCACAGATCACAGGGAATGTGTTATCTTACCGAAGATAACATGTAAATTACGGGCAGAGCATCATGCCCTCCGAGGCATTCATGGCATGGCATGAAGAGTCTCCGAAGTATGAAGGATCACCGAGTACCCAAGACGAGTCACTTCGCGGGAGTAAAAGAAAGAGACTTGGCCAAGAAGCAATAAGGCTCAAATTGGCACTAATTGGCACTAGGAAGAGGTCTCTAAGTATAAGAAGGGTGCAACTGCGAGAATGAGAGGAGGGGTCGGGAGGAGAGGGGAGGGGAGAGGAGGAGAAGAGAGGGAAGAGGAGAGTAGGGGAAGAGAGGAAAGAGGAGGAGAGGGCAGAGGAGGGGAAGGGAGGGTCTGTTGGATCCGATCTGTTGGATAGAATCAGACGTGTCAGATAGGTTCTGTCGAATCAGGTCAGGTTAGGTCAGGTCAGGTCAGGAGGGCCATATGAGCTGATCAGACCGAATATTGGCTCGCGCGTAGCGGGGTACCCGCCTGCAGGTCAGGTTGCAGCGCCGCCTTTGGCATTAGTGCCTCCGGCTGTGTGTTTGTTTGTTTGTTCTGGCGCTGACACTAATTAATTCCTACGGGCTGCTTCTTTCTCCATTGCCCGCTCCTGATCAAAGACGCCCTCCTGTATAATTGCTTCGCACAAATCAGATGCTTCTTGTCGCTTGGCGCGGCGTGGTTTCCACAGGGACGTTCACTGCCTCCTATTTTCTCGTCATAGATGCCTCCTATTTGTTGCTAGCTGCCTCTTGTTTCGCTAACAGCCTTCTCTTTGTCACTAACTACCTCTTGTTTTGGTAGCTACCTTTTGTTTGTTTCTAGATACCTATTCTCTGTCACCTCATACCTCTCGTTTGTCTTCAGCTGCCTCCTATCTGTCTCTAGGTGTCTCCTAAGTGTCTTTTCATACCTCCTGTTTGACTAATTAAATATATTTTTTCACTAGCTACCTTACATTCGTATCTAGTTTCCTCCTATTCGTATTCAACTGCCGTAGTTATTTTAACTGCCTCTAGGTGTCCAGTTCTATATTTTTCCTAGCCGTCCAGTTCCTACTAGATGGTTCCTACTGGGCCTACTATGTAATCGACCGACCGTGTTCCGGCCGGTAATGACTTTGCCTCTCTCCCTCGTAGAGGCATTCGTCCCTCTGTGCTATTCACCCAAGAGACGAGTAGGAAAACCCGAGCTGTCAGACACAGTGGCTGGTGTGATGTTTCTTCCTCGACGAAGTCGTGCGAGCTCCTCGAAGAAGGCTGAGGGTCCTCCTCCTGCCAACCTTCTGGTCTTCGTTCTCGAAGTCGTCGTCGAGTTCGAGGAGACTCGGTGTCCCCTTACCCGTCGAGCCCCGGACGCTTGTGCAGGATAATTAGGTCCTCGTGTTTCTTGCTCGCGTTCTCGTACTCTCTCCCTCCCTCTTGTTCTCGTGCTGTCTCGCTCTTGTTCTCTTTCACTCTCTTTTTCTTTCCCTCTCCTCTTTCGCTCTCCTTCTCTCTTGCTCTCCTTCTCTCACGCTCTCCTTCTCTCTTGCTCTCCTTCGCTCTCGCTCTCCTTCTCTCTCGCTCTCCTTCTCTCTCTCTCTCTCTCTCTCTCTCTCTCTCTCTCTCTCTCTCTCTCTCTCTCTCTCTCTCTCTCTCTCTCTCTCTCTCTCTCTCTCTCTCTCTCTCTCTCTCTCTCTCTCTCTCTCTCTGTGTGTGTGTGTGTGTGTGTGTGTGTGTGTGTGTGTGTGTGTGTGTGTGTGTGTGTGTGTGTGTGTGTGTGTGTGTGTGTGTGTGTCCGTCTGTGTCCGTCTGTCTGTCCGTCTGTCTGTCTGTCTACCTGCCTTTCTCAGTATGAGTTGACCGTCCATAATATGTAGTCTTCCTTTACGCTCGTTTTTATTTATTTTTATTTTTCATTTTTACTCAAAAGGTTTTCCTTCGTCATCGTATTCTCAGTATGGCCCGACCTATTGGGGGCAGCCATGGATATGATCCTTATGTCATCCTCTTTCCGGAGAGTCCTCAGCGCAGCATCTCTCATCTGCGGCGCTGCGCACAAACGGTGTACTGCTGAAGGCGTATTGTTCCCTTGCAATCTCCTTCGTAATCATATTAGTTGTTTATGTCCTTCTGAGGCTATCTATTGAGGCAGGTCGGCCATAAAAGGGGGTGGAGTGAAGGGGTGGAGTGAGGGGGGGTAAAAGTATGGGGAGGAGGAGGAGGAGGTGGAGGATAGAAGAGGTGGAAGGATGGAAACTAGGAAGGAAATGAGAAAGAAAGGAAGGCGGAAAAGGAAGATAGAGAGATGAAGGAATGTGGACAGATAGGGCAAGGAGGAAGAGATGAAAAAGGAAAGTGGGAGGAGGAGGAGAAGGTGGAGAAAGATGAGGAGGAGGGGAGGAAAGATGAAGGGAAGAAAAGGTAAAGTATCAAAAGAAGGAGAAGGAAATGGAAGTGGTGGAAGAGGAGGAAAGAGAGAGAAGGAGGAGGAGAGGGAGGATAGAGAGGAGGAAGAAAGAGGCAAGAAGGGTGAAGGAGACTTCGAGGGGAAGAAGAAGAAGAGGAGGAGGAGGAGAACGAGGCAGTGGAGGAAGAGTCGTCGGTAATGAGAGGCTCTTGGACTCTTCAGCATGAGATACTCGAACTTATCTTTCGAGGTAATCATTATGATAAACTTTATATCAATCATGTCATGTCAGGATCCTTTGTAGTTCAAAGGAAGGAGGAGGGGAGGTGGAAGAGAGGAGTGGGAGGGAGGAGAGCAGGGAGAGGTAGGAGGGCAGGGATAGGGAGGAGGGGAATTAGAGGGGAAGGAGGGGAGGGAGAGAGTGAGGAGAGGAGGGAGAGGGGGAGGAGGGATAGGAGGAGGGGAAGAATAGGAGAAAGAAAGAGGTAGAGGGAAAGGGGACAAGGAGAGGAAAGGGAAGTTGGGAGGGAGATAAGGTGGGGGAATAGGGGAGTCAAAGAGAGGATGGGAGGGGGAAGGAGAGGAAGGGGAATGAGGGGGAGGGGAGTGGGGAAGAGGAGGGGAGAGGGGGAGGAAAGTCATATGATGGTTGTGCAAGGGCGAACGCTCCAACGCCTTTTTCTCTTTGGCCCCATCCATATTGCTTTTCTTCGTTTTTTTATTTATTTTTTATTCTAAAGTCTCTATATGACGTATAGTCTTTGACACCTGGAGCTAGAGATTCGTTATTCGTTTGTTTCCTTATCACTTTTTTCGTTTTTAATTGTCTTCATTTTTTTTTTTACCTATTATATATATATATATATATATATATATATATATATATATATATATATATATATATATATGTATATATATATGATGCTCACTTCTTTTGTACATTTTATATATCACTCACACTGTTAACTACTCAACTCCCACAAATTCTGGTCTTCCCACATCGACCTTTGCTCACGTGAAGTCTTGGCCTCTGACAGACCAATCTCCCGCCTCCTTGTTTCCCTCCTCGCTTTTTCTCAGTTTCCTTACATTTTTGTTTCCAATTATTTTTCACCTTCTGCTCCGTTTACGCGCCTAACAAACGTCTCCCTCAGGGTTACTCCTTCTCTCTTTGTGTCCCTCTTCTCTTTCTCTCTCTCTCTCTCTCTCTCTCTCTCTCTCTCTCTCTCTCTCTCTCTCTCTCTCTCTCTCTCTCTCTCTCTCTCTCTCTCTCTCTCTCTCTCGCTCTCTCTCTCGCTCTCTCTCTCGCTCTCTCTCGCTCTCTCTCTCGCTCTCTCTCTCGCTCTCTCTCTCGCTCTCTCTCTCGCTCTCTCTCTCGCTCTCTCTCTCTCTCTCTCTCTCTCTCTCTCTCTCTCTCTCTCTCTCTCTCTCTCTCTCTCTCTCTCTCTCTCTCTCTCTCTCTCTCTCTCTCTCTCTCTCTCTCTCTCTCTCTCTCTCTCTCTCTCTCTTCGCTCTCTCTCTCTCGCTCTCTCTCTCTCTCTCTCTCTCTCTCTCTCTCTCTCTCTCTCTCTCTCTCTCTCTCTCTCTCTCTCTCTCTCTCTCTCTCCCTCTCTCTCCTCCCTCTCTCTCTCTCTTCTTCTCTCTGGCCTTATCTTTCATTCCCTCTTTTATCTCCTCCCTCCCTTGAAAGCCCAGTATTTCCGTTATTATTTTTTGTTTATTTTTTTATCTTGTTTCATCCTTTCTCCCCATTTCGTTATGCGCTATATATTCATGCTCTCCCGCGGCCATTTTCCTTTTACTTTTCCTTCTCCTATTTTTCTTCTTCTCGTTTCACTTTCATTTCCATTTCCCCTTGATGTTTTCTTTTCCTTTTCCTTTACTATTTTCATTTTCTTTTTATTTTGCCTTTTCCTTATATTTTCCTCTTTTTTTTTTCATTACCCCATCCCCCCTGTACTTCCTTCCCCCCTTCCCTCCCTACCTTCCTCCCTCCGTCTCCTCCTCCCTCTCTCCCTCTGTCCTTCCCACTCTCTCTCTCTCTCCCTCTCTTCCTTTTCTGTTGCTCCCCCTCTGTCCTCTTGTCTCCTGCAGTGCTCCCTCTTTCCTTCCCTTTCCTTCCCTTCCCTTCCCTTTCCTTCCCTTTCTTCTCAGACTCGCTGTCCTCTGCTCCCTCTTCCCGCCCAGAAAGAAGGGACCTGAAGGACCCTCCACGATTTTGGATTCTTTTTGAGGGGCAATTTGGCTAAACATGGCTATTTTTTTCTTCCTTTTCTTTCTTTGATGGCTTTTGAATGAACACTGCAACACTTTTTTCTTTCGTTTTGAGTAGTGATCTCCTAACTCGTTTCCTGCGTCGATGCGATTCTGTAATGATTTCAGAAAAAAAAAAATGGCCGTCGAAAGGTCAAAGGAAATCACGAGTGAGGTCAATAAGGCGTCTAGGTCGATGGCTTGGGTGAGCCCATCAAGACGCGGATATTACACAAAGTAAGATCACTTGACACTAACCAGAATGAAATATGTGAAGTATTCTCGTCATCATAAGGTTGACGGAGATTATCAATAAGTATTCTGATATCCGAATGCACATACATACTCTTCACTTAATCTTGAAAATTAAGGCCCTCTGTATGGTAACACTGCCAGTTACTTCTATGTTGCCATTTGAGGAGCTTTGCATTTTCTTCAACCCGATAAAAGATATTTCATTACAGAGAGACCGAAATACAAAGAGATAGAGAGAGTGAAAGAAATACAGAGACAGAGAGATAAAGAGAGAGAGAGAGAGAAAGAGAGAAAGGAACTTATGGAGAACCCCATGTTTTTGAGCAAACAGTGCTGAATTAACAGAACCGTAGCAAGACCTCTTCGCATCTTTTTCTGAGCCTTCGAGACACGAGTCCCGTACCGAAGAACACGTGTCCAACTAAATCTGACGAAGTCTGTCTATCCGGCTTCATCCTCGACGTATTATCTTCAAAGAGAATCCCGGATCTGGGGACAAGATACAGGACTTCGGGAGGGGCGACGGGAGTGGGGGAGAGATGGGGAAGGGGAAGGAGGATAGGGAGTTGGGTATAACTCCCATCTCCATGGGCTTAAAATTTTCGCTTCGATGTAAGTATTTCTTCAGTTGAATGAAATCGCCTGGCCTCATTGAAAGATTGTTACTCGAGATAAGCTCTAATGCTTCAGTGATTTGCTGCGGAAGGCCCTCAGTTCACTGGAATCACCTGTCGGCAACTGGAATAAACAACCATGTAGTAAGCGCTGAAACTATCAGTTGTTTTAAAAAACAATCGGACAACTTTATGGATGGGGATGACAGGTGGTGATGGTTACGGAGCTGCCTAGTGTAGGCCTTATGGTCTCTTGTAGTCTCCTTTATTCGTATGTTCTTATGTTATTATGTTCTTAAGAAGAGCAACAAGACTTATTGGAGTTTCTACTCTATTCCTGCACTGAAGTTGTAATCAAAAGCAAGCTAGTCTCGCATTCGCTTAGTTTTCAGTTCGAATCCCGCACTTCTCTCTGATTCCCAGAAGTGATTGTTACCTGCCCCGACAGTCCTTAAAGCTCATAGGGCAAAGAACACGACCTTTGCTCCAGCTACGCGTCTCCTGGCATATGCTATTCACCTCTTCTACTTAAGCGAATAGAATTATTGTGTGGTGGTAGATATAATTAAAATACTAGAGAGTGGCAAGAGGCAAATGGTTCTTTAACAAGATATGCAATCCATATCAGGAGTCTCCCCTCAGCTGAATAAAGTCGTCGTGACTTAGCCAGAATAAAATCTCCAGAGCATGGCACGGCACGAGCGGGGGATTAAAGAGAGGCCTGAGATTTCTTCAGATAAATAAAGTAATCTGGCGACAGCTATGATTAACACTTCAAATACTGGACGGCATTTCTCACTTTATTTTGGCTGACGCCAGGCTATTTCATTCATCTACGTGACATCCAAGATTGAGTCTTCTAGATGCCATTAGCAAAATTTAAGAACACTTTAGTTCTTGGTTGTAAATCGCGTAATTATTTTTTTTTTTTTCGAGAGTCTAATATAAACGCGTTTGTTCCGACAACGAAAATTGAATTTAATGAGGAAGGAATATCAACCAGAGCGACTAGTTTCCTGCAGCTACGTTTATGAGAGTAAACAGAGCCCAAGAAAACTAATTAAGCAGAAATTGCTTGGCAGCGCCATCCAACTCGTTATCCGAGCTTTGCTCGTAATCCGAGTGCATGGTCCACCCACGCTCGTAGGAGAGCAACCTCGACCTCGTAAGAGTAGTTCGAGATTCAACCTTATGGCACCTTATCGCTCGCCAAGTGGGACTCGTAACACCTCTTGCGATCGACCTGGCTCCCGATGTGGCCAGCCGGGATGACCTTAGAATGAGGTCATTTCCGACATGACCCGTGTCGACGGCACCCTGCATGGCCCTTTGGGAAAATTAAGACGATGCTATCGCCGTCGTTTCTCGGGTTCCTTTTGTTGGGTTCAGTTAGCTTTTCTTAAGTATTCTTAAGTTAGGTTAGAATATCGTAGGTTCGGATAAGAGATATATTGCCAAATATTATCTGATATTTAGGAAATATAATCAGCACGGCAATATTTTCGTCTTACAGTGGCAATGATATCGTCTCGTTCAGAAAACGCTACTCTCCCCTCAAAATAAACAAATGGATAAATAAATAGATAAGAAATAACATGGCATTCATGGATGACCCTGGTAGCACTAATAGTGCCGTCAGTATACCGAGGTCTTCGAGGTTGGTGGCCCAATAGGAATGGGGGTGTTTCTTCGAGGGGAAGTGTGAGACTCCTAGAAAGGGTCTTGTATTCACATTTATCTTGAGACCTCAAGGTCTCGGGAGCAGATGGCTTCTTGAGAAAGGGGTCTTTCTACCAGGGAAACTGTGACTCTCTTTGAGACGGGTCTCAGAAATATATATATTTCTCTCATATATATATATATATATATATATATATATATATATATATATATATATATATATTTCTCTCATATATATATATATTCAATTAGCTTGGAACATCAAGGTCTTTGGACGTAAAGACACCTTTGGATTTTGTTCAACTAAGGGTCGGCCCTGACCTGATAGACCTGTTTGTAGATCGAGACCCCCATTAAGTTGCGGATGAGATCTTTAATAAAAACCGTTTGGTGTTTGTCATTGATTAGATATGTGTCCTCCACCTCGTCGAATTCTTCTTCTTCTTCTTCTTCTTCTTGATTTTGTTGTTGCTGTTCGTTTTTCTTCTTTTTCTTCTTATTTTTCTTTTTTCTTTTTTCATCTTTTCCTTTTTCTTCTCCCTCCTCTTTTTAGTTTTCCTTTATTTTTCTTCTACGATTCTATATCCAAGAAAGTGGTGAAGATTGGAAATAGAAATGTAACATGAAAAATCTTGGCAAAACACTATTCTGAAAGGAACTGGTGGGGGATGGGGGAGATCATAAGTTATGGCTCAAGTTTTTATCTTCTGCTATTCTATTTCCATTTTACCTCATAGTCAGCGAATATAAGTTTTAACCAAAAATCGTTTCATTTCCCAGTACTCGTTTTGACCTATCCATTGTGAACTTATTTCCTTCACCTTTCTTACCTGTGCATATTCTTCTGTTAACATGCACACACATTGTTTCCTCACTTTAGCTATGTCATCTTATGCCGTTTCTTGTTCATTTTGCGTTTGACATTGCAGATTTATTTATTTATTTATTTATTCATTTATCTATTTATTTATTAGTTGTTGTTTTTTTCTTTTTAGAAGTTTTTTGTGCGTTTCTCTTTTGCTTCCTCTAGTTTTCTCGGAATTATTCTATGATTTCCTTTATTTCTATTCATTGTTTTCAAGCCTCTGCCTTTCGTGGGTTGCTACCAGGCTTGACGACAACTAATATGAAATAAAAGGGTTAAGGGG
Source organism: Oratosquilla oratoria (assembly GCF_046742065.1). NCBI lineage: Eukaryota > Metazoa > Arthropoda > Malacostraca > Stomatopoda > Squillidae > Oratosquilla > Oratosquilla oratoria. The sequence goes on from NC_134806.1 coordinate 38,439,700, forward strand.
ACGTGTGTGTGTGTGTGTGTGTGTGTGTGTGTGTGTGTGTGTGTGTGTGTGTGTGTGTGTGTGTGTGTGTGTGTGTGTGTGTGCGTGCGTGTGTGTATAAGCATGTTTATATTGTTTTAGCAAATATCTTGCATCATTTTGAATCATTTTCTTTTCCGAACTGAAGGATTCTTTTAACAATTATTAATCATCGTTTTTTTCAAGTCCATTATAACAAATTCCGGTTGATTAGATTGACTGGAAATAAAATCCTCGGTCACAGGAAATAGTTTGATGAATCAGTTCGCAGTGAGTTTTGTATTCATACATTTATAGAGAGAGTAA
>NC_134806.1:38447523-38450023 GCF_046742065.1 Oratosquilla oratoria
CCTACACTACATCCGTTAAGCTTAAATGTATTTTGATGATGTGAGGAACACCAGGAGGCGCTGCGTTATACCCGGAAGAGTAATTTGATCGTAGTTTGGCTTAGGCATGCCAAACTGGGTGAAAACGATTTCACCACGTTTGGCTTAGTCAGACTGGGCGAAAACGTTTCAACCAACATCTGCATGGAAGGCCTGGAATATGTTGGTCCAGGAGTTGGTAACTATTAATCCGAATTACTTCAAGCCAGTTAGGAGAATGGCGGAGAGGGACTCTCGACCCAACAGCACCTGCAGGTTAGAGTCTTCAGGTATGCATTGAGCTCAACAACTCGAGAGAAATCCTATAGACTCCGCGAACTTAACCCATTGTGTGTGTGTCTGGCCGAAAATGTACAGAAACGAGGTCAGACCGTTTAAGGTCATGATCGATAATAGCCTTGCGAGTCCCCCTCACCCACTCTCCCCTACCCTCCCCTCCCCTCCCCTCCCCTCCCCTCCCCTCCCCCTTGAATTGTGGGATCTCTTTGTTCGCTCTCAGGAGGCGAAGGCAGACCAAAGGGCCTCGACTAAGGTCGACGAAAGGCACAGCCAGTTGGAATGTTTGCGATGTGAGGGCCAGAGGGACGGGAGAATTGCAGCAACCTGGAAGGCATTTACCAGATGCATCCACAAAGGAATCATTTGCTCCTTCTACCTCGAGCAGGAAGAAGAGGAGGAGGAGGAGGAGGAGGAGGAGGACGAGGAGAAGTGTATGTCTGTTCCTCCGCCTATGCCCTGGGCCTTTCCTGCCAGAGGCTTCCTCGATATTTCTTCACTAGAAACAATTCCAGCAGCAGCTTCAGTTCTATCTATCCGTTCCGCCGCCTGCTCCTTCCTCTGGGCATTCGTTCTTCCTCCTCCAGTATTAGCCTAACCTCCGACAGGAGAAGGAGGAGGAGGAGGAGGAGGAGGAGGAGTATCCATCTTCTCCGTCTGCGCCTCTGTCTTTTCTTGGTGAAGGCTCCTCTCTCCTTCCTCCTCCAGCAGTAGTAGCTGCGGCGTTAAGGTCGTGTCTGTCTGTTTCTCCACCTACGGCTTCGTCTTTTCTTGGCAGAAGCTTCTTCCTCTTCAGTGGCTCCAGCCAGGTAACGTGTGAAGCAGAAAGAACCTCTTTGCTGTACTTATTACCTCCGAAGCTCCATCTCTCTCTCTCTCTCCCCTTCATTTCACCTATTCCCTATGCTTTTCTACTTCGCTCTCCCCCTTTCTTTCCCTCCTCTCTTCCCTCTCTCTCGCCCTCACTCTTACTCCCTCTCTCACTCGCACACTCTTTCCCTTTCTCTCACTCTTTCTCTTTGATTTTCTGTGATTATTTTTCTTTCTTTTTCTCTTCTTTTAGTTCCTTATCATCTTTCTTTCTCTTGTGCTCTCTCTTTCTATATCCCTATTTCTCTTTCTCTTTAACTTTCTAACATCTTTCTTTCTCTTGTTCTTCCTATCTCTTTCTCTTTCCCTATTTCTCTTTACCATGTTTTTGCTCTCTTCTTCCTTCTTTTCCTTCTCGTTCTCTTTCTCGTTCTCTTTCTCTCCCTCTTTATTTCCTTCCTTTTATCTTTCTCGCGTTCTCTCTTTTATCACCTCTTCCGTTTATGGTGGTATACTCATATATCGTTTCTTCCTACGTAGAAAGCAACAATATTTGCTCCCAAGTCCTTTTACCCGCTGCCCGTATCTCTCCAGAGCATACACAGACCCTTTCTGTCCTCGGGACTGGGCGGCATAGGCGAGGTAGTAGGTTGATTGTGTGGGGGGCCAGGCTTCGTATTTGGCTTTTGTAGGCTTTGAGCCCCATGAGTCGGCTTTGTGCCTTCCCCCTCACCACCTCCCCCTTCCCCCCTCCCCCCCTTTTTTCCTGCTGAATAAACGTGTTTGGTTTGTTTTCAAAGTGAGGAAAGGAGGAGAGGCGGCATGTTAGAAGAAAAAAAATGTGTCTGTTGACATTCTCCCAGTCTTCTCTTCTCACAGAAAAAGTCTTCTTGTGACTTCATTACGGGACGAAAAGAGGGATGAGCCATTGGGTCTTGCAAATTGAGTTTATGTAATATGATGATGTGCCCTTGTGCCTCACCATCCTATACCACTATACACAGAATATACCACTTTTATATAGCCCCGGTTCGAATGCAGGCTTCCCTTCAGATCTTATCCTGGGCTATGACCAGCAGAAGGGCTCGATTAGATCTTAGAACATCTTAGGGTTTTCACATACGTCTCATTTTATTCTATTAGAATATGAATAAAAGTCTTACTTTCAACTAGAAAATACCCTGCACAAGTCGGGTGTTTTACATAGGTAAACATGTGTATAGCAGGAGCGCTTTTTCGACTTTTATGAAATTCTGTTTCTTTGATGCTGCATTTCGGTCATATTAAGGAGGAAGCACTTAGACGTGCTTTATACAGATGTATCATTATTTCTGTTGTTGTTGTTCTTGTTAGTATTTAGTATTTATCTACTTAC
>NC_134806.1:38455023-38457523 GCF_046742065.1 Oratosquilla oratoria
CCTCTTCTTCCTCCTCCTCTTCCCCCTCTTCCATCTCCTCGTCTTTTCTTCCTCTTCCACCTCCTCCTCTTCTCCTCCTCCTCCTCCTGCCTCTCCCTTTCCTCCTTCTCTTGCTCTCGAAATATCCCGAACCGTTCTGTGTGTAACCGGACGAAGCTTGGAGTCGTTCTGTTCATGTTAAATTGCTTGTTATGAATGATTACGTCCAAGTCTTCGTTATTCCGTTTTTCATACGAAAGATTCTTCTTCCGGTTTTTGTTTTTTGGGTTTTTTATTCTTCCCTTCGTTTGTCTTTAGAGCTTCAAGTGATACGAGCTATTGAAGTATAACAGACCGGGAGTTTTTTTTTTTTTTTTTTTTTAATCCAAAAATTTAAGGAAGTTCTTTAAGAAATACGTAAGGATAGTACCAAGTGGGAGGAATCTTTAGAACGCTCCCAGAAAGCTCACCTTTTTTTAATATCACAAGTAATTCTGCTCAATTTGAGTTTGGCCCAATGGAAAACCTTCAGAGTATTTCTTCTCTTTTTTTTATTATTATTACTATTATCATTATTATTATTATTATTATTATTATTATTATTATTATTATTATTATTATTATTATTATTATTATTATTATTATTATTATTATTATTATTATTATTATTATTATTATTATTATTATTATTTATTCATTTATTTATTTATTATTATTCAGGGAAGAAACGCTCTCTGACATGCTACATATTTTTGCGTTTGCTCGACTTTAACCCCCTTTTTTGTTCTTTATTTTAGATTTGTCTATGTTTGAACATACGTAAACATAACCTCCCATATCAACCAAGACACTCAATTTAATGTACAGGGCTCACGTGAATTTGATACCTAGATAAATAGATCATTTAGTGACGAGTTAAACACCATATGAGGACGGAGCTTTTAATTTTACGACGTTTTGCTTATTACAGCTTTTACAAGTACAAGTAAAGGCTCCGTCGGCAACTGCTACTTTCATAAAAAAAAAGATCATTTAGTACCCACAAATAAAAAAAATTAAGAAGAAAATCTCCATTGTACAAATACTAGTAGATTTGATAACGTACTCTACGTGATTGAAATTGTGTTGATAGATATATTCTAATAGAGAAATTGCCTTTCAAACAATATAAGACAAAATATTTGTTAGATATATGAAAATAAAAATACTGTGAAATAGACTTGGGTAGAAAGAGCAAATCAAGCTAAAAGCACAAAATACATATTGAAAAAAAAAAACGATCAAGAACTGCACACCACCACCTCCTCCTCTTCCTCCTCCTCCTCCTCTTCCTCCTCCTCCTCTTCCTCCTCCTCCTCTTCCTCCTCCTCCTCCTCTTCCTCCTCCTCCTCCTCTTCCTCCTCCTCCCCTCTTCCCTTTCCTCCTCCCCTCCTCCTTCTCCTCCTCCTTCTCCTCCTTCTCTTCCTCTTCTTCTTCCTCCTATTCCTCCCTCCTCTTCTTCCATTTCCTCCTCCTCTTCCTCTTCTTCTCCCTCCTATTCCTTCCTCCTCTTCTTCCTCTTCCTCGTTCTCTAACCTCCTCCTCGTTCTCTTCCTCTTACTCTTTCTCTTTCTGCGCCTTCTTCCCCTCCTACCTCCTCTTCCTCCTCCTTCTCATCCTTATCCTCCTCTTCCTCTTCCTCGTTTTCCTACCTCCTCCTCGTTCTCTTCCTCTCCCTCTTTCTCTTTCTACGGCTTCTCCCCCTCCTCCACTTCCTCCTCTTCCTCTTCCTCTTCCTTTTGTTCCTCCCTCCTCTTCTTCCTCCCTCCCCTTCTTCCTCTTCCTCGTTCTCCCACCTCCTCCTCCTTCTCTTCCTCTCCCTCTTTCTCTTTCTGCGGCTTCTCCCCCTCCTCCACTTCCTCCTTCTCCTCCATTATGACTTTATCACGCCTGCATGAATCCTTTACTTCAGTGTGACTCCTTAACTTCTCTGCTTGTATTCATAACTCCCTGGCGAATGCAGCCATGACCCTTCCATGCATGCTCAACTAAACCACGGGCGCACAAGGCAAACTAGAATCGTGCTCTCGTCCCTGAATATGATTTCACAGTTAGAAAATGTGTTACTAAAACTAGGACGCGTTTTTGTGTAATCTGCGATGAAGAGAAGTTTGTAAAAAAAGACAAAAAAAAGGAGAGTTTCTGTAGATAATTCCAAAAGACTCGACAGGACGTTTGTCTGTCTTCCTACGACTCTACAATACTGTAGACGCTACTCCATAATGATGAAAATGAAACAACGAGACTGTATTCAACATACAAAACTCTTCATATTTTGTATTTCGTAATACAATTTTTTTCTGTAGTATTTTGGCCCTGGGAACCTCATATATGTCCTGAGTTGGTACCGCTTGCGTCGTTTCGCAGCCAAAACATAAAACGTGTATGTTCCAGTTATGGTATAACTTGGTAACGATCCTACAGTTGTGTATCAAAGCGCCACAGAAATTGTCGGACTGCGCGAAATACTCCACACACTTTC
>NC_134806.1:38460023-38480023 GCF_046742065.1 Oratosquilla oratoria
ATTGGACACGCACCATCCCCTCCGGCATTCTCGTCAATTCTCGGAAAGCTTTACAGCCATGATATGACCCTCAGTTCATTGATCTATATGCACATGACTATGATTCTCTCAGTAGTTACTTTTTTGCTTAAAAAAATTGAAGCATTGATCTTCGGAGAGAAGTGCGAGACTCGAACCCACAATTAAACAAATACGAGACCAGTACACTTCCGGTGACGACCACCATCGCACATCCATCGAAATGGATTTATTTCAGTCAATCCATTTCTGACCAGGCGCCGTCAACGGGACGGACCGCCGTAAGTCAATCCACTTTTCAGACATACGCATCCATTAAGGTGGATTGGCTTCCCCCAATCCACTTCTGGACAAGACGCGTACATCAAGGTGAATTGGAGACTTTGATTCCACTTTCTTGGAAAGATGTGGAGTTTGTGGTCGTAGAGTTCGAGAAGGAGGTTCTTCTGACCCCAAAATGGCGTCTCCTAAAATCTTATATTTGCTTTCACATCTCGGGCGAAACTTTGCATTTTTTGACAAGACCTTAGGACATACTGTATTATATGTATACATGCATACATATATGTATATATATATATATATATATATATATATATATATATATATATTATATAGATACACACACAATACTTGTATGTGTACAAATGAAAATCTGTACTTTAGTCCAAGTACAATTAGAGTCACCTGGACCCAACCCTAGCTTGTACAAGTACAAGTACATGAAAATCTGTACGTTATTCCAAGTACAAGTAAAAGTAAATGTACTTGGACGCAACTCCTGTTAGAATCCCCTTTTTACCAAAAAAAAAAAAAAAAAAAAAAAAAAATCTGATTTCGTGACTCGAGATAATCTTCTGGATGGCCTTTGTAAGTGCTCACATAAGCCTCACCCCTTTGCTTTATTAGCTCTGCTTCTAACTGATCCACCAATGACAGCTCTCGCAGAGGTATGACGTCATTCGCCTTTCAAGAGCCAACCAATCATGAGCGTACTTGGGGGAGGAGCTTATATGCAGATTAGGATCATAGCTGCCGGAGTAGCAGTATTTCTTTTCATTTACATATTTCAAAGAGAGTCAAAAATGCAAAAATAAAAATAAGTTTCTCGTACAGAACCACTTTGGAAGAAAAAGAACGAAACTCGTAGGGTACGAGGCATTTTTTTTTTTTTTTTTTTTTTTTTTTTTTTTTTTTTTTTTTTTTTTTTTTTTTTTTTTTTTTTTTTTTTTTTTTTTTTTTTTTTTTTTTTTTTTTTTTTTTTTTTTTTTTTTTTTTTTTTTATACTCGACCCGTCGTCTTGCCCACTCTCTCTCAACACTATATTTCACCACTATCTCTTACCACTATCTCTCACTTCCAGCATCTCAGCCATATTCTCCGTTGTGGAGGCTGGAGCGTATTTATGTTTAAACTTGGATGAGAGCTGTTATGTAGCACTATTAGCTGAAGAAGTACTACCACTAAACCCTGACCACAAATCCCTTTACCACTAAAACCTTCACCACAAATTTCCTTACCACTATCGCTCCATCACTAACTCTTCTACCACTACCATCTTTACCGCTAATTTTTTCATCGCTAATATACTTACCACTAATGCTTTTACCGCTTCCAAACCACTAAATCTTTCCCCACTAAATTCACCACTACTATATTCATCACTAAATTCCTTCCCATAGCACTAATATTGTTTTGTCTATGGTCATCAAAACCTTTGGAATCTTCACATCTTTTTATCATCCTTTTTTTTCGTAAATTTGGTCATATATATCCTCGTATATACAAGAGGAGTGTGTAGTAATACATGTATAGCTACAGTTACTGTAGAAATATTTCTTGGAAAAGCACGACCACAAACTTCTTTATCACCACTAATTTCTTCACTATACACCACTCTCACCACTTCCATCATCAACATTAGCTCAGATACATCCATCGGCTTTACCGAGGATGCTGCGTACGGTTTTCCTCAGAGAACAATTGTTGTTTATGTTGTTTTTGTTGGTCTGCTTGATGATGATGATCTGCCTGTTGCGTTACTGTGATGTAACACTAATATCATTAGTTATTTATTTAGTGGTTGTATTCGCTAAAGAAATACCTCATCAACTGTGTCTTTCTCACCATCTTTAACCTCTTCTCCACCAATAAATTTCTCCACCTAATTTATGACCAGTCACTATCACCATCTCCATCAGTCTTATCGCCACCACTACTAGTACCACCACCACAACCACCACCACCACCACCACCACCACAACCACCACAACCACCACCACCACAATCACCACCACCATCACCACAACCTCCACCACCACCACCACTTTCTACACCATTAACACCGTTTCCACTACCGACTTACCCGTTTCCCATGTTATTATCCTTTCCTCCACTCAGGAAATCCTCTCTCAAGCAGGAGTCCAGAACCTTTCATTCTCCATTAAGTCCTTCTTGCTCTCCGATGTCCGCTGAAGCGATGGGCTGTTACTTACGCCTCCAGAGTCCTTCTTCTGCGTCCTTGAAGCCCACTTAAGCCCTGCGCATGCGCTAAGGACGATGTTTTACCTGAAGGAGGCTTTGACGAGGTCGGTCGACGAGGTCGACTTGTACACGAGGTCGACTTGTACACGAGTACATCGACGAGTCTCGCTCTCTTTTAGACCATCCCAGGTTTTCTCTCGTTAACTTTCTTGTGCATGAGGAGGTTAGTTAACTAACAAGAGCATAGAGGGGTTCTTCTGAGCTGAATAAAATAGTTCGGTGTTAACTAGAATGAAATCTATAAGGGAAACATTATTTTACTAAAGAGTTAACCCTGTTATGTAAGGTGGTAAGAATATGCTAGTGTTAATCAGGTTAAGGTTAAAAATGCTTTATCCCTTTCGAGTCAATTTAGACGATTGATCACCCGCTTAGGCAAAGTTTTAACTAACTTGTATAAAACCGCCTGCATTAACCCAGAACAAATTAACTAAAGTAACTGCAGTAGCTTAAAGGTTAATGTCTTTTTTATCGTGACGCCATAAGGATTACAAAGGATTACAAAGGAGGAGTATGCTGACAGGAGACCTTTTGGTCCATAACTAGGTCGGATACAAAAACAAATATGATAATGATAAATAAATAGATAACTAAATAAAAATTATAATAATATAAATAGTAATAGATAAAATAAGTGCATATAATAAATAATGCATAATAAATGAATAAGTGCATAAATAAATAAATAAATAAATAAATAAATGAATAAATGCATAAATAAATAAATGCATAGATAGAAAAATAAATGCATAATAAATAAAGTAGTAAACCCTTCCTTAAAGGTAACATCGCTTCACTCTTTAACAGCTCAAGAAAGGTTTCCTTCACCTGAATAACATCTGCTATCTTAAGAGGTCCCCAAACTGAATGAAATCGCCCGACAGCAAACTAGGATCCATTGAAATGAATAGAACTTATCTAACGTGATTGCAGCAACGAGATCCATACAATGCAGCACGGCGCTGATGGAATCAAATTTATTCCTTCGGAGAAGTCGAAAGCCTCTTCGTTCTTCATGTCCAGAAGCTTTCTTCGCCACAGATAAAGGCTTCCGGTAGTATCAACGTACTTTATCGCAGACGCGATTAAAATCAATGTCAACATTACTCTTGGGCTTGCTTTGTGTTTCTACCAACTTTGAATACCATTCCCTCCCCCCTCCTTCCCCCCCTCCTTCCCCCCCTCCTTCCCCCCCTTAACGCCTCCCTACGCCCCCTATCCCCCTCCTCCTCCTCCTCCTCCTCCTCCTACCCCCCCTCACCTCCTACTCCTCCTCCTCCTCATCATGCTCCTACCCGTCCTCCTCCTCCTCCTCCTCCTCCTACCCCCCTCCTCCTCCTCCTCCTCCTCCTCCTCCTCCTCCTCCATCATGTTTAGATATCTTTATTTCCAATTCCTTTTTCAATTTGGACGTTTTCTTGTCTTCCTGTTTTAGTGATACATTTTCTTTATTCATCCATTTATTGGTTTTTGTTTTATCATTTTACTTTTTGTATATCTATAATTATTTATTTACCATTACTATTATATCATCCTATTAGTATTAATAGGCGTATTAGTAGAAGCATTACTTAATTACTTTCCAATCTTATTCTTATTCTTATTCATTTATAGTATTGATAATAATATTAATTGTAATATTTTAATATAATAATTTGATATTACAATAATAATATAATATAATAATAATAATGATATAATATAATAATTATATTATAATAATATAATAATTATAATATCAATTATAATATTATATTATTGATTCTTTTTCATTTATAATATCTAATTTTTTTTTTTTTTTTTTTTTTTTTTTTTTTTTTTTTTTTCTCTTAGTTTCTTGCTTTTGCTCCCGAGGAGCAATGTCTCGTTTTCCGACTCTTCGCTCGGCTCTGATATCGGACATTAATCTTTGTCCTGTCGCTATCAGACGCCCCTTTCCCCTCTGCTGAAGCCGCCCTGAAGCCAAAGACGAAAAGATCCCACATCCGGAGATAATGACGCCGTCCGCAAAAAAAAAAAATATCTTGTGTACAAAGAGAGAAAAGAATATGGTTGCCTTCGCAAAGCAAAGGGACGCTGTTTCATGATAATCAGCCATGATTCGATAAGAGGATTTTTGTTTTTTCTCTTTAATTTCTAGTATTTTTAGTTTTAGTTTTTTGTTTTCACTACGATCGTAATTGAATTATCTGTACTTGGGTTGTGAAGTCAGTTGAGTTTAGATTATATATATATATATATATATGTATATATATATATATATATATATATATACATATGTATATATAGACATATATATACATATATATATATACATATTGTATATATATATATATATATATATATATATGTACATATGTATATATATATATATATCATATATATATATATATATATATATATATATATATATATATATATATATATATATATATATATATATACATATAATGTAAATATGTAATTACATATATATAATATATATATATATATAATATATATATATATATAATATATATAATTATATATATATACATATATACATACATTTTATATATATATACTGTATATATATATATATATATATATACTATCATGTAATGAAACGTCTTAAAGGATTAGCATAGATTTTATACAATAAAGTAGAAAAGAGCTACACCATGACCTTCCTAATAATGTCACAAATCGTACTGCCTTTAATTATGTGGACGAAAGAAAGCTATTTTAGGGCTCCCTCAAGCCGAAAGGAATTGCAGCCCTCCATTAGGGAAGAATGATATCATCAGAATTTTGAAATTGCGTTTTGGAAGTTGAAAGGTGGTCACGGAGATGATTTGGAGTTGGAGGTTGAAGGAAACAGCCTCCAAAATTTGGAGGTTAAAATTGTGTTGTTAAATTGTGCTGCAAAGCGATATCTTGCTAGGATATTTTTCTCTCAAACTGAAGTGAAAGCTTAGTAATTGTAATTTTTTTTCTTAGTTCTTTTTTTATTTATTTTATTTTTTGTGAGATGTCAAATTGTGTGCTCTGGTGGCATAATCAGAAATTTGATGGTCTCGCATTCGCTTAATTGTGGGTTCGAGTCCCCCACTCGGATTTCCAGTAGTGATTGATATTACCTCCCGTAACAGTCCAAGTCTATAGGGCAAAGGTGACGGGTTCGGCCGCAGCTATTCAGCGCCTCCTGGCGTAAGCTCTTCACCACCCAGGAAATTGTGTTCAAAAATCAAGATTTGTAGAGACGTTTATGAAATTGTGGTTTGGATATAGTGACATACAGTAGTATCCAAGTCAGACATATTCATATAAATAAGTATTTACACATACACCGAACGGTACTAACCGAAATAAAATTTCTAAAGTGTGCCAGTCATTCAAAGTTCAACATGATCATACAATGCATGCCATGCAAATGCTGTATTCATGATCTTGTCATGCATGAATTCAGAATGAGCTTTTAAGGTATTTATAGAAGGTTTAAAAGTTTTCTTTCGGGGTCTCGAAAGCAGAGACTTAAGTGAACGCTTTTGAGGCAAGATTTGTTTTCTCTCTTTCCCTTTTTTTTTTTTTTTTTTTTTATTTTTTTTTTTTGTCTTTTCCCTTTTTTTTTTTTTTTTTTTTTTTTTTTTTTTTTTTTTTTTTTTTTTTTTTTTTTTCTTCGTCCATCAGGAAGCTCTTGACTGGCCAAGACGCAAACATTTCACGTTTTATTCTCGAGGGCTTCCTTGTTCAACCACCCTACATCATGATCATCCTCTTCTTCCTACTCCTCTTCCTTCTCCTCCTCCTCCTCCTCCGTCTCGCTCTTCTCTCTGGTTCCTCCTCCTCCCGTTCTACAGCGTCTCGAAATTTTGCTTCTTCGTCCCTTAGCTAAGGCCGAATCTATCGCCTTGGTCTTGTATGCATGGATAGCCTAGGCATGAGGCATTCACTAGTAACCGTTAATGAAGCTTATGGCAGCAGTATAACCTAGAAATAGTGGTCATGATCTTTATTCTTGTTTGATTCTTTTTCATCATATTTTATTTTGTTTCCTTTATTTCTGTTTCATTTTTTCATTTATTTTATTTATTTGTTTATTTATTCACTTATTAATTTCTCTATGTAATATTTCAGATTATTGTCCTTCATTTCAAACAGATTTCAGATTAATTATCATAGTTTCAGCCTTCAGGTAAATTATCATATTTCGTTTCATTATTCAGGTCCCCATGTTTCATTTCAGTCTCCAGGCTAGCAGCCTTCATTTCAGTTCTCAGATCATCACCCCTGACTTCAGGCTTCAGGTCCTGACCTCAGATGAAAATAGATATTTTGTCGTAAACCATAACCAAACCTCTCAAGTCCGTCATCGCTGTGGAGAGTTTATTTCCATTCATCTGATCAACATCACCAGGCGGCAACGATAATAGACGGCCTCATCTGAACGAAATCATATGGCATTACTTACACGAAAATCTCCGAAATACGTTAAGATAACTAAGCAGTTAATGTCCAGGTTAAAGTGGGCTAATAGTCGTAATGATAAACCGGAACCTTTAACTCGGGTTAGCACATAATGTGTATGAAGTGGGTGTGTGATATGGTTTGGCCACCCTCCTTTAAAGGTGGAAAGGACTTTTGGTATGCTCGTACATGTATGTAGTACCTAATCTGGTAGCATATATATGTATGTACGTATGTATTCATATATATATATGTATGTATGTATGTATGTATGTGTGTATGTGCTTGTGTATTTGTATATATATATGTATGTATGTATGTATGTATATATGTATATATGTATATATATATATATGCTAATAAGACCACGGGTACGTGTGTTTACTTATGCATAGTAGACCACTTGGAAAAAGAAACTAACGAAGCAGAGCGCTCTTGTATATTACATCTTCGGTGCAAAAAGTACATGTATTTTTGCACTGAAGATGTAATATACGAAAGCGCTCTGCTTCTTTAGTTTCTTTTTCTCCCAGTGGTCTACTTTGCATATATATATATATATATATATATATATATATATATATATATATATATATATATATATATATATATATATATATATATATATATTTGTGTGTGTATGTAATCATTTTTCTTTTCTTTTTTATTCTTATCTTCCTTTCTTTTTATTTCTTGTTTTGTTCCATCCTGTGTGGGCTTTCTCCTTGTCCTTTCTCCACTCCAGCAACAGCGAACATTTTCCTTAATTGATGAGATAAATCTCCGAGATATTTCTTCCCCTTCCATTGTGTTCATATCGTTCCTCCAACGTTTCGCTTTTAAACGTTTATTCTGTCACTATTACAAGCCCAAACCATTTAGCATGACTTAATATGCTCAGCACATACTGAGTTTATTTCATAGAGAACCAACGTGTGTGTATGCGCGTGTGTTTGTGTATGTACGTGTGTGTACATGTGTGTGTGTGTGTGTGTGTGTGTGTGTGTGTGTGTGTGTGTGTGTGTGTGTGTGTGTGTGTGTGTGTGTGTGTGTGTGTGTGTGTGTGTGTGTGTGTGTGTGTGTGTGTGTGTGTGTGTGTGTGTGTGTGTGTGTGTGTGTGTGTGTGTGTGTGTGTGTGCGTGTGTGTGTGTTTGTGTGAACATGTATGTTATCAGATACTATTACCCTCATGTATCTCGTTCATTTACACCACTCTGGCTGCCACCAAGTAATATCATTAAATTGAAAGACACTTGTCTTAACAATCAGCAAGGCATCAATACTCAAAGGAAAGATTGCCTTACTTTAGCCAGAAATATATATTATATATATATATATATATATATATATATATATATATATATATAATATATATATAATATAGTGCCAGTATACCAATTTAGGTTGAGGTATTCGTGTCCTTCATAATGTCAATATTTATTAGGAATAACGATATTGTCAGTATTTCTACTATGGATACTCATAACATCTCCAATTTTCTTATATCAACCAATAACTTCTCTAGATTTCTCTGTAGTATACTTTGTATCAACCTAACGAGGTCAATACTGATGAATAAGAAAAAAAATAATAAAAATAAAGATATTAAGTAGATAAATAATATGAATAAATGGATGAAGAAATAAATAGAAAATATAGTAAATCACAAGTTATTCGATGAAATGATGATTGTACACAAGAGGCCTTCGAACGCTTCCGTTAAGTGACAGACCTGAAATAAATCGCCTGTCGCCAAATAAGATCGCCCCGGTGCCAGATATAATAAAGATCCTAGAGGTCCTCATCCTACGCGCCGTTCGGTCACATTTCCATAATTTTTAAATTAGTTCGAGGGAGCAACTGGGAATAAACTCGGACTCGGAGGATATATGTCCCGTTCCACGCCATATCGCCACCGCTTCATAAGACAAAGTTTTTCTTCGCCGAGAGTTGAGTCGAGAAAATGGGATGCGGGACGCGTTTCTCAAACCGGTTGTGCACTGTCCACACAAGAGGGAGATCTCGACAGTATGGGATGCTTTGGCAGTAGAATAGGAATATGCATATTTGTGTGTGTGTGTATGTGTGTGTGTGTGTGTGTGTATGTGTGTGTGTGTGTGTGTGTGCGTGCGTGTGTGTGTATCGTATCTGTATATGTATGCCTATAGATTATATGCATATATGTATGTATATATATATATATATATATATATATATATATATATATATTGATAAGTATTTTAGATAAATAATTTGGATGATGGAGAACATAAACACAGGGGAAGGCTTGGAACCCTAAACGCTCTGAAGAAGTTCTACCCGAACGAAACGTTAGAGTGTTTAGGGTTCCGAGCCTTCCCCTGTGTTTATGTTCTCCATCATCCAAATATATATATATACATATATATATATATATATAACAAATTAGATAATTATGGTCAATAACATGAACACATTAAGATGGGCAGCGATTATCCGAGATAATATGAACATACAAAACTGAAGAATACCGAAACGGAAACAAAGTTCACAGGTCTAGGGTGAACGGAAAGAGGCGAGTGGGTCGACCTAAAACAGGATAGTGATGGTTCTTTGAAGAACTCCCCAGAAAGGAAACGAGGCAGAGGAGTGGCAAGAGGAGGGGTGGAGGGGAGGAGGGGAGGAGAGAAGAGTGGGAGGAGGGAAGAGGGGGAGGGAGGTCTGGGAGCGTAACAGGAGTCTGGCGGAGGTAATAGAAGCGGAAAGGGAAAAATCGGAGAAGGGAGGAAACGTGAAAAGAAACAAAAGGGAACAGTAATAGAATTTTGTAAAAAAAAAAAAAAAATGAATGGAGGTATGTACGTGGATGGAATAACCAATAGATATGGAGAATATATACATAGAAGCACAGTATATGCACATGTATGTGTATATGCATATGCATATGTGTGGTGGATTTACATATGTGCATGTATGTGTGTGTGTTATTTTTGTGTGTGTGTGTGTGTGTGTGTGTGTGTGTGTGTGTGTGTGTGTGTGTGTGTGTGTGTGTGTGTGTGTGTGTGTATGTGTATATGTGTGTGCATGTATGCGTGCCTACACATGTTCTCGCTGTGTTATACACATGTATACATATATGTGCCCCCGCACGTGTGTGTATATGCTTACACGTGTACGTGCGCATGCGCGTGTGTGTGTGTGTGTGTGTGTGTGTATGTGTGTGTGTGTGTGTGCGCGCGCGTGCAGCGCACTGTGAAACTTTAGACCACGGCAAGTAATAAGCCCATTTTGTGTCTCAGTCGATGTAATTTATATTCGTTGCACGAGGAGCCGCTTTTATCCGACGCGCGCATTTTCGAACGTCAAATTTAGGAAAGAAATGAACTGTGTTTTGCACCAAGATGCACCCCAACATCTTGTGATCATTATATCATTCGTTCAAGATCTCTTTCGCTATCGCTCTCTTTCTCTGAATTTCATTTTCTCTCTTTATCTGTCTCGCCTTCTCTTGCTCTCTATCTATGTTTGTCTGTTTGTCTATTTATCTGTCGGTCTGTTTATCTGTCTATCCATTTGTCTATCTATCTATCTACCATGTATCTATCTACTATGTATCTATCTATCTATCAATCTCTATCTGTCTATCTGTATTTGTCTATCTACCTATCTATCTTTTTATCTATCTATCCATCTATGTCTATATCTCAATCTCTATCAAGCTCTTTCTTTTACCAAGCAGACCACATTTTTTTCGAGCTTCAATAAGGAGATTTGCACGTGGACTATTCTCCACCTCCACGTATCAGTTTTCGTTTTATTTTTATTTTTGTCAGTTCTTGTTCCCTTCTCTATGCCAGTTTTGTTCTCTCCAGTTTCGTCTCCTCCCTCGTCATGCCAGTTTTGATCTGTGCCCGTTCATGCCAGTTTAGTTCTTGGCCACGTTATGCCAGTTTTTTTTTTTTTTTTTTTTTTTTATCTGTTTCTTCATGCCAGTTTTTTTTTTCTCTCTCCTTTCTATGTCAGTTTTATTCTTGCATATTCGTACCAGTATTACCAGCCTCTCTGTACCAGTTTTGATTCCTTCATCTACATACAAGTTCCGTTCTGTTTCTTCTCGTACCAGTTTTATCATCTTTATTCTCTACATGTTCATACCCGTTTCATTCTCTTATTCTTTACATGTACATACCAGTGTCATTCTCTTATTCTTTACTTGTACATACCAGTTTCATTCTCTTATTCTTTACATGTACATTCCAGTTTCATTCTCTTATTCTTTACATGTACATACCAGTTTCATTCTCTTATTCTTTACATGTACATACCAGTTTCATTCTCTTATTCTTTACATGTACATACCAGTTTCATTCTCTTATTCTTTACATGTACATACCAGTTTCATTCTCTTATTCTTTACATGTACATACCAGTTTCATTCTCTTATTCTTTACATGTATATACCAGTTTTATTCTCTTATTCTTTACATGTACATACCAGTTTCATTCTCTTATTCTTTACATGTATATACCAGTTTCATTCTCTTATTCTTTACATGTACATACCAGTTTCATTCTATTATTCTTTACATGTACATACCAGTTTCTTTCTCTTATTCTTTACACCAATTCTGCCTCCTTCCTTTTCATATCATCTTTATTCTCTACATATGCATACCAATTTTATTCTCCAATTCTTCACAATAATTTTATTCTATCCTTCCCCTTGCAAGTTAGATTACCTCGTCCCTCTGAAGCCTTCAGCCTTCTTCAGAAACGTTTGATGACATTGAGAGCTCTTCGCCTTCAGCAGAAACGTTCTTCATATTCATCGAAGTCCAAAAGCTCTCCAGGACCTCTTCATTGCCAGCAAGATCTTAACTATTCATGTCATTTGCTAATCTTATCTCCCTCTCCTTCTCCGTCTTTCCATCTCCATCCTTCCATCTCCAGCAACTGGAGATACAGAAGAAGGTTAGCTTATCGAGATTAGCCAACCGAGTCTCCTAGAAATGATTAAATAGTGATTAGTTTTAGTTAGTGAATTAAAGTTTGGGTGTCAGATGTAACTCCCATTTTCTCACCTCTCGAGTTTTATGATTGCTCTTCTGGCATAATTGGGAGAATGTTGGTCTCGCATTCGCTGAGTTGAGAGTTCGAATCCCGCACTTTTCTACGATTTCTGCGCTGAATGACCTACCGGCTCCGGCGCTTGGCCTTCGAGCCAAAAATTTCATAAATCAATCAATCAACTTTTCTACGATTTCTAGCAGTGAGTGTTGGCACCTGCCTAAACAATCCCTAAAGTGTATAGGGCAAATGAAGATGACGATAGCAGAGATCTTGATAAATAACGAGGCAAAAATTAATTAATACAATGAATAAATAAATAAATGAACAAATAAAAACAAATAATGAATACATAAGCTAAAGAAACAAAGAAAAGATTAACAAACACATAAATAACACAATCACACAAAATAACCACTTGACAAAAGTTACGTGTCAATCGTCTATCCAGCTCAATATAGAAACACGAAACTGTTCTTCATTTCATTCTTGTTTACGATAAAGGAGATAAGACCCCAACGTACAAAGACTTCTCCTCTCATTGATAAGATTAATAGATTTATGTTAAGATATTCTTTACATCTAAGAACAGATATCTTTTAATATTGATTTTCAGTCCAATCTTAAAATCAACAGGATATATAAGTAAATACATATATCATTTATTTATGCATTTAGTCATTTATTTGTTTATACATTACTTTGTGAAGTAGAAAAGAAATTTACAAAAAAAAAAAACGCGAAAGTTTCGAAACGCAAAATCTCCGAATCGCGAAATTTCAGGATCGCGGAAAGCTTTAATCGCGTAAAAAATTTGGAACCGCGAAAACTGAGAACCAAGAAAGTTTGCGCATAGAGATGACCATAGCAGAGACGCTGTCCATTCGAGATTATGGTTTCCCAAATCCCTGTTTACGGGATTTTCTTTGGGGAACGAAGTCCCCTCCAGAAGACGATAATGATCCTTAAGCTTCTTTGAAATTTTAGCCCGTAGACTTGAGAAAATATTAAAAAAAAAATAATAATAATAATAAAAAAAAACTCATTATTTCAGACTCTGGCACATGTTCAATGGAATACCTAAATTATAAAGATACATTTAACATATCTATATCTATAATAGTTGTTACATCAATACCATATATTTTGTAGAAAATTACATAGACATATACATATATGTTGTTCGTCCTTCAATAATGAAGATAACCATGACTTTGGCTTCATATTTAGAATCTCTGTACGTATATACATGTGAATCATACATATATATGAAACTGCATATATGTGAATCATGTATATATATATATATATATATATATATGTATAGGTATATATATATGTATATATATATATGTATAGGTATATATATATGTATATATATATATGTATAGGTATATATATATGTATATATATATATATATATGTATAGGTATATATATATGTATAGGTATATATATATATGTATAGGTATATATATATATGTATATATATACATATATGTATATATAATATATATATATATATATATATCGTCACATACTGTACATACGTATACCAAAAGTATAAGAGTACCTGTTGTGAGTATACTTTTTCTATAGATGTATTAGACATTTAACAACAAAATATTAAGCCTCACCCTAGTTAAAGATATAATACCCACGCTAAAATTTTTATTGATTATATGAATATTTAGATAAATTACCGACATTATCGTGAAGTTTTGTCTTTGTGGTAGATGGTGAGGGACCTACGCCAGGAGGCACTTAGCAGCGATTGGATAGTTAGGTCATTGCTGGGCATTGGAGAGAAGTGCGGGATTCGAACCCACAAATAAGAGAATGCGAGACCAGCTGGCTTCTGAGTACGCTTGCAGTGCACATAGTAAATCTAATATTACATAGACAGGTATAAATTCCTTTTCGAAATCCAAGGATGTAAAAGAGCTTTTATTAAAATTTGAGCAGTATATCTTGGAGCTACTGCCAAACAAACGAAGGCCACGCGAGTTGTTTGCTTTCCTTGTTTCTTGTTTCCTTTCGCTGAGTTTCACTGCAAAGGTGATACGGTGGAGTTTCAAGACACATACAGTTTAACCATATTTTTTTCACCATGCTGCTCTTAATAAATCAAACTTACTTTTCCTTACTATCACCAACACATAATCGTTTAAGAGTATATATATATATATATATATATATATATATATATATATATATATACATATATATATACATATATACATATATAATTACCATTGATTTTTTTTAATTCGTTACGTTTTGAAAAAATATTAGTGGGTGGGTCCCTCTTATATTAGCGAATAGGAAATTCTCTATATTCTGGTTCCTGTGTGGCTCTTGTGTTCATTTTCGTGGTGAAACATATTGAGATTGAGAATTGCTGACAACATAATATTCCTCACGCATCATCCGGAGGATAATCTCCAGCATATTATATAACAGTAAACAAACTTAATATCATTAGAAATGACGAGTTAAACACCAAATGAGGACCAAGCCTTTACTTGTACGACGTTTCGCTTATTACAGCTTTTTCAAGTACAAGTTGAGAAACACATGCTTGAGATTAAATAAGAGGAATGGAGGGAACGGGGAAAGGAAGAAGTAGGGGGAAGGGAGAGGTGTATATGTGTGTGCGTGAAAAAGCTGCCAACAAGACTGACGAGTTAACTCGTCAGTCTTGTCGGCAACTGCTACTTTCATAGAAACCATTAGAAATGCCACAATAATTATTTACTAGTAGTATTGATAGTCGTCGAATTCCTTAGTTATGGATTTGAATCCCGCACTTCTCTACGATTCCCAGCAGGGCAAAGGTGACGGCTTCGGCCGCAGCTATGCGTTTTCTGGCGTAGACTCTTCACCTATTAATAGTAGTAGTGGCAGTAGTAGTTGTTGTTCTTGTTCTGTAGTAGTAGTAGTAGTAGTAGTAGTAGCAGTAGTAGTAGTAGTAGTAGTAGTAGTAGTAGTAGTAGTAGTAGTACTAGTAGTAGTAGCAGTAGTATTAGTAGTAGTAGTAGTAGTAGTAACAGGAGTAGGAGTAGGAGTATAGTAATGGTAGTAATAGCAATAGTAGTGTTAGTAATTGAATTAATAGTCTTGAACGCAGTGTTATCGTTGGCCTACTAAACCGTAGAAAGCCGATGGTGTTCGTATGTGTTGTAAGCTGCCAATGCTGTACAGTCTGTTTAGAGTATGTGTGACTCTTTACGAGGCAGCCGGGCAATGTAGGCAAGTGTCGTGTATTATGTGACTTGTGTTAATATGCCCCTAGTCTGGTGTTGTGCCCTGATAGTAAACTGGTTACGTATTCGAAAGCGTGTAGGACTCGCATTCGTATTGTTGTGGGCTCGAATCCCGCACTCCTCTCTAATTATCACCAGTGACTGTTACGTGGTCCAAGAGCCCAAGCCATGTCGTAGAAGTATTGACAACGAAAATTCAAGACGCATAGAACTCGTATGTGCATATCCATACATATGCGAAAAATCGTGTTGCCCTTCAATAAGGGCCGCATGCGCTCCAATTCACCCATCACGCAGCCATTCAACACCGTTATGTTCTCCTTTTTATCGCAACTACACAGACATGTGTTTACCAGCTCAGTTCCCCGTCCACTGCTTGGGTCAGAAGGAATACAGAAAAGCATACGTATAGGAAATATAAATATTGATTCTAGGAAATATGGGCCTGGGGTAAAAGGGAGAGGAATTTTTTTAGGCAAAATAACCTTCAGTAAATCTTGAAACAGGTTCCGGAGTTTAGAAATGTTGTTCTTTCCATCTCTGTGGAATGGATGTGAAACATAGACGCTGCTAAAATGCCAGCAAGATTTTTTTTCTTTTTCTAAACTTTAAAAAAGAAGAGAATACAACGGGAAACTGGACAAGATAAAAAAGAATCCTTTGGACATAAAACATGGTTCTCGAGAGAAGACCCAGCACTTCATGCCGTTGAGAGTCCTAAGAGTCCACTGATAAGACTCTATGGTCACTTCGTCAAGAAGACCGAGCAAAGAGAGGAACAACAAATCACGGTCTCAAACTTTCGGCAAAAGTATGGGACATGAAGATGTATGCACCCATATACACACATATAACATACGTATGTGCATGCATATACATATACATATATATATTATACACACCCGTATATACGCATATGCATTGTATGTACATGTGTAGGTGTATTGTGAATGTATGTAGGTTTGTGTCTGCATGCATGTATCTATGTATGCATGTGTGTACGCATGTAAGTATACAATGTATATATATATAATTATGTATATGTATATACACACATGACGACCTTGTCTGCCTCACTCTAGTTAAAGCCCTTGATCCACTTGAACATTTATTAGATCACCCCGCATGTCCTCGTAAGGTAAATTTCTGAGCCAATATATCATTTTGGTCATTCTCTCTCTGTACTGATTCTAGTGAATTAATATCCATGCTATGGGAAGGAGTCCAAAAATGTACCGCATAGTCAAGGATGGGTCTAACTAACACCAGACTACATTAGATTCCAGTCACATAGAAATATATCAATTATTCAATATCGAAATCTGTATTCGCGGCTTTAGTATACCATGGAACAAGCTCATATGTCCACTGGCCCACATATGCAATCCACAGCAAAAGAATAATTAAAACAAAAGTATATGTCAGTGAATATTAAAAAAAAAAAAGAGAAGTGAATCAAACATTTATTTACTTTTCGTTGTCATTGTGACTGTGATTGATAACAATTCCAGAAACACGTGGAAGCGAGTTGATGTGATCAGTGTTGCCAGACTAATTAAACACTAACAAGCAATTTCCTTGTGACTGGTTCGTTTGGGCTCACTGCTTGTTAGCGTTGATTCTCATTCCTCTCCTGTGCAGTTACACATTGTATATATGTTCTTCTTGTAGTTGTCAGCTTGAGGGCAGGTATCTAAATGGGCCAAAGGATTTAACAAGAGTGTTGCAAGCAAGGTCATCATATTAAAATAGAAGGGCAGGACTTGTAGTGATGGATTTAAAATGGACTAGATTAGGTTTGAGAAGGAAAGAGGCTAGAACTAGTTTACCAACAAAGGGGTTAAGTTTATGGATAGGGATGACACGTGGTAACAGACATGGAACTACCTAGTGTAGGCCTTATGGTCTCTTGCATTCTCTTTCATTTTTATGTTCTAGCATAAGACTATGCCTTACCCTCCTCAGTCTAGGGCTTTCACTTTTGGCTGAATAAAATCGCCTGACGGCAGATAGAATAAGCACAGAGTTATCTAATCAAAAGGAATTAAGTGGAATTGTTTGTTAACCCTCTTTCGACTGAATAAAACTGGAGGGGGAGAGGACCAAAAGGATCAGAACCCAGAGCAGCAGTAGCAAAGTGTAGTTAGAATTCTAGTTCGTCAAACTCAGTCTAGTTTAGGATAACTCGTGTCGCATTTAAATTTCGCAGTCGGGGGCAAACTCCGGAGATACGAGAAATAAGATTCGTATTTTGAATAATTCATGAACAGACGTTGACAACTCTGTCTATGTGTGGGGGCAATTGAAGATATATGTACAGTATATATACTTGCTCCTCCATGGAGCAGATACACATTTTATCATTATTATTGTTATTATAATCATTATCATTATCGTTATCATTAGGGTTATTATTATCAATGTATATTATTGTTGTTGTTATTATTGTTATTGTTATCATTATCATGCTCATCATAATCGCTAGGAATTTTGTTCATAATTGATGTTTCTGGTCTTCTTTCGCTCTTTCTTTGCCCTTCTCCCTCCTTCTCTGTCCTTCTCTATCCCCCACTCTCTCTCTCTCTCTCTCTCTCTCTCTCTCTCTCTCTCTCTCTCTCTCTCTCTCTCTCTCTCTCTCTCTCTCTCTTTCTTTCTCTTGTCTCTCGTAAGACTTCATACCGAGGCAGTGTTTAATTGCTTGAAATATTGCTTCGCCCCTCCAAGTCAGCTGATTTTTTTGTTTGTTTTGTTTTTAGCTCACGCCGAACGATATCATTCGGCGAAGGGTGCGTGTGTGGAGGACGCGGGGACAGATGGGGTTTCGATCGATCGAAGGGGGTTTCAAGAGAAATATTATTCGGCGGGCGTCCGTCACCGATGTATATACCAGGCGGCGAAGACGGGGCTGTGATGGAAGAGAACGCCCACAAAGCAATAAATCTAGCACCACCTTATGGGTTATTTAATAGATATGCATATATATATATATATATATATATATATATATATATATATATATATATATATATATATATAAGAATGTGTGTGTGTATGCTTGTATGTATTTGCGTAGATATTCATATATCTATATGCATGTGTTTATAATGTGTGTATGTATAATTGCTATTCATAAACTTGTGTGCTTACTCATTTGATGCGACTAATTTTCTAGTTCCTTATCTGAATCGCGGGTAATGAATCACAACAACAACAAACAAGTCCAGGATGAATTTACATGACGTATGCATGTGCTTTGACTCAATCACCCCCCACATAAGATGGAAACGTGCCTTTGGTATATATGTATGCATGCATGTTTATATATTTGTATTAGTATGTATGTATGTATGTATGTATGTATGTATGTATGTATGTATGTATGTGTGAGTGTATGTTATGTAGCCAATGTACGTAAAAACCAGAAAACCCTATGTTGAGGTTCTAAATGTACAGAGAGGAACAGAAGCTGCGAGCGAGTAGAGCTTATGATCAATACATCACGGCTGGAGTGTCAGCATCCCACGGCGACATAGTTCCGCGGAGTTCTTGTGACGCGTTCCTCGCATGACGAGAGGCGACGAGCGCGTCGTGCAGAGGCGACACAGCGTCCAGGCGGCGGAGTTTCCAGCTACGGTCTCATTATCATAGCGCTTAAAACTTTGGTCTCGTGGCAGCCGCCAGGTGATTTGATTGGCCTCAGGTGTGGTGGACCGGACGAAGATGTGCTGATAAGACGAAAGCGCTTGGGTTTGGTTGAAAATTTCCCCCTTTTTTTTGTATATTTAGAATAACATGTTTATTTGATTATTACTGCATACACACACACACACATACACACACACACACACACACACACACACACACATATATATATATATATATATATATATATATATATATATATATAGATAGTGTGCGCAATATTCCGGAAACGATTAGTTTGTTGATCTGTCCGTATAACTATCGGATATTGGAGTAGATGGTGGAAGGACCATCTTGGAATATATTCCAGAATGAACGGGATGATGCCTCTCTCTCTCTCTCTCTCTCTCTCTCTCTCTCTCTCTCTCTATCTATCTATCTATCTATCTATCTATCTATATATATATATATATATCTGACACACACAGTCACTCTTCGTTCTTTTTTTCATTGTCATTTTTTTTCGGTAGAGAATTTTACTGTATAAGTATTTTCTATATTCTTTTAGACTCCCTAAGTTCTGTTTAGGAAACAGAGAACTTTTCTTATTTGATACCCTGTATATTTGATTAATAACCATGTGTGGAACGCTGAAATTATCGTCTACTTTAAAAGAAGGTAGATAGCTTTATGGGTGGGAATGACAGGTGGTATTGGAAATGGAACTGCCTAGTGTAAGCCTTATGGTCTCTTGCAGTCTCCTTTATTCTTATATTACTATAATCTTGAATAACTAATTCATATATCACTACCGGGGCTCGAACTCGATCCCCGAATGTAAGACGCCAGTCTGTTACCACTGTACCACCAAAGGATATAATAGGATTCGAACCTACAACGAATTTGTATATAGGATCCAAACTGACCACAAATGCGAACCGAGTCTCTGATTTTACAGAACTCGCAACACCATCAGTCTCAAGTTCAGCACGAAACTTTTATTCGCTTCCTTGTTACCATTACCATGAAGTAATTGGAT
>NC_134806.1:38520023-38547523 GCF_046742065.1 Oratosquilla oratoria
CCTTTTGTTTTGTTTTTCAAAATTGTTCCACTGACAAGTAATACAGACTTATTTCATCTCTCATACATTGTCACCAAGTTATGATGAACAGACTTTCGGTTTGCTCTAAGATTTTGTCTGATCCTTGATATATATATATATATATATATATATATATATATATATATTCTATATATATATATATATATATATATATATGTGTGTGTGTGTGTGTGTGTGTGTGTGTGTGTGTGTGTGTGTGTGTGTGCGTGTGTATATATATATATATATATATATATATATATATACACTGTATATATGTATATATATATATACTGTATATTTGTATATATATATATATATAGTGTATATATGTATATATATATATATATATATATATACTGTATATATGTATATATATATATATATACTATATTCTTACCCTGACGACCTCTGTCCCTAATGCAATACAAACTCAGCTTTTGTGGTTCTGAATAAGAGACCTTCCCATGGCTCCTTCATCTGCCAAAACTCAAAAAAGAGAAGAAGGGCGGGATCCCCCGAAGAATGTTTACCAAGGAAAAGGTTTTTGAGCCAAAGAATTGGTCGTGGTTGAATGAGAAGGGTTGGACAAATAGACCGTTATGCTCATGGATAAACAGGAGAGCATACCGTAGATCGATAAGTGTTTAACACAGAATACCCCGAATTATAGCTCAGATCTCGTGTATATGTATATTTATATATATAATATGTATATATATGTATATATATATATATATATATGTATGTATATATATGGACGTAAGCCGCCTAGGCAAGGGTTTCGAATCCCAGTGGATGAGTTCTATTTCCAAAAATTGTCAAATGATAAAAACACATATATATGTATGTATATATATATATATATATATATATATATATATATGTGTGTGTGTGTGTGTGTGTGTGTGTGTGTGTGTGTGTGTGTGTGTGTGTGTGTGTGTGTGTGTGTGTGTGTGTGTGTGTATGTGTGTGTGCTTGCGTGCAAGAATCATAACATTCTTCTCATTTATCGCTAAAAAAAAAAATAATGAATAAAATAATTGTGCTACCATTACACCATGTAGGAACAACACTAATCTGATACTCAAGCTTTTATGGTAACCACTTAATTCAATTACGTTGCATTTGCATTCATTTCGTAATCCCGTCCCCTTTAGGCCTGCGAGCCGATGGACGCAACCGGACTTCCTGCAGAATGTACATCAGAACTTCCAGTTTTATTTTGTGATCCTTGATTCATTAACACAGAGTAAAAAGCAAGATGGACTCAGTTTTCCCTCGTCTGATTGCTCTTTTTATTTTTTATTTTTTTAATTCTCTCTGATTCAGTGCCATGATACTGTGAAAGCTGTTGAGACGCGGGAAGAGGTCTCTCTCTCTCTCTCTCTCTCTCTCTCTCTCTCTCTCTCTCTCTCTCTCTCTCTCTCTCTCTCTCTCTCTCTCTCTCTCTCTCTCTCTCTCTCTCTCTCTCTCTCTCTCTCTCTCTCTCTCTCTCTCCCCTCTTTGTCTCTCTATCTTTCTTTCTCTCTTACATACACACACAATCACACACACACGGGCGGTAAGGGTCGGGTAGTGGTAGCATGGAGAAATACATGGGATGATCTTTATCCTGAGTAGAGTAACCAGTTTTCTTTTTCCAATACCACGAAGTCTATTTTCAAGTTCACATGAAACCCTACTCTCAAATTGTTTTTGGGATACAATTATATATATATATATATATATATATATATTTTTTTTTTTTTTTTTTTTTTTTTTGGGGGGGGGGGGAGTAAAGTAACACAAATCTCTTTGATTAGGGACAACTGGTTCTCCATCGGAATCGACGACGGCATTTCCCTTTTTCTCTCTGGATCCATCAGTGGCAATTTGAAACCTGACTAAGAATCCAGAGGCACAACTAGCAAGAAGAGAAACGTGTGTGTTAGTTCTTGTAGACATTAGGAGGACGTTTAGTCTTCCTGTAGGACGATTTGTGGGTGATATTTCTTGGGCAAAACATGACCTGAGCTTTCCTGGTATCGCTGTACCCCTCCTGCATAAACAAATCTACAGCCTCAGGAGGACGATACCAGGAAGCTAATTAGTGGTGAATGTTTGAAACATGAACAGGTTCAAGTAGAAGATAAACGAGATCAGTTACCGGAAGAGGAGGGTTAAATTCCATTAGTACAATTGTTTATACATATATGTATATATATGTATATATATATATATATATATTAAATATATATGTATACATACATACGTTGAGACACTCTGACAGGTTGACGTAAGTTGAGTAGGAAACACATGAGTCTTAGTCAGAGTTTATTCCTAACTAGTTTCACAGAAAAACATACCTGCGAAACTAGTCGGGAAAAACTCAGACTAAGACTCCTGTGTTTCCTACTCCACTTATGTCATACACACATACATATAATCTTTTCCAGGACTGCGCTGGTAGCATAATCGGAAACGTGCTGGTCTCGCAGGCGTTTAATACAAATCTCACACTCCTCTCCGATGCCCAACATTCCATAAAGCGCATAATAGGGCAAAGGTGACGGCTTCGGCCGCAGCTACGCGCCTCCTGGCATAAGTTCTTACCTTTTACTTTTGTATAAAGATGCATAGATAAGCTTAAACGACATGATAGGATTTTATATCACGTGATGTTAGGACGTAAAAAAAAATCAGTCTGTAGTACTTACAAGTGAATCCTGGCGACCCACTCTCCTCGCCGCGCGATAATGTTCCTCAGCTACGGTTGCGAGATTCTTTCTAGTCCTGTCATTTGGTTGATGTTGCAATTCTTGGAACTAATGTGTTCACCAGCGTGGTTCCATGGAGATGTATGTGCGTGTGTGTATGTGTGTGTACTTAATCTGAATGTTAATGACCTTGTGTGTGTGTGTGTGTGTGTGTGTGTGTGTGTGTGTGTGTGTGTGTGTGTGTGTGTGTGTGTGTGTGTGTGTGTGTGTGTGTGTGTGTGTGTGTGTGTGTGTGTGTCTGTATGTGTGTGTATGTATGTGTGTCTGTATGTGTCTGTATGTGTGTGTATGTATGTGTGTCTGTATGTGTACATATATATGTGTATGTTTATATGTGTGTATGTGTATGTGTGTGCCTATATATGTGTATGTATATATGTGTATGTGTATATGTGCATGTATATATGTGTGTGTGCATGTTTGAGTGTATGTGATTCACCATAGTCTTGGATCACGTGTTGGACTCGTGATCGACAGTTATTAACCTTTCGAATGAGAGCTCAGAGCTCGTATGACCGATCTATTGGTAATACTGTGACCTTACACGCACACACCCCAACTCCCCGCCTACGAGAGTTGGAGTAACACCCCGCAGCGCAGCGATACTGAAATTATTTCAGTTTTGGGCGGGATTCGAACCGGCACCGCCGTAGTGGTAGGCGAGAACTCTGAGTGAGCGTGCGTGTGTGTGTGTGTGTGTGTGTGTGTGTGTGTGTGTGTGTGTGTGTGTGTATCGTGCGTACCCCCGTTGTATGCCTTGTCTGCTTTTGGCAGTTAATATGTCTATGTATGTATGACTGTGCTTGCGCCTTTATGCCGGTGTTTACTTAATATGTACGTACGGAAGTCTATATTTATCTTCTTCCTTCCTCATGAATAGGGCAATGGCCTCTTCTTATTTCTTCGTAATTTACGAGCAGAAAAAGAAAAAGAGTAAAGACAAGAATATAAAAGAAAAAAAAATTGTCACACTGCTCCCCTCACGGCGGGGGAAGAAGGAGCACAAGGCAAACCATTTCTTACGCAAACATTTGCATAGAATTTAGTTTTTTTTTTTTCCTGACTTCCTTTCACATGCTGAGACCTGGAGTCTCTACTCCAAGACCTGGAGTCTCTACTCCAAGACCTGGAGACTCTACTCCATCGCCGGTCACGTTTAATTATTCAGATCTTCCAGATGCTGACTTTGTCTTCAGCGACATCGTTACCGCAAGTTTTCCATTTTTTTTTCTTCTTTTTTCTTTCTTTTTTCTGTGGGTTCATTGTTTTTCAAAAAAAAAAGGAAAATGTATCTCGGGGTATAAGGGTGAGGGAACTCTGAGTACTAAGTTTGCTTGTCGAGGTTATGTACAACCAAGCAATATCTCACTATTATCTCACCCTCAATATCTCACTTCCTAACGACCTCGCTATTGCTATGAGCGATCCTCCACTGGAGGACAGAGAGTGGGAGCTTCGTAACAGTGCTAACCACTTTAAGTGTTTCTGTACGGAATTAATGTACACAGGAGATCTTTGGGTTGTACAAAGAAATGCTTGGGTAACCATATATGAGTGAGCAAATAAGAGAGAGAAAAAGAAAGATAGAGAGGGCGAGAGAGAGAGAGAGAGAGAGAGAGAGAGAGAGAGAGAGAGAGAGAGAGAGAGCAAGAGAGAGAGAGAGAGCCTGAGTGTGTAAGCACGAATTTACATTTATCTGTGTGTGTATGTCTGTATGTGTGTGTGTGTGTGTGTGTGTGTGTGTGTGTGTGTGTGTGTGTGTGTGTGTGTGTGTGTGTGTGTGTGTGTGTGTGTGTGAGTGAGTGTTTCTGTGTGTGTGTGTGTGTATGTGTATGTGTATGGGTGTGCGTGTGTGCGTGTCTGAACGTGCGCGCGCGCGCGCGTGTGTGTGCGGGTTAGTACATGTATGTGTGTGTGTGTGTGTGTGTGTGTGTGTGTGTGTGTGTGTGTGTGTGTGTGTGTGTGTGTGTGTGTGTGTGTGTGTGTGTGTGTGTGTGTGTGTGTGTGTGTGTGTGTGTGTGTGTGTGTGTGTGTGTGTGTGTGTGTGTGTGTGTGTGTGTGTGTGTGCGTGTATGGGCGTGCGTGTGTGCGTGTGTGAACGTGCGCGCGCGTGTGTGTGGGGATTAGTGCATGTATGTGTGTGTGTGTGTGTGTGTGTGTGTGTGTGTGTGTGTGTGTGTGTGTGTGTGTGTGTGTGTGTGTGTGTGTGTGTGTGTGCGTGCGTGTATGCCTCCAAGTGTGTGCGTGCGTGTATATGTGTGTGTATGTGCTTGTGCATGTGTGTATGCCCATCATTGTATTAGTATACGTGAAGATGCCTATATATTATTCATATGTGTCACCGTTCTTCTGAATCGTGCTCTAAAACAGTATGTTTAATTTATCTATTATAAATATGTATACATACTTTTTTATTATTCTAATAAGGAAAAGGATCTTCTTATCTTTTGAAAAATAACCTGAGGCCGTGTCGACAATATTTGACAGTACATTCAGCATTGAAACTTGGCTCAATATATATATATATGTTCATGTATTTATGTATTCATCTATTATACTCGTATATTGGCTTTTTAAATATATTTAGATAAAAGCAGCTCTGTCTGTTTCATCTTGTTTGTAACGTTGTTTCCAGAAGAAAGAAACCTCGGATAGTTGGCGTTTCGTGTTTCCACGACTAACTTGTTTCATTTGACTTGAGCAGCATATACCAAGACAAAGTTACAATTGTTTGAGCCGCGACCCGTTTTCTTCGTAACGTTGGGAAAACGAGCAAAGGGAGACGAGGGGCTCGGAGAGAGAGAGAGAGAGAGAGAGAGAGAGAGAGAGAGAGAGAGAGAGAGAGAGAGAGAGAGAGAGAGAGAGAGAGAGAGAGAGAGAGAGAGAGAGAGAGAGAGAGAGAGAGGTTGGTCGAATAGCAAACCAGTCGATAGGTTTTCGGATTTTTTTATCTTTATTTTATTTTTTTATTCATCTATTTTCGTTTATTTATATTTTCTTATTTCTTCTATTCATTTGTTTGATTTTTTGTTTATTTACTTTTTTATTATTTCTGTTTAGATCTTTGTTATCATTTGTATATTTATTTATCTGCGAATTATTTTTTTCATTCTTTTTTGTTGGGTGATTACTTTTTCAGAAGCACGCTCGAAAGATGATTTTTCATCTGAATGAAATCACGTGACGGCACCTTTGCCTTACGTACTAGGACAGCCGGGGACGAGGATTAGCCTAAACCCTTTTTCATTGACCAAACGTCGTGCAACGTATGAACCTCATTAACGGGAACTTTAACCCGTAGTTAAATCAAGGAGAGGTTAAGTAGCGAAGTGTATAAAGTCGGTAAGCAGGAGGTAAGGCGAGACGGCGGTAATTGGGTGTCAGCCTTGGCGGGAACCGAGGGAAAGGGGCGGTAAGTGGGAACGGAACTGGCGGTAAGTGGCAGGTACGGCGGGAAATGTGTGGATAGCGCCGTATACGATTTGATGGTTCTTTGTATGGGAGCGGGTTGAGGATGAACAGATGGATGGAAATGACAAGTAGGCGGTAAATAAGAGGATAGGTTGGTAAATGAGAGGATAGGTTGATAAATGATAGGATAGGTGGTAAATTAGAGGATAGGTGGTAAATAAAAGTATAGGTGGTAAATTAAAGGACAGGTCGTAAATTAAAGGATACGTGGTCAATAAAAGCATAGAAGGTAAATGAGAGGATAGGTTGGTAAATGAGAGGATAGGTTGGTAAATGATAGGATATGTGGAAAATGAGAGGATAGGTGGTAAATTAAAGGATAGTTGGGAAATAAAAGTGTAGGTGGTAAATTAGAGAAATAGATGGTAAATTACAATATAGGCTTTAAATGAGAGGCTTAGCGGTAAATGAGAGCATAGGACGTTAATGAGAATATAAACCCTAAATATGAGGATTGGTGTAAAGGGGATAGGGGGTAGATGAAAGGAGAGTCAAAAAATAAAGTGGTAAATAGCAGGATAAGCGGTAAACGAGGGAATAGGTGGTAAATAACAGACTAAGTGGTAACTGAAAGAATAGGCGGCAAAGTCGAGGTTAGACGGTAAATAAGAGCATAAGCAGAAACTACATTATGGTAACAGGTGGCAAATAGGATAGTAAGTGGAAGATGGGAAGATAGACGGTAAATAGAAGAAGTGACGGTAAATGGGAATTAAGGCAGAAGGCGTTAGGTTGATAATAGGGCAAGGCCCTAAGGAGGCCAGAAGATGAGGAGTAATCCGCTTAAACGAGCCATGAATAAAACATGAAATGATCGGTAATTAACATGCGGAGTAGGTGGTTTGTGAAAATTGACGATGATTAGAGGATTATGTCACCGAGAAGTGGGAACTTGTCTTAACTATGTAAGAGATTAGGTCACAGTAAAATGTGTATGTGCATACAGACGCGCACATATACATGTACATATATATATATATATATATATATATATAATGTGTGTGTGTGTGTGTGTGTGTGTGTGTGTGTGTGTGTGTGTGTGTGTGTGTGTGTGTGTGTGTGTGTGTGTGTGTGTGTGTGTGTGTGCGTATGTTCTCGTATGCATGTTCACACTTCTAAATATAAGTACACATATGCAAATACTTCTGATTGTGTGTTTAAAACATCTGGTTGGGAAGGAAATAACTTTAAGTTCAAGATGAATGTGAGTGAGGATGTGGGTGGGTGTGGGGCGAATTGGACGTTTAAACATCGTATCTCAAGAACAGAAGCCCAAACTTCGAAGTGGACAATCTGAGGGCTTCCGAAGAACGCGAAGCCACTGTAGAGACGAAGAACGTGGTCCGAATGCTGACGGCCTCTTCAACGGACTCTTCGTCGGACTCTTCCGCAGACTCTTTGGAAGACTTCGAAGGCCGGATCGGAACTTCAAGAAAGAGATTTGATCCCGGACATGGTGGGCCGAATGTGATAACGTCAAGATAGCAAGTTGCAATGAATTAGATGCAACTTGCAATTAGGTGTGCCCCAGGCGCTTGCAATCCCCTGCACTTTGCCCAGGATTCTGATTTCATATCATGTCATTTTTCTTTATTTTTCTTCCATTTTCCTTTCGTTCATTTCCTTTGCGTCTGTCTATGCACACACGTGCACGTATTTACATACTCCTCACGCATTCATGCATTCATGATATATACTCGTACACACATGCATGCAACCATGCATGTATTCACACTTAGACATGCACATACACATGCACACACACATGCATACATACATGTATGTATACGTGCATACATAAACACATGCATACATACATGCCAACATACATTCATGCATGCATGCGCAGATACATACATACATACATGCATACATACATACATACATACATACAAACATACATACATACATACACACACATGCATTTAAACATAAATATATACATACATGCATACACACACATGCATAGAAACATAAATATATACATACATGCATACACACATACACATTACATATATGCATACATACACACATATACATACATACATACATACACACACACATACATACATACATACATACATACATACATGCATGCATACATGCATACATGCACGCATGCATGCATACATACATATACATACATGCATACATACATACATACATACATGTATACATACACATAAGTACATACATTCCAGCCCATGAAGCAAAAAAATACATATCACTGACAGTGAGGAATAGATGAATTCATCAAGCTATTTAGAACAGAGAAAAAGGTAAGTGTGCTGGGGGAAGGAGCGAGAAAGGGAAGAGTGGGGAGAGGGAGTTAGGCGAAGGGTAGAGGGAGCTAGGAGACGAAGGCTTGTGGGATGAGGGGATTTTGAAGAGGGAAGAGAACCAGAGTATATGATAAAGGAACAGAGAATTGAGCACGAGGACGCAGAACCCAGTGACAGACAGACAGACACAGGGTAGAGAAGAATGGCCCTCCGCACCTAAATCAAAAGCATGATCCAGCCCGGATTCGCGGCCTGAATGTGAAATTAGTGGTCCTTGAAGCTGTGACAGGAGGCGCTCCCCGGATCACGCTCGAGAAACGATGAATGTAAACGCAGAAGGGGTTGCCGAACTGGGGAAAGTGTGTGAAGGGGAAAGGAAGCAAGGAAATAAATGACTGGAAATATACATTTGTAAGTGCGGAGATACGTATGTGTATATATATATGTATATATATTATGTATATATATATATATATATATATATGTGTGTGTATATATATATATATATAATATATATATAAGTGTGTGTATATATATATATATATATGCGTATATGTATATATATATATATGTATATATATATATATAATATATATATAAGTGTGTGTATATATATATATATATGTATATATATATATATGTATATATATATATATAATATATATATATATATGTGTATATATATATATATGAACATTCTACATTGTCCTTTATATATTCTAACTAAAATGCATTGGGTGTTTTATGTAGGGGGGGGTGCAAGGGGGAGGGACGGGGGTGAAGGCCCCCGGACACGTGCGTCGTTATCCCACCGAAAAGGGGAATCAAGGTCTGAAGAAAACGAAGCTGCTTGTTCCCTCCTTCTACGTCCCAGCGGAGTCGTGAAACGAGGTTATTGCATGAGTGTAGGTGACAAAGCACCTTGCATGTATATCTGTCCGAGGGTGATGATGATGATGATGACGATGATAGTGATGATGATGATGATGATGACGATGACTATGTGGATTATGATTGATGATTGTGTGTGTGTGTATGTTAGTGTGTCTGTCTGCCTGTCTATGTCTGTATATATATAACACATACATCTTTGTTCTGTGAAAGAAAAAGATAAATGAAGAGATACACAAGAGTAGATAAACACACCCGTAACTAATACTAAAAGTAACATTGCATTAGGGAATTCAGGAACGCACAGAACGAGGACACCGTAATGGGAAAGGGGAAACATTGAGAACGAAATGTACAGAAGGCGAGAAGGAACGTGGCCATCAGAGGGAGGGAGGCAAACACGTGAGGGAAGGAAAGAGTAATTAGTGGAAACATTAACCGAGGGACTCAGTGATTTCGATTCAGGGAGGGGGGGGGAACTGGTAACTTTTTTGGGAGTGACACATTTGAAAACAAAAGAAGGAAAACGAGAAATGGGTTTAGGTTCTCAAAAAAAAGGCTCCTTTTCCAGTAATGACGGGGTTGAATAGAAATGATAAGAAAGTGGGGAGATATAGAAAACGTAAATTAGTCATTCTTACGCGATGAAGAAAAGTTAAGACGTTTCATCTAGATGTTACATTGTTTGGTGAAGAAAGGGCTCACATGATGAAGTGCTGTTATACATACATGCACACACACACACACGCACGCACACACGCACGCACGCACGCACGCACACACACACACACACACACACACACACACACACACACACACACACACACACACACACACACACACACAAATTATATATATATATATATATATATATACACGTGTGTGTGTATGTATGTGTGTACACATATATATCTGATTGAAAGACTGAAGGACAGCATACACAGCATTAATGACGTTCTTCTTGATAGCTTCAAGTTTCCTTATCAGATGAAAGGAAAACCTAAGAAATTGGCAAAGGAACTTGAAACCTCAAGAATATAATTGGTGACTATGCTGTGTGAAATATATATATATATATATATATATATATATATATATATATATATATATATATATATATATATATATATATATATATATATATATATATATATATATATATATATATATTATGGACAGGAAATTCTGTGCCTGAGACCCATAATCCTCCCAAATACTCCCCTTATGCAAGTGTCACCGTGCGAACTGCATAAAATCGATTATCCTCCAGCCCAAGAACGGGAACCAATGTTTAAGGAAGGACGGGCCCGCTTAGGCTCTGTTTGCCAGGGACGAAGATTTGTTGGACGTATCGGCAAATCCAGGGGATCAGAATACACGCGCTCGCGTATTACGCGGATTCGGAAAATGTACACCTAAAGACCCCGTAGAGAAAGTGTGAGGATTTTCGGGAGGGGGTAAAGAGGGTGTTCAGGTTTTCTTGTTCCCTCATCACCATGGTGTGTGTATTTTGTGTATTCATATATATATAATATATATATATATATATATATATATATATATACAGTCTATATATATATATATATATATATATATATATATATATATATATATATATATATATAGAGAGAGAGAGAGAGAGAGAGAGAGAGAGAGAGAGAGAGAGAGAGAGAGAAAGAGAGAGGAAGCTGCAGGTTCTTTGCAGTTGCCTCTCCTCGTTTGCTGACTCGTAGTAGGAGGCAAAAGTTCTGTTACATTTCCTTTATTCGTCATTGCAACTCTCACCTACATACTTTTGCATTTGATACGTGATTATCCACAAAGATCTATCTTATTGCAGAACAAGCAATGGATAGAAGAAAATGTAGATCTGCAGCATATTCTTTTTTTATAATTAATTGTGTGTGTGTATGCGCGCACTCGTATTTGTGCGTGCGTGCGTATGTGTATGTGTGAAGGACTAGTTTAACCCAAGTAAATTATATTGATGATACAAAATTAAACAGGATAGGCAATGGCCGCAAGCAGTGCATTGTATGTACAAATATATACTAATTAGTGAAAAGAAAATAATAAATCAAACCCACAAACACATTGACTTCATGAATCTTGTGCTCAAAGTATCTATTTAATGAGTACTTACGAGTATAATTGGCATCTCCTTCAATCTTTTCACCGAACTCATCGTGAGATCGTTGCGATGATATACGCAGATTCGTAAGGACTTGTCATTTCCAGTCGTAAAAGTGAGTTAGGCCACTGGAACGGGCAAGAATTCGAATTCATTTTGAAATACGGACTTCATAAAACAACGCCGCTCGCCTGGCACGCTTAAATGACACATTCAGGGAGATGAAATTATCCTGTCGTGTCCTAGCACAGCTCGTGTCAGATCCCGTGTCATGACGTATTAGACTTGCTGTCATGTGTGGAGCTACGCCGTTTTCCAAGTGCCGAACTCGAGTTCGACGAGCAGACAGGAGCTCTCCAGCTGCGAGGGAGAACCTGGTAGAGACACAGCATCAGTAACGGAGAACCTGCTGAATAGAGAGAGCAGAAGTGTTCTTCAGCGACTAGGAAGAACCTGCTGAATAGAGACAGCATAAGAGCTCTCCAGCGATAAGGGAAAACCTGCTGGATAGAGAGACAGCAGAGCAGCTCTCGAGCTGTGATGGAGAACCTGCTGAAAAGACAGCAGTGGTAATGAAGAACCTGCTGAACAAAGACTCTAGAACATCTCTCCAATAACGAGGAAGAACCTGCTGAATAGAGACAGCGGAAGAACTTTCCAGCGATGAGGGAGAACCTGCTGGTTGAAGAGATAGCAGAAAGGAAATCTTTAGCGGTAATGGAGAACCTGCTGAAGAGAGACAAAAGAGGAGTTCTCCATTACAGCTGCTGGAGAGACAGCAGAGAAGTTCTCCAGCGATGAGTCAGAACCTGCTGGAGAGACAACAGAGAAGTTCCGCAGCGACTAAGAAGAA
This sequence comes from Oratosquilla oratoria, assembly GCF_046742065.1. Taxonomy (NCBI): domain Eukaryota; kingdom Metazoa; phylum Arthropoda; class Malacostraca; order Stomatopoda; family Squillidae; genus Oratosquilla; species Oratosquilla oratoria. The sequence goes on from NC_134806.1 coordinate 38,532,432, forward strand.
TCTGCTGGACCTCACAGTAGAGAGAAACTCTACAGCGAGGAAGAACTTACTAGAGAGTAGAGACAGCAGAGAGGAACTCTTCAGCGATAATGTAGAGAAGCTCTTCGGTGATCAGGAAGAATCTGCCGGGCAGAGACAGCAGAAAAGAGCTCCCCGCCCATAAGGAAGAACCTGCTGAATAGAGACGGCAGAGAATCTTTTCAAGGAGCGGGAAGAACCTACTGAAGACACAGGAGAGAAGAGCTCCCCAGCGACCATAAAGAACCTGCTGGACAAAGGCATTATACCACAGCGTTCTCAGCTGGAACAATGAACGCCCTACCTCTCCCCTAACCAGTTTTGAATGAGGTGGAAGGGCGAATGTGATTGGATAGGAAAGCAAAGGAGGCGTGGTCTGTTTCGCCTGAAGTCTCGATAGTGATTTTACCACGCGTAACCTCAAAGGCACAGTGAATATCTTTTTTTTTAACAAAGTACTTCTGGTAGCCACATTTATCGTGACTTGGAACTTCTTTTCCGAATAAATAAAGGGAATGAAGTCGCTCATATTAGCCAGAATAAAATAATGAAAATGTAAACGAACAACATCAAGACTGATGGCCAGCCATGTTGACAACGCTGTGAAATGAATGAGGGATGATGTACTTGTTGTCGTCGTTGTTGTTATTGTTGTTTTTTGTATGAAATGCATGAAGTGCCGTCATAAAGCGAGGTTATACGATTGTGAACTGGGCAGTAAAATATCGACTTTTTATCTCAGTACAAATGTTGTTCGTGTGTATAAGAAAAGGGAAAACGTGTACATTTGCAAAATAAAGTCTTGAGGGCAAATGAATTCAAGAATTATATTTCCTTGTATATATATATATATTCGACAAAATGTTGAAAAGACTACAACCTAGTAATCCTTAGCTTTCATTGTTCGTTTCCCGGGCATTTCTCACACATGAAAAGACATAATGGGCTGCAGTAAAATGAATGAAGAACGTCATACATTTATGTACACATGTACTCAAACACGCGCGCACACACGCACACACACACACACACACACACACACGTGTGCACATATGCATGTCTCTACATATAGATATATGTAATGTACTAGTATATATATATATACATATGTACATATATATATATATATATATATATATATATAAATACACAGGTATGTAATTGTGTTTGTGTGTGTGTGTGTGTGTGTGTGTGTGTGTGTGTGTGTGTGTGTGTGTGTGTGTGTGTGTGTGTGTGTGTGTGTGTGTGTGTGTGTGTGTGTGTGTGTGTGTGTGTGTGTGTGTGTGTGTGTGTGTGTGTGTGTGTGTGTGTGTGTGTGTGTGTGTTTATGTATGTATACACGAGGAAACGGCCGTGTGAAGACCAAAAAGTATTTTTTTTCGGGCAATTCTTTTTACTCTTGTTTAAATGGATTCGTTGCTCGCATACCATTGAATTTCGAGAAGTGAGAGGCATTTCAGTCAAACCATTTTTTTTTTCATCCACACATGTATTTGTTAATAACGAATATTGGTATTTCCATTTAGAAAAAAGAAAGAGAAAAGACATCGAGTTACATCGAAGTATTTCTTTCATGAAAAAGTATACGTGCGCGAGCGCGCGCATGAGGGAGCGTGAGAGCGAACGTGAGTGGAAGCTGTGAGGAAGATTTTGTCTCACGAAAGTTGTGAGAAGAGACGGCGGTGGCGAAATATTTTGTACACGAGACGAGGCAAAGGTTGTCATAAGAATTCTCCTCCAGAGGTTGTGCAGGCATAAATAAACTTTCATCTCAACTTTTCCCCATTTTTTTTTCTTTTATTTTTTTCAAGAGGAGGAAATTTCTTCGACTTTTTTCTGGTCTTTTGTAATATATCCCCCTTTCCCACCGCTATTGGTTGGATGAACTTCCATCCTCCCTCACAACGCTTCCCTTTATTTAGTCCCTCTGAACGAAATCTTACCAATATCTCACGTCTTTGTCAGGGCGGCTGTATCCCTCACGTGTGCCTCCCTCAAAAAAAAAAAAAAAAAAAAAAAAAAAAAAAAAAATTTCTCGCACCAACTTTGCGTTATTCTTTGACCCGCACTCTACATCGCCAACATCATCTTCAGGAAGTTCTTGGAAGGGTCAAGCTCGGGATTGTGGATCCCCGTCCTCACTCTGGTCCCCTCTTTACGACCGAGCATTCCTCTCATGCTTCGGCCCTTCTGGAGGAACTTTACTCATTCGGGGTCGTCCTTGCTGACCAATTGGACTCGATGGTTCCAAGTAAATCGTTCTTACAAGAACCCCCGAAGAAAGGGGAGGGCGTTCGACGACCCATCGTCTCCATCTGTGATCCACTGAGGGGATGGGGGGGGGGGATCCTATGGACACCTCATCACATTTCCTTCCCGTCATCACCTCCCTACCCCCATCCTCCCCCCATCCTCCCCCAGTCCCCTCCCCCCATTGCTTCTGGAAACTGGAAAGGAGAACTTCCCCCACCCCAACCCATGGCTCAGCCAAGACGCTGACATTTGATAGAACGTTTCGCTCAACATAATTTGCCTCTTCGAGCACACACTCGTGTTGTTTGCTTTCTCCCCCTCTCCCCTCTTCCCCCTCTCCCCCTCCCCCCTTCCCCCTCCCCCCTTCCCCCTCCCCCCTTCCCCTCTAGGTTGTATGCACAGCCACGATCGTTAAATGTGTGAAGACCTCAGCATTCCGATATCTTCATTAAATTCTTAAGCAAAGAATCTTATCATCGTCCTTCTCCTCTTCCTCATCCTCCTCCTCCTCCTCTTCTTCCTCTTCCTCCTTCTCTCTTTTGTTTCAGACTCTCTTTAGTCAATACTCTCTTGTCGGAGCTCCCCAATCCCAGCCTTACTTACGTTGTAATATTCCTCTTCCTCTACTTCCTCCTTCCTCCCCTCCTCCTTCCTCCCCTCCTCCTTCCTCCCCTCCTCCTTCCTCCCCTCCTCCTTCCTCCCCTCCTCCTTCCTCCCCTCCTCCTCCTTCCTCCCCTCCTCCTTCCTCCCCTCCTCCTTCCTCCCCTCCTCCTTCCTCCCCTCCTCCTTCCTCCCCTCTTCCTTCCTCCCCAACCTCTCTTCCTCCCCTCTTCCTTCCTCCCCAACCTCTCTTCCTCCCCTCTTCCTTCCTCCCCTCCCTCTCTTCGTCCCCTCCTCCTTCCTCCCTCCTCCTTCCTCCCCTCCTCCTTCCTCCCCTCCTCCTTCCTCCCTTCCTCCTTCCTCCCCTCTTCCTTCCTCCCCTCCTCCTTCCTCCCCTCTTCCTTCCTCCCCAACCTCTCTTCCTCCCCTCCTCCTTCCTCCCCTCCCTCTCTTCGTTCCCTCCTCCTTTCTCCCTCCTCCTTCCTCCCCTCCTCTTTCCTCCCCTCCTCCTTCCTCCCCTCCTCCCTTCTCTCCTCCTCCTTCCTCCCCTCCCTCTCTTCGTCCCTCTTCTTTCCCCCGTCACCATCCTATCGCCCCTGTGTTCCCCTCAGTTCCCCTCCCCTCAATTTTCAATTTTATCCAGTAGTGCCCTCAGCTCCTGTTGTCTTCTTTTACCCCCCCTCGCTCCCCCCATTCCCCCCACCACCTCAATCACTTCCCCCATCTCTCAGTTCCAACCCTTCCCAATCCTCACCCACTCTTGTGGTCTATCATATATATATATATATATATATATATATATATATATATATATATATATATAATTATTATTATTATTATTATTTTTTTTTTTTTTTTTTTTACGTGTGTTCCCTAACCCTCCCTTTTTTAATATTGTCTCTCTTTTCTATTTCCTTTTTCTGTTATTCACTCTTTACGACTTATCCTGTCCCTCTTTTTCCCCTTTATTACCAACTTTTCTTCCTCCCTTCCTTCCTCTTCTTTCCTCCATTTTTCTTCGTTTCCCCTCCTTTTCCTTTCCCCTTACTTCCTTTTTCCCTTTCATTTTTCTTCCTATTCTCCCCCAATTCCCCTTCCTTTCCCTTCTATTCTTTTCTTATCCCTTCCTTTTATTCTCTATTCCCCTTCTTCCTTTGGTACATGAATTTTCCCCGCTCTCCTTATCCCCCCCTTTCCCCTCTCCTTATCCCCCCCCTTTCCCCTCTCCTTATCTCTCCCCTTTCCCCTCTCTCTGTCTCCAATTGAAAGAACGAACAGACATGCTGAAGCCCTTCTTCCTGTTCCCCCTCCTCCCTACGACACATGTTCTTCTTCTTGTCTCTAAACTTTGTCTCTCTCTTCTTCCCCTCTCTCTCTCTCTCTCTCTCTCTCTCTCTCTATCTATCTATCTATCTCTCTCTCTGTCTGTCTGTCTGTCTGTCTGTCTGTCTGTCTGTCTGCCAGCCTGTCTCCATTTGGTAAGATGTTAAAGCCTTCCAACCCATCACACCAACTTGGGCCCAATTTTTGTCTCGTTATTCTTGTCATCTATTTTCTTCCTTTTATTGCCACTTCTTAATACTTCTCCTATTTCTCTTCGTCATCGTCCTCTTCCACCTCCTCCTTTCTTCTTCTTCTTCTTCTTCTTCTTCTTCTTCTTCTTCTTCTTCTTCTTCTTCTTCTTCTTCTTCTTCTTCTTCTTCTTCTTCTTCTTCTTCTTCTTCTTCTTCTTCTTCTTCTTCTTCTTCTTCTCCTTCTCCTCCTCCTCCTCCTCCTCCTCCTCCTCCTCCTCCTCCTCCTCCACTCCCTACTTCCAGTGTGATTATACTTTTGTCTTTGATTATGTCAGTGCAGGTTATGTGTCTCACAAGCACAGTTCAAATTCAAAGCACGTTCTCTCTTCCTCGGGATCAGTTCATTGGCTCTACTCACAGCAATGACTGTAGTGAACAGCCATTTTATAATTTCATCAATTTATACTTAACACGGTTAGACTGTCTACTACACTGCATAAAAGTTTAGGTACACTGGTTTAGGGGGCAGGGACTTGGTACCTCTCGGACAGAGGGAAGTTGACCTTAGGAGTAAGAAGGAGAGTCTACATCTCATTTATGCCACATTACTGCTCTTTGGTTGTTGTTGTTAGATCTCACCATCATCTCTGTAGGCCAAGCATGGAATACCTTCCCTCTTGGGCCCATCCCACCTATTGAATGACCGCGGATCCACGTCCTGTACAAGCTCCTCGGGCATCCCAATCTTACTTCCATTTCAAGAACAGACTGCTTCAATAGTTAGCTGTCTGTAACAGCGAATCATTGCTTCAAATATTCATATATCAAAGAAAGACCAAATGTCCACATGTCCAGAAACCTTTTGTGCTGACATCCACTCGCGCTCTATCGGATGTATTGGCGTTGAAGTCTCTAAGATTATATCCTTGCAGGGGGAGTAAACCTGGTTCAAGTGTCATCCCTGCAAATCTTACGAAGCATTTGGGCCGTGAGATCTCTTACCTCGCCGTTCCTCGCGCAGATAAAACTACCCCGTTTGCATATCATTGCGTGGTTGGGATCGGATGGTGTACCGCAGACACACCTAATGACCACCCAAACCTCATGCCAAAAGGGTATCCAATTCCTTCTTGTTTACACTGAGTCCGAAGTTCTTTTTTCTTCTTCGTCATCCTCTTCTTCGATCTATTTCCTCTGATTTCTTGATTTCTATCGATGTCAACGTCATAACCACAAGGCTCTTTGGGTTCAATTCGCCCAGTCCTCACGTTCTTCGTGGCACTTCGAGTAATTTCCCATCTTGATCGTTCTGAAGCCCTCTGCTGGTTATGTCTGGAATTAGCTCCTCTCTGATTGCGTTTCCTAAGGGCCCAGTGATGGGATAATTGCATTTTCTAGGGGATTCAGTAATGGGGTAACATTTAGTACTTCCTCCTCCTGTTCCTCCTCTGCCTCCTACTCCCCCTCCTTTTTTTTCTCCTCCTCCTCCTCCTCCTCCTCCTTCTCCTCCTCCTCCTCCTTCTCCTCCTCCTCCTCCTCCTCCCCCTTCTCTTCCTCCTCCTCGTCCTCCTCCTCCTCTTCCTCTCAATCCCCCTTTTTATGCATCTCCTCCTCCTTTCTTTTCTCCTCCATTTCTTCATCCTCTTCAAATTCCTCCTTTTCTTCCTCCCCCTGTACTCCATATTTTTCAACTTCCTCCTCCTCCTTCTCCTTCCTCTCCCCACCCCTCTGTCTCTTCTTCCTTTTCTTCCTCTTCCTCTCCCTCCTCTCCATCCCCTTCGACATCTCCTCCTCCACTTATCTCCTCCCCTTCCTCCTTCTCACTTCTCCACTTTCGTACGATCCACTCCATCCTGTGCTTCTCTCATTTTCTTTTCAATACCAGTCTTCTTTCTCCTTAACCCTCTCCCTCTTAATCCCCTTCGTTTCATCGTTATTCTCTTCTCGGTTATCTTGTTTGTATATCTCTCCTTCATTTCATTGTCTTCTTCGTTTCTTTTGACTTCTCTTCTATTCTCTGTTTTTTGTTTGTTTGTTTTTTAATTCCGGTTGATATAGTTCCCAGTCTTAAATACTTTTTTCTTCTTTCAATGATAAAACAAGCCGACAGGGGACTTTTCAGTCCTTAGCAAGGTCGGATGCATAAAGAAATGATAATGATAGTAGAATAGATATGATAAGAAAATCAACATTTTGTCCCCTTCCCCACCCACCGAAGTTCATCGTTTTATTTTGAGAGTCCGTAAAAAACAGATAAATATATAAATAAAAATAAATAAAAACAAAAGATGAAAATAAATGTAAGGGGTCCAAATTCTTAAAAAAAAAATGTAGAATGCAGAAGGATCGTATATCACTACTCCGTAGAGAAGACAGAAGACACCATATCGATTAGCTATTGTGGAGAAACAATAGATGTCGTAGGTTTTGTGCATAATTTACAAGCGGTGCATTGCTAGTGAAAGACTTCCCAATGAAGAACATGGAGAACAAGTGAAAATGTTCTATGTGCACATATTACGCAAAGGTAAAAGGAAAGTTCTTACCTCTATTTCTTTCTCTCTCTCTCTCTCTCTCTATATATATATATATATATATATATATATATATATATATATATATATATATATATGTGTGTGTGTGTGTGTGTGTGTGTGTGTGTGTGTGTGTGTGTGTGTGTGTGTGTGTGTGTGTGTGTGTGTGTGTGTGTGTGTGTGTGTCTACCTCGCTTTCTCTATTTACCTGTCTATTATTTCTTCTTCATTTCTCCTGATCGCCCTCCTTCTCTCCCTCCTATTCTCATTCTCTTCCTTACATTACGCTTGATTAGAGTTTACCCGTAACTCAACGATTTTTGAAGACTTGTGCCTTAGTCTCTGATCTATTGGCCGTTGGCCACTGATTTTTTCAAGATTCTCTTGTTCCAACTTTTCATGTTTGTAATCCATTGTTTTTCTCTCTTTTCTATTTCATTCTATTCTATTCTATTCTGTTGTACCAGCCTTTCAATCCCTTGTTTTCTATCTTGTTTTATTTTGTTTTGTGTTATTTTATTCTATCTCATTTATTTTTTTTATCAAATTTGTATATCCTTTCCTCAAGTCTTTTTTCATATTTTGACCTTCCAGTCTCTCATTATTTTTTCTATCTACTTTTCTTTCTACTTTCTGCTTTCTACTCTACTCTTATTTTCTTTGAATAAGCAACCTTTGCTATTCTCTTTTGTCTTGTTTATTCCCCCCAATAGCTTCTCTTTTATACTCTTTTTATCAATCAACTCTCTTCACTTCCTCTCTTCTCTCTACTCATCTCCCCTGATCTTCACTTTTTTTTTCAATCTCTTCTCTTTATCCCCCCATTTTTCTTCTCTTCACTTTCCCGGCATCTAATCTTCGTTACTATCTTCTCTCTTTTCTCCCTCCCTCTTATTCACTCTCTCCTCTTAAATTCTTCTTCTCTCTCCATTACTTCATTTCTTTTCTCCACTCCCTGGACCCCGACCCTTGTGGCCACTCGTCCGTTTTTGTCTCTCTCTCTCTCTCTCTCTCTCTCTCTCTCTCTCTCTCTCTCTCTCTCTCTCTCTCTCTCTCTCTCTCTCTCTCTCTCTCTCTCTCTCTCTCTCCTCTCTTTACTCTCTCTCTTTACTCTCTCTCTTTACTCTCTTTCCTCTCTCTCTCTCTCTCTCTCTCTCTCTCTCTCTCTCTCTCTCTCTCTCTCTCTCTCTCTCTCTCTCTCTCTCTCTCTCTCTCTCTCTCTCTCTCTCTCTCTCTCTCTCTCTCTCTCTCTCTCCCTCTTCTTCTCTCACTCAGCATCCTTCTCCACGTTCCTCCGGGGTTCATGGCGGAGTCCTCGAGGTCTTCGTCTTTTGTCGCGTGTTTCCTGCTGAGTTGCTCCTCGGCCGAAGTGAAGATCCCCTCGGGAGATTTCTCGCGGACCCAAGGGACGCGCATTTTAGAGCGCAAACAAGTGTGCTCCAGACGGGCTAATCCATTACGCGCACGCGCGTGCGTATTCCCAGTCTCGTAGGAGATTCGGACATGCACGTACGCGCGCACAAACAAGCTTGCACACGTTTGAGTGCGTGTGGAGTCATGAGAAGACGTGCACATAGACATATACACATATAGCCATGGGCACACACATAATGCATCCACGCACTTGGGCACACACTCTCTCTCCTCTCTCTCTCTCTCTCTCTCTCTCTCTCTCTCTCTCTCTCTCTCTCTCTCTCTCTCTCTCTCTCTCTCTCTCTCTCTCTCTCTCTCTCTCTCTCTCTCTCCCTCTCTCTCTCTCTCTCTCTCTCTCTCTCTCTCTCTCTCTCTCTCTCTCTCTCTCTCTCTCTCTCTCTCTCTCTCTCTCTCTCTCTCTCTCTCTCTCTCTCTCTCTCTCTCTCTCTCTCTTTTACAAGCTAATGGCCTTGAGACGCCTGATGACGTTGACGTAACTCCAGCACGCAGTTGTGAGGTCGTACGTTTCTTACATACGCAAATACTTGTGTTTGTTACGTCCTTAATTGTGTTTGCAACGTGTGAATCTTGCGTATGCTATGTTCGTGCGTACGTTACAGCTGTACGTCTGGTTGTAATCTTTGCACGTTGCCTTCCATACAGACATTACGACTTGATACAAAAATATCATGGGGTCTATTAAGAGAAATAAAAATTACATACACCATTGTATAATTATTAACTCGTTGGAATATAGCAATCAGCCCCTCATTGCGGAAGGTGGGGGGTTTTCCTCAGCTGAATAAAATCACCTGACGGCACTAAAGAATAAATCCACTTGAAAAATGTCTCAACTGAAGAGTCGAGGTGGTGCTCCGAACTCGAATCCATTTGTTGCAATTACTGCTGCTCGAGGTCTCACGTCTGACGGAGGTTGCTCAGGGCCGCATCCACCCCTTCCTCCTCCCCCTCCTCCTCCTCCTCCTCCTCTTCCTCCTCCTCCTCCTCCTCCTCCTCCTCCTCCTCCTCCTCCTCCTCCTCCTCTTCCTCCTCTTCCCCCTCCTCCTCCTCCTCTTCCTCCTCTTCCTCCTCCGCCTCCTACGCCTCCAATTTCACCTCCACCTTCATCCCCGCCTCTACCTCCCCGTTCGCTTGTCTCTGCCTCTGTCTCCTCCTCCACCTTCGCCTCCACTTATGTTTCCTACTCCTTCTCCTCCACCTCCATCTCCACTTCCCCCTCCGCCTCCACTTAAATCTTTCACCTCAATTTTCCATCTCCATCTCCGCCTACAACACCTCCACTTTCCATTCCGCTTCCATTTCTCGTTCCACCTCCATCTCTGCCGCCATCTCCACACCCACCTCCAGCTCCATTTCCACCTCCACCCACACATAGCCTACACATCCACCTCCACCCCTCCACCTCCACGACTATGCTGCCATCAGGATCCTCTCTGGCCTTGGCTGGCACGCACCACGTCAGGCGCCCTTGACATGCAAGACCAAGTGTATTAGCAGACCGAACCGACACGTCTACGACGGTCTCTGCTTGGACGAGCATGAAGGGACTTGGGTTAGCCAGCGTCTAGATTTACAACAAGAATGTTTACAGGAGTTTCTCTAATCTGAGTAAAATTGTCTGTCATTAACCAGAAAAATCACGAAATTGAGAGAAAAATGTTCTTATGGTTAGATAATAAAGATTCTCAATGTTTTCGATGTAACTACCAAAGACGGAAGACGGAGTAGGTTGCCATACGTACATAACATAATATTCACTCCAAAAGTTTCTGTAAAATATCTTTGCCGAGTGACTTTTGGGCTGAACAAGTGATCGTGTGCGGTTTCCAATGGGGCCCCGCGTCTCGTGTAAAAGAGAACCGGGTCAGAATCTTAGATTATTTGAGAAATAAAGGAAGATCGTAAATGAAATCTGTTAAAGCAAAGCCCCAAAACGCAGGAAAATTATTCTTTATACATTTTCTTAATCCATTCACTATGAAAGACTTTTCTTAGCTGACTAAAATTATCTGGCGGTAAATTAGATAAACAATTAGATTTACGGTATAGAACGTAACGGAAGAATCATATACTGAACTGAGGAACATGAATTCATGCACCATCATGGAGCAGCTTAGAAATATTTGCTGTAATTTTTGTCTAGCTTCGCGAGAAATCCATCCGTGGCACTGGGGCAGAAGCCACGAGAAACCATCCCACATAGGATTATCAATTTTGAGAAAATTAAGGAGGATTCGAAAATCAAAATACAAGTCTAGGGATATAGCATGCCATGTTTCACATATTGCGGATCTTCAGGGAAACCATTATTTTTTTGGTTAAGAACTAAGCTAAGTACACATACGCGCTTGAGCGCTCACGCATTAGTGCACACACACACACACACACACACACACACACACACACACACACACACACACACACACACACACACACACACACACACACACACACACACACACACACACACACACACACACACTCACACACACACACACACAAACTTGACCTCTCGAATATTACGATACTTCTCTTACGTTTTATTTGAGCTATAACGCCAAACTATTTTATTCATTTAAGGAGACCGACTCTAAATGGTAAGAGGGTGGATTGGGGTCTCGGGGCATTGAAGAACAGTTCTCTCCAGGGTCCACCGGTGCCCAGAGCGAAATGTGTAAAGTAAGATATTGTGTTTAAAAGATTAACCCTTATGCTGTGAAGGAGGGGAGGCTTACTTTGTATTAATAAAGTTGCCTGGTGGTAGGTAGAATGATACTCTAAAGTCAGACATTATAGATCATCCTTAACCCAATCATTGTACCGAGAGAGTGTAGCGGTTCTTTCAGCTGATGCAAAAATCACCTGCGGACGTACATAACTAATGAATGAGGTCGGTAAATGTAACGGAAGTGTTTAGAAAAGTCTCGAAGGAAGACGACATCGATGACGTAACGAAGAAGAGCGTCTTTGAAACCCTTAGGGAGAAGGAAATGTGATTCTCGGCTTTCGGTCTCCGCACTGTTTAATTCGAGACGTTCGGATTTTTATCTTTTTTTTTTTTTTAATGCCTTATCATCTTTGCCGAAATTTCGTGAAGAAAAATGGAGAGGCTTAGCAAGACGTGTCCAAGCACTGATCCGCGCCTCCGCTTCTATCCTAATGTGGTACTCGTTCTACTTAGCACCAACACTAACATCATCAGTCATTGTCAACCACAGTCACCATCATGATAACTTTAAATCAGTGGTTCTTAAGCCTTTTCAGTGCCCGTACCTCTTGATATCTCAGAAAAATTTCTCGCACCACCAACCAATACATTTATCATGCAAACAGATGAGAAGTATTTGTGATACAAACCTTGCTTTGCTTTTTCATTGTAAATATACAATACCATGCACTGGCTATTATGTCTCGGACCCCCATGCTCAAGCTTTCGTAACCCTTGTGGGTACAGGTTAAGAGCCATAACTATTAGCTATTACATATCATCTCTCATAACCAATCCCACAATAAAGCCAAAGTATTAAACTATTAACAACAACCTCCGCCACCAGCTAGCGCTATCCACTGCAATTGTCAGGATCGCTTTAAGCTATTATGTATGACCATTTTATAACAAAAGCCGCACTAAAATGCTCAGCTATTTACAACTTCCTCCATCACCACCATCATCACCACCTCCCAACACCATCACCACGACAACCACCTCACTTACATCACCACCACTACGACAACCATCTCCTGCACCACCCTGCTACAATCACCACCACCTACCATATACCACCAACTACCCCCGTCAATCACCACTTAACACCAATGATCCCTACCCTCACCATCCACCACCCATCACCCTCCAACACCACTGCGCCTGCCTCTATAAAAAAAAATTTCTTTTTTTTTTTTTTCGTATCCGACCTAGTTATGGACCAAAAAGTCCCCTGTCGACATGCTCCACCTCTGTAATCCTTTGTAATCATCAGTCCATGAACAACAAAAATGTTCACCACAGTAATAAAACTACCACAGCTGAAACTCCCAACACCACTATAATCAACACTAAAACCAGTTTATGACCACTATACGAGTAAAAACACAAAATTCATTAGAATTACCGTTACCCAGAACCACCCGTTGCTTGAAGTTCATTATCTTTAAGAAAATATGTCGTACACAAAGATCATGTTACGAAATCTAGGACATTGTCAAAATTCTCGTATATATCGGAATAGTTACCAAAACAAGGAAAAACAACCAAAATCACCATCGCTATTAGCAAAAACACCTTTACTATCCACCTCAACACCAACAGCATTCAAGTGGTGAATACACAAGTAATTTATGTTCTTAACTGGTACTTTGAATAATAGAAACATCTAAAGACCGGGGATCACTATTGCGCTAGAATCCTCTCCCCGTTACCACCACAAACACCAACACCATTACCACCATCAAAACCATCACCAACACTGTCATTACCAGCATCACCATCACTACCACCACTACCGCCAACACCACCACCAACACAACCATTACTAGTATCATCATCACTATCATTCACGACTACTATCACCACAAACACTACCAGCATCACCATCACCACGACCACTACCATCACCACTACCACCAGCGGTACCACCATCAATACAACCACCACCATCACTACCACCAGCACCACCAAACCACCACCACCATGACCACACAATCACCATAATCACCATCACCACCAATCCACCATCTTCACCATCACGGCCTGCGGCATCCAGGCCACCACCAATGTCAGACACCAGTGACACCAGAAGGGCCATCATGGAAACCAACAGCTCGACGGACATTACCATTTCTCTTCGGACGGGGGAACTCGTGGCAATATAGAAAGGTATTGGTTATATCCTATGACACTTGGTGGTTATGGATAGTCCGGAGCTGTCCTTTCAAGCCAACCTGGGTACACTTGGATGAGGAAGGAATGTCTCCCTTGCCGAATAGAGTAGCATGGCATCAGGTAATTTTTGAACTGATATTAAGAGACCCAAGTGGGGATTCCCCCCCCCCCAATGGATATGGTGGTGACGGCCATGATGACGACTTTTGTTCGATGATGGTGACGATGATGATAATGACAGTGACGAGAGTGACTAATATGACGATGACGTTAATGATGAAGCTGACACCAAATTGAAAATTATGATAATAATAATTAATGAGGTAGTAACGAAAGTGCTTCAACTAATATTAACCATAAAGTACTTCAATGACATTAACACTAATAGTCACTTATATTAATGATAATGACATTTCAGTGACGTTGATGACTCATCTTCATCCAACTGTGACAATGACTTTAACGAGTGGCGGGTTGATTTCGGTCATGTTTTTCACATGCGTTCGATTCCATCAACCACCACTGACGTCAAGTCCCAGCACAGAGGGCAAAGGTCACGACCTCAGTCGCTGCTAAATGTCTCCTGTTGTAAGCTGTAGAACAAGGAGATTCTGTCAGGTTGAAAATAAGCGAGCATTATCAACTTGTTATCTAAGTGTTTACATCGCAAAAGAAACTGTATTTCAACAGGAAGTTGGAAGACACTCCGTGAGGTGCTTTGACGTAACGTTGATATCGTTCTTTGTGGTAATTTTTCAACTAAGAAGGCCTTGGGAAGTGAGAGACATATCCTTAAAGAAATTTATTCTAAAATTGGACGTCTTTTACACTTCTGGTTATTTAGGAAGTGAGAGATTCTTTCTTCAAATTGACTCTAAAATTGGACGTTTTCTACTCTCGTGGTTGACATCAAATAGAGTGATATCGTCAATTCTCTTCTTGACACTATTGTGTGATAGGCTTCCTTTAAGATCATGCCAGGTAGTCCAAAAATATATCCAAAGAATCCGAAATATCCAGAATATATAAAGATATATCCAAAATATTCAAAATATTAAAAAATATCCAAAAATATCCAAAATACTCAAAAACCCGAGCTACAGCACTCCCACAGTGCACAACTTCGTCGTTTAAATACAAAACAGGAAATTTTAGAACTTGGTTTTCAAGAAAAGTACAAAGGCAGAGGACAGTTTACAAAAATCCCATATTGTTTACAATGAAAGCTGTGTAATCTCTCTGTTTGTGTGTGGATATCTACAGGGGAACTGCCCAAGCATCTTTTTTATTCTTTTTTTTTCTCTAGGTTATTGTCACCATAGAAAAGCACAAAACATTGCATTGCTAAGAAAAACACTAATTCACAGTGCAATTGTTTCAACTGTAAAAATTTAAGATTTTTTTTATATATTCATTTTATATTTTTCGATTTATCTATTTATTTATCTATTTATTTATCTTTGTTCACGTATTCAACCAAAGGAGATCAAAACTCTTCCAAGTTAAAAAATATTATATTCATAATTAAAAAACAGCACTAACTGCAGGGTCCCTTGGGCAGCTAGCGACCACGTTTCAACCCTGAGGCGCAGTTACGTTTATTTACTTATTTTCTATGGCGTGAAAGATATTGGGAACCACTACACACGGTGTAAGCACAAACAACACGCTCAGAGGAGACCGAGAGAGAATTCACAGGCTCAGAAGTTTAGAAAATGTTCTTAATCTCGTGTTCATAGCTTGGACGTCTCTCCCAAAAGACAAAGTTCCTTCAGCTGAAGAAAATCATCTGGAGACTACAAGGAGCATTGGAAAAATAAGTTTCTTAGACGCTTCTCGTATTAATGAAAATAATTT
>NC_134806.1:38555023-38560023 GCF_046742065.1 Oratosquilla oratoria
CGCTGGTCATAACCGCTCCTCATACCCTCGCCGCCTTTCCAAAACCACAGTAGCTTCCAGGCTAACTGCAAACGATCTTACGTTCTCTGTAGTCTTGCTTAAGACCCATTTTCCTTTCCCCCCTAACACGCAGGTTTTATGGCCCTGTACATAGAACAAAACATCTCGCCTATATTCGTCACATGCGACATTTTTTTCGTTCTTTCTTTTCTTGTTGTCTCTTTACGTTTGTCAGACCTTTCTTCTCCTCCTGCATTTCGTCCTGCTTCTTCTTCATTGCCCATGCAAAGCTTCTGCTGCTTCCTTCCTGTTCTCTTCTCCTCGTGTACCTCTTCTTCAGTCCCCCCTTTTCCCCTTTCCACACAAACCCCCCCTCACTCTTCACTCCATTTACTATTTCGTCTCATCTACCTGACACTCACGGACTCTAAACCACAGAAACTCTTTTCAAGATCTTGACCATAACAAACATTCATTTTTACCCCCCAACACACTAAACCACCTGTACAGTAATTTAACCCAAACTTCGCAAACCCAGAACAACAGGTTTACACCCTATTTCGACCGCCTTTCCAAGATGGCAAGTAGCCCAAACCAATCAATTGACAATAGTCTCAACACATTCTTCTACTTCTTCTCCGTCTTACTCCAACCAATGCCTCAGATCCATCCCCATCTCAAACCCATCAACCTTCTCTTCCCATAAATATATGAAGTCATACCCTAACAACCTTATCACAATCCAAAATCCTTCAAATATATTAATTACTCAAAACTTACTACTCTAATCTACAGATATTCTAAGCTTAAAAAACTAGAACCCTACATCCACAACAATCTTCCCATGTTTTATCAACCAGGAAGATCCTTTCTCATCCCACTATACATATTACCATCAAATTGGGGATCTATTTGATTGAGATGGAAATTCATGAAAAATATTCTTCTTATAGAAACAACCAAACATCATATATCTCTGCAATTGATGAAATATCATCAATCATTGTCTCGAAAAATTATAAATATAGTCGCTTTACTAAACGTGTTGTTACGATAATTAGAAGTAATTTTGTACAAGTCACTATTATTCATACGTTTCTAAAATAGTTATTAGATATGTATATATTGTGTTAAAGGTTTCAACCGAAGTAAATTTGCATACTGTACTAGTCTCTACCATACTTTCCCCAACCACAACTTTCATCAGAACCTACAATACATAATCCATCCATATACATTGCCCATTTTCAGATACCTTTTGACATACATATCATATAATTATTAACATTATGATATTGTGCATGTACGGATTGCGTGCATAAATACGCACAAGTCCGCGTGCGTGCACACACACACACACACACACACACACACACACACACACACACACACACACACACACACACACACACACACACACACGCACGCACGCACGCAAGTCCATACACGAAATCACTTACAAATTCTCAAACTCGTAGTTCCTTCTTATTCAACCTCAGGATCCCTCTCACATCGAGACATCGTCTTTCCCAGACTCTATAAACATCTTTTCCTGAACATTGAACAGTACATCAGATTTTGTGAGCTCCTCTGAATTCACAATACACTTGCATCCTCCACCCTCTCTACCACACCCTCCACTACCACCACCATATCCTCCATAACTACCACGTTTGCTACCACCTTGTCTACTTATCCCACAGTTCCTACCACTTCTTCTACCATCACATTATCTACCATCATATCTACTACCAAAACATCTGTCACATCTACTGCTACGTACTGACACCTGCCACTTCAACGTAACATTCTCTACCATTGCAATATATACCACCACATCTACCACTACATCTAACATCACCACTACCATATCTACCAAAATATTTACTACCACAATGAGCTACCTCTACCACATTTTTTACAAAGACGTTTTCTCTCGCATATTTTACAACCACTCTTTCTACCACATCTCCCACCGTATATTCTACCATTTTCTTTCACATTTCTACCACATTTTTTCTTAATCTAAGTTTTCTACCACATCTACCTGTACATACACCAACACATCTACCACTTCAACCACATCTTCTATATCCACCTCATGTTCCACTACCACCATTGTACCACCTTCTACCACTATTACTACCACCATCTCCAAAACATCTACCACCAACACCACTTCCACGCCTGTATTCTCTATCACCACATTTATCACATATAGCAACAACATAACTACTGCCACATATTTCCTCATATCTACCGCCATCATTACCACGTTAGTTCTACAATCACTCACGACTTTTACCACCAATTCTACCACATTTATAAAATCTACCACCCACTTCTACGACAACTTCTACCACTTTCTACCATCTGTACCACATCAACCACCACCACATCTACCACCACCACATCTATCACCACCACATCTACCACCACCACATCTACAACCACCACATCTACAACCACCACATCTACCACCACCACATCTACTACCCATACCACATCTACCATCCCTACCAAATCTACCACCCCTACTACCCTTACCACTTTCACTACCACCTTTACTACTTCTAACGCCTCTTCTACCACTTCTACCACCACTACATCTACCAACACATTTACCATCCTTACCACATCTACCACTACATATACAACATATACCACCACCTCTACCACATCCAACACCATTTCTACCACATTTTCTACCACCATCTTTACGACATCTTTACCATCACCTCTACTACGAGTATATCTTCCACCACCACTTCTGCCACATCTACCACCATCTCTACTACATCTACTACCACATATATCACCATATCTACCAACTCTACTACAACTAAAACATCTACCAACATCTCTACTACATTTTCTACGACCATCTCTACTATATTTTCTACCACCATCTCTATTACATTTTCCACATCTACTACATCTATCACCACCACCACATCTACCACTTCAGCCACATATACCATCCCTACTACATCTACCACCTCACTCATATATTCTACCACCTCAACCACATCTACCGCTTCCACTACATCTACCACCTCTACCACATCGCCCAACTCTACCACTTCCACTACATCTACCACCTCTACCACATCTATCACCACCACCACCATCTACCACTTCAACCACATCTACCATCCCTACTACATCTACCACATCTACCACCTCATTCATATATTCTACCACCTCAACCACATCTACCACTTCCACTACATCTACCATCTCTACCACAATGCCCAACTCTACCACTTCCACTACATCTACCACCTCTACCACTTCCACTACATCTACCACCTCTACCACATCGCCCAACTACCACCTCTACCACATCGCCCAACTCTACCACCTCTACCACCTCAGTCACATCTTCTGCCACCACCTTCCACCACCACTTCCACCACCACTTCCACCACCATTACCACCACCCGACCCGAGCACGAGCCCCGCCCTGCGTCCCGGCTGGCTTGCTACTAACGCGGCGTGTGTATGTACGCATGCAGGCGCTGCTGCAGGCCCATGATGTGGTGGCACACGAAGTCTATGGGGACGATGCCATCCGAGTCACGCCCCCTCCGCTCCTGCCTTACCTGAACGGGGGGGACGAGGTGGACGGCGCCAACGGCGACGTGGACATGGAGAACATCACCAGAGTCAGACTGGTCCAGTTTCAGAAGAACTCGGACGAACCCATGGTACGTGGATTTTGGTTCGCCTGGGGTGGGAATTTTTTTTTTTTTTTTTTTTTGAGGGGTTTGTAGTGTTTTGTTTGTGTAGTGAAGGTAGTAGTGTGTGCATAATGTATGTGTGCATATTAATAATATATATGGGCAGGAGATTTTCTCTCATACATACTTCATTGAAAGTGGTGCCTCATTATGCATTTATTATTTTCTTATGTATTTACTATTTGTCTTACTATGGACTTATGTTCCTTTGAAAGGAGGATTATGCCTTCACTGTAGGTGATCATGTTTGCTATATCGCGATTTCGGGTTCGAGACCCTTCTTCAGTACCTCTTAGGAATATTCTATCTGGTCAGGATATGAATTATTCCGGTATTATATCTAATTATGTAATTTTATGTACTTAGATTTCTATACTTGCTCTTTAAGGGGGTAGGTTACCGGTCACCTGGGAGAGGTTACTTGGTAACTCAGGCAGTGATAAAATGTGACGTGCTAGGGGTAGCCTCCGACTTAGTGTTGTGACAAAATGTCCTGTGCTTGGGCATGTGGCGTTTTTGTCTCGGGCTTGGATTTGTGGGGTTATGTCTTGTGCTTGGGTCTGTGGTGAGTTGTCACCTTTTTTCTTCAACACCCTCCGCCAAGAGAGAAAGGAACTTCAGAAATCACGTCATCTATAGGTTTACTTGTGCACGAGGGAACTGTGAAGCTTTTCATACCACCTGACATCAGGAGTCACTAGAAACCATTTCAGAGAAGTCCATGGCACAACATTAACAAAAAACATCCTAGAACAATACACTGATATTTTGGAAATATGTACAGATGACAGACGCCTCCCAATCTTAGAAGCATTAAACATAATAAGAAATGAGCTCAAATCTAAATATTCAAGCAGATGACCTTAGGACCCTTCCAAGCATAAGACAAATCGCCACAGACCCAAACATTAGACATAACCCCACAAATCCAAGCTCAAGACGAGAACGCTACAAGCCCAAACGTAGGGCATTTTCTCACATCACGAAGTAGGAGACTTCCCCCAGCACGTGACATTTCATCACTGCCTGAATTACCAGGTAACCTCTATCTGGTGACCGGTAACCACTCCCAGTGAAGAGCACGTATAAAAATTTAAGTAGAATAAAGTAACATAATTAGATATAACATCGGAATAATTCTTATCCTGACCAGATAGAATGTTCCTAAGAACTACTGAAGAAGGGTCTCGAACCCGAAATCATGATATAGCAAATATGACCACCCACAGTGAAGTCATAAACCTCTTTGAAAAGAAC
>NC_134806.1:38570023-38575023 GCF_046742065.1 Oratosquilla oratoria
TGCTTCCAAGGGGACCCAGAAGGCGAAGACAAAAAAGACCCTTGATGCCCGAGGTTGAAACCAGAGGGGAAGACGATTTTCCATTGGTGGTTTCTGTTATGGAGATGAATCGTAACAAAAACGCCAGCCACTGTTATAATGATGTGGGAGGGAAGGAGGGTAGGAGGGAGGGAGAGAAGGAAGGAGGAGGAAGAGTCTATATATGTGTGATTCATCTTGGTCTTTGGATCACGGGTTGGACTCATGATCGACAGCTATTTCCCTCCCGGAAGAGAGCTCAGAGCTCGTATGACCGATCTATGGGTAATGCTATGACCTTACACGCACACACACACCCAACTCCCCGCCCGCGAGAGTTGAAGTAACGACTCCAAGCGCAGCGATAATGAAATAATTTCAGCCCTGGGCAGGATTCGAACCAGGTACCGCCGTACCACCATACTGACAGTTTTGGGACTCTACCAACCGCGCCACCGAGTCGTGTGTGTGGGGGGGGGGGGGATATGCAAAACATGGAAGCATGTGTGGGGGGAAGTGGGAGGAGGGATTGGGGAAGGAAAGGGGAGGAAATGGAGGACTGGCCAAAGAAACAGGAAGAAGAAAAAAGAGGAGAATTTCTTCTTGAGTGGAAGAGAAGAAAATATATGGGGACCGAGGAAACGAAAAGATCGCATGAAAGAAAGCTAGAAAAAAACGAATAAGAGAGAGAGGGAGAGATAGAGAGAGAGAGATAGAGATAGAGAGAGAGAGAGAGAGAGAGAGAGAGAGAGAGAGAGAGAGAGCAAAGGAAGAGGAAGAGGAAGAAGAGGAGAAAATGGATTAGGATTTTGACAGAGAGTAAAAGAAAAGTCAGTAAAGAAATAATGAATAAAAAAGGAGATGAAAAATTAAAAAGAAAATGAACAAAGAAAAGTAGGAGAAAAAAAGCGAAAAATATTAAAAAGGGAAAGGGGAAAGAAGAAAACAAAGATGAAAAAAGAGAATAAAATGAAGAAGGAGAGGGAGAAGACGTGATGGCAGCTAAGAAGAAATCATTAGAATTTATGACCAGAGATATGATAAGGTGAAGAAGAGGAACAGAGAAATATTAGGTTCCTCTGTAGTCGAGGTAATGGAGTCTCTAACAAAAGAAGAACGACCAGGAGGATGAGATGGAGGAGGGGAAAGAGGAGGAGAGGGAGGAGGAAGAGGAGGAGGAGCAGGAAGAGGAGGAGGAGGAGGAAGGAAAGGAGGAGGTGGGAGAGGAGGAAGAGAGGTAGTAGGGACAGGAGGAGAAGAGGAGGAAATGGATAGTGAGGAAGGAAAGGAGGAAGAGTTAGAAAAAGAGATGAAAGAGCAGAAGGGGGAGTAACGGGGTAGTAGGATGGAGAAAAGAGAACAATGAAAGAGAGTAGGAGGAAGAAGAGAGGAGGAGAGTTAGGAGAGGAAGGGGAGATGAGTGTTAGTAAAAGGAGTAGGAAGGAGAAGAAGGTTCAGTATGAAATGGAACAAGTATTAGAAATGAAAGATAAATGAAAATGAAACAAGATGAAGATATTGAAATAGAGAAACAAGTAGAAGAATTGTACGACTTTGAACAAATTGAAAAAAAATGGAGATAGACGTAGAAGTGGGAGAAGAATTGGTGGAAGAAAAAATAAATTAAACGGGAAAAGAAAGACACTCTGGAGAGGAAAATAGTGGAAGTGGAAACAAGAACGAAAAGAAAAGAAAAAAAGTCTTGAACGAACAACGCCTGTGAAGTTTCTGCGAATGAGCGAAATGTAACGAAACTGAAATCGGAAACTTCTGAGAAAGAAGAGACGAAACAAGAGGAAGGGAGGGGGTGGGGGGGAGAACAGCAGCCAGAAGAACATGAAGACCAAATCCAAATCCAAAAATAGAAGAAAAAGACCAAAAGAGGAAAAAGAAGAAGAATTCGAAAGAAAAGAAAAAAAACTAAAACACACCTGAGCAGTAAATTGGCGAATTCGGAAAGATGTTGCCATGGGACAAAACTATCTTCTCCAAAAGGGAGGGAGGGTGGGTGGAGGGGAGGGGAGTGGGGTGACAAGAAAATTGTATTTCCGGAATAGAAAAAAAAAATACTCTGATAAAGGAAGGAGGAACTTGAAAGACCGAGAGAGCGTCTTGATGAGCATTATGAGCTCTGACAATAGTATAACCTTTTCTGGCTTCGAATAAGATTTCTTTCATCAGCTTTAAATCACCCGAACTCAGCGAAGATAAAGGTGAAATTCCTCATTGGCATTGAAGGGATTAATCGAAAAAATAGATTAAGCCAAAAATAAGACAAAGCTAAAATGCTCCATCGGCAATGAAAGGATTAATTGAAAATTAAGAAAATAATAATAATGATAGAAAATAGTAATTAATTTAACCAAAATAGTTTTCAACCTCTTCGTAGTAGTGGTGGTCCCTTTCAACCTAATAAAATCATCTGGCGACAAGAAAGATAATCCCCTAGAAGCCCATTAAAAAGTTAACACTTCCATTGCAAAGGAAAGTAGGTAGCCTTCCTCGGAATAGAATTGCTTGGTGGTAGCCTAGTAAAGATATATAAGCTGTGAATTGCACTGAAGGGATTACAATGTTTAAGTAACCTTCCCCCCTACGCTGAGCAGGAAGAGTGAGTTGAACGACCAGACCCATGGCAACCGAAGGAGGAAAAGAGAGAAAGAGAGAGAAAAAGAAGAGGAGATCTTAGAGATCATTGAGTAGTCGCAATGCCAGCGTTACCGTGTCGTTTGCGTCACTGAAGGCGCCCTGGCACGAGATCGTTCCGCGCTTGATGTAGGAAAGATAACGCTGATATCGTCCCTTCCTTTCTCTCTCTATTCTTTTATTTTATTTATTTATTTATGTAGCACATCGACGAACCGAAGGGTGGAGAACCTGTTTTTTCTTTTTTTTCTTTCTTTTTTAAAGAAAATTTTTAACTACTGAAGGGAAGTGTACAATCCCATTAACCCATAGAGCCCAGAACCTTCTCTCTCAGCTGAATATGATGGCCTGGCAGCAGCCAAAATAACCATAAAAGTTGAGTGAGGATCCCAAAGCGTTGGTGGAGATCATTTGTAACCCTTTAGCTCCGTGGTCTTCCCGTCAGATGAATAAAATCGATTAACGAATGAGAAAATAATCAAACACGTTGAATAAGGAACTAAGAGTTTAATGAGTTATAATTTTTCTATTTTCAAGGACAAATATTTGATATATCTTAAGTCTAGTCTTGTTATACGTTATATATTAAGCATGAGATATTAGTAATTATGCATAAGTATTGAAAAATGAAAATTTTTGAAAATGAGATCTCGTGGTGTTAAAAAGAAAATATAAGTGATTATATTAGTATAGATATTGGGAAATAGAAGTTTAAGATAATTTTTTTTTTTTTTTTTAAACATGTGGAAGCCCTGATTTTGAGTAAAAATAATTAATTTTGTGGCTCTCAACTAGCACAACCGGGACGCCCCGCCTGCCGCAAATTATTTTCTTTTTTCCATTTTTGGTTTTTTGAAAATGGCGAGGGAGCCGAGTCTCTGTTGGAAGATAATTAGAAAATTAAAAAAAAAAAAAAGTCGTAGCACCAATGTTGTACGAAATATAAGAAAGGTATATGATAAAAGTGAAAATAGTAATAATGAAAATGATCGTAATAATGACAAATGCATTAATGATAATAATGATATTAATTATTATTAATATTATCATTATTATTATTATTATTATTATTAATATTATCATTATTATTATTATTATTATTAATTATTATTATCATCCTTATTATTATTATCATTATCATTAGTAGTAGTAGTAGTAGTAGTAGTAGTAGTAGTATTTAAATCAAGATAATGATAATTTTAACAATAATAATAACACAAATAATAATTCGGCTCAAGAGAAAATATTGAGCTTAATAAAATCGCATGGTGACAGGGAAATCAAACATGACATTGGAGTAAAACTACTCAAAGGGTGATGTGGGAACTTTATGAAGAAAAGCCATGAAGTTGGTTTGAGTACAGAAGAGATTCCAATGCATGTCAAAGAAAAGCAGCATAGGTAGACAACAACGCTCCACAGGCTCATGAGAATGACGTCAAAGGCTACTAAAGCACTGGTGATGGCTCCTACTTGCCTAGCGCGGTTCGTCGGTGATCGACGACGCCGGTGCTCCGGTGAGGTGAGATGGTATGAGTGAGGTTGGGTGGTGAAGGCTCTTTGTCCTTTCTAATCGGAGTAAGAGTTCTCAGGTGAGTAAGATTGCCTGAAGGAAAAAATAAAAGAGAGAGGAGTACATTTGGAGAACCAAATCATCACATAGACGTATCCTAAATAGTAATACCTTTAAGCCGGCCTTCTGTCCTCCAGGGATCCTGAACCTGATCTGACTACATAGGGTCTTGAAGGGTAAGACCAGAAGAAGAAAATAACCAACTCTGCAGATTGTGTGAAGTACTTAGGGACTACCGGAGGACAAGCAAGTTGTCCAAAGATGAAAAGAGGAAAATGAAGGAAGGAAAAGGAGAAAGAGAGGAGAAAATGGATAAGCAGAGGAGGATGGAGTGGAGGAAGAGGAGGATGGGGAAAGAAAGAGGTAGAGAAGGAAGAAGTGGAGGAAGGGGAAGTGGAGAGGAATGAAGAATAAAATACGAGGAGTAGAGAAGGATAAGGGAAGAAGTAGAGATGAAAGGGGAGAAGGAAATGGGGGAAGTGGAGAAGAAAGAGGAATAGAAAAAGAAAGGAGAGGGAAAGAGAATTGGAATGAGAAAAGGTGAAATAATGTGACGATGCCAAGAAATGGAATCATTTACTCCCTAATAGCATTGTCTTCATTAAGATAGATTAATTCCAACATAGCAGAGACTAGCATTATCTCAATAAAAACTAATGATAAAAAAAACCTAGACCAAAGACACACATTTCCCCGAAGAGGAAAATCGCGCTTGACCTTCAAGGCAAAAATGTCATAAATCACAATCACAATCGAAGAGGAA
>NC_134806.1:38580023-38590023 GCF_046742065.1 Oratosquilla oratoria
TTATTATTTTATTATTTTATTATCATTATTATCATTATTATTATTATTATCATTATCATTATTAATGTCATCATCATCATCATCATCATCATCATCATCATCATCATCATCATCATCATCATCATCATCATCATCATCATCATCATCATCATCATCATCATCATCATCATCATTTCATCATCATCATCATCATCATCATCATCATCATCATCATCATCATCATCATCATCATCATCATCATCATCATCATCATCATCATCATCATCATCATCATCATCATCATCATCATCATCATCATCATCATCATCAATCATCATCATCATCATCATCATCAATTATTAATTATTATTATTATTATTATTATTATTATTATTATTATTATTATTATTATTATTATTATTATTATTATTATTATTATTATTATTATTTATTATTATTATTATTATTATTATTATTATTATTATTATTATTTTATTATTATTATTATTTTATTATTATTATTTTATTATTATTATTTTATTATTTTATTATTATTTTATTATTTTATTTTATTATTTTATTATTTTATTATTTTATCATTATCATTATCATTATTAATATTAATATTAATATTAATATTAATATTATTATTAATATTATTATTATTATTATTATTATTGCTGCTGCTGCTGCTGTTATTGTTACTGTTGTTACTATTTTTTTCTCTGTCGTTCCTCTAAGAATCTATTGGTAGTCGTAAGGGGGATAGAGTGGTGGCTTCCAGCAGTCATTGAAGGAAGAGTGAAGGACTTTCCAAGAGAATACAAGAAGAACTTGAGAGCCTTTCTCTACCACTGCAAACCCAAGCTGAGGTGTTCCATCTATTATTTGTTGTTCACCATCTGGAACACAGGACTTGCACCCTCTGTTGGTGATAATATAAAACAACGATCACCAGTTTCAGACACTTCCACCATCGACTAGCGAACTGCGTTCATTACTTCAAACACAAATGCCATTGTACTTGGAGAAAGGATACAAAAAAAAATTCTCTCTCTCTCTCTCTCTCTCTCTCTCTCTCTCTCTCTCTCTCTCTCTCTCTCTCTCTCTCTCTCTCTCTCTCTCTCTCTCTCTCTCTCTCTCTCTCTCTGTGTGTTTCTCTCTCTATCTATCTTTCGTTCTCTTTTTCTGGATAACCGTAATTCTCCTCCACTCACACAGACCTCTCGACAGAAACGTTCCGAGAAACCTGTTGTGTGTTTCCGGCGAATGCCAAAGCCTCCAGGTAGGTAGGTGCTGTCCCACTTGAGGTCCCCGTGTTTTCGAGCATTCGAGGAGTAAGCTGGAGCTCAATGTTAAGCCGACCCCGAGTGCCAGGTGCCGATTAGGGGAAGCGAGGATGTGCTTAAAGAGGTGGAGAACCATCGAAGGCCAGGATCAGAGTGCGTGCCGGACAGAGAGAGTTAAGAGAGAGGGAGAGAGAAAGAGAGAGTTAAGAGAGAGGGAGGGAGAAAGAGAGAGTTAAGAGAGAGGGAGAGAGAAATAGAGAGTTAAGAGAGAGGGAGAGAGAAAGGGGTGAGGAAGGGAGAGGGGAGAAGATATTGAATGAATGAAATATAAAGCGTGCGCGTGGCTATATGTAGAGTGAATAAATTAGATATTTGTGTGTTTGTGTTCGTGATTGTTTGCGTGTGTGTGTTCGTGTGTGTTTGTGTGTGTGTGTGTGTGTGTGTGTGTGTGTGTGTGTGTGTGTGTGTGTGTGTGTGTGTGTGTGTGTGTGTGTGTGTGTGTGTGTGTGTGTGTGTGTGTGTGTTTATGTATGTTTGTGTATGTGTGTGTGTGTGTGTGTGTGTGTGTGTGTGTGTGTGTGTGTGTGTGTGTGTGTGTGTGTGTGTGTGTGTGTGTGTGTGTGTGTGTGTGTGTGTGTGTGTGTGTGTGTGTGTGTGTGTGTGTGTGTGTGTGTGTGTGTGTGTGTATGTTTGTGTATATTTATGTATATGTGTATAAGTACGTGCGTGCGTGTAGGTGTGTTATAAGAGCGATTTTGCCTATTCTGACAGATAAAAGTGTTTATGCCATGAAGTTAATTACACTGAAATGGGAGACACGTTTCACGTCTGCATTTCATAAAAGCTTCACGAGGCCTCATGGTAGCACGGGCTTCATGACTTTAAGGTTCGTGGTTGTAAAATGTTCATGAGGCTCCATGATTTAACAAGCTTCATAGTTTTCCAAGTTTTATGGTTCAGTTTTCGTGTTTGCACAGGACTCATAGTTGTACAGACTTTATGGATGTACAGATTTAAACAATCTTTATAAGGCTGTATACAGGCTTTATACAGGCTTTATACAGGTTTCATATGGGCTTTATACAAGCATCGGGCTTGTCCAGGCTTCAGGCTTATAAAGGCTACATGGCTGTGCAGAACCGACCTGCACAACAGCCCCGACAGAAACTGTCAATATGCGGACCGAGATATACAATAAATGTGCAGACAAGGGGGTCGTTGAGTGTGTGCAGATTCCAATGAGTTCTGCGATGCAGGCAGCACAGCCGAGGGAGAGTGTGACCCAACAGCGTCCAGGGCTCCTTCGTGCAGCTGTTGCCCATGATATGAAAGAAAGGGAGCAGCTTCAGGACAGTTGGGGTGCGGATGTCCGGACCACGGGGTTGGTGGGGCAGAGGAGAGTAAGGAGACACTTGGCAACTGAGGAAATGCCAGATACTGCCAGAAAATGACAATTAAATCAATGTTGTCACCCGGTAAAGTAGAGGCTGATTGAAACACGCCCTTTAGTTACTGGGGGTGTTTTTTTTTTCCACGGAAATTAATAAAATCGCCTAGCGGCAGAAAGAGTAAAAGGAAAGGGATCACCCTATACGGAAGGGGTGATAGGATCAGGTATCCATTCGATACCGAAAAAGGGTACCACGGAAATTAATGAATTGAGAAATAGGTAAGAAAGGGTCGAGGTTATATTTCATATAACCGGTGGAAAGGTCGGGAAAGAGACTTGGAAGGTGAGACGAATACCTTTACTAAAACCAAAATATCGTCGACCACAGCGCGTTGCGGTCAACAGCAGTGGCAAAAAAGATTTTTTTTTTTTTTTATCAGTTTCAGATCTCGTTCTTTCGTTGTCTCTACTGTCATCTATCTTCTTCCGTCCTTTCATTTTGTGTTATTCTACTTTTTTCTTTCTATTCTCGTCGTTTTACGTGTCTAGAGAATGCTAGATAGACAAGATTATACTGTTCAAATTCCTTCCTGCCTGCCTGTTTCTCCATATTGGGTTGATTATATATTTCATGTTAGAAAAATAAATTCTCCTATCCCTCCTGTAATTTCTTTATGACTCCACCTCTTCGTCGTGGTTACTCATAGGAAAATATACTCTCTACTTGTAACAACGAAGACAAAAACAACAACGACAATTTATAATAATAATAATAATAGTAAAAAATATATACACATATTTTTTAGAATATATAAGAACATAAGAACATACATAAAGCCTTCCACGCGGAATGAAAGTTTAGGAAATTCAGGATATTTTGAGTTTTGAAAGAAGTTTGGACCCTTGGGGGACGGGGGTGAGGGGTGGGGGTGGATTGGGGGGAGTAGAGGAGATACCTTAACAGAATGCCATTCGTGACGTCACGTGGAGGAATTTCCTAATCCTCTCTGTACCGTATACTGTCAACCTGACAGACGGTTTTAGGTCGGTTGAAACGACGGTCTTTGTCCCAACAAGAGGTTCCTCTGAGGCCTTTTGTTAGGTTAGATTAGGTCAGATTAGGTTAGATTAGGTCAGGTTAGGCCATGTTATGTTAGGTATTTACGAATATTGGCTGGGATTTACAGAATATCGCCAAACCGGTGGAGTGACAGGAATAGTGGGGAAGTGGAAGGGGTTGTGGGGAAGAGGGGAAGAAGAAGGGAAGAAGAGAAGAAAAGGATGAAGAGAGAGAGAGGGAGAGAGAGAGAGAGAGAGAGAGAGAGAGAGAGAGAGAGAGAGAGAGAGAGAGAGAGAGAGAGAGAGAGAGAGAGAGAGAGGAAAGGAGGAAAAAGGAGAGAAAGGAAGAGGAAGAAGAGGAGGAAGGGCAAGAGTGAAGAAGGAAGGAAGGGGGAGGGATGGAGGGTGGGGAGGGGAACTGGGCATTACTTCCACTCTGCAGAGGATCTGTGGTCTTCTCCAGAGTAGAACTTTTCGTAATTTAAGTTTTGGAAAACTAAGAAGAGTAAGATTACTTTCGTGTTGACACTTCAGCTGGAGAAAAAGGTGAGAAATTTTGAGTTTGAGTGATTGGGTCGGGGGGTCGCAAGGTCTCTGTACCAGCAGCGAAGTCCAAAAGAAAAGGGAAAAAATCGAAAAATATTCATAAGAAAATAGCATTTTATCATAATAAATAACATCGTAGATTTTGTTTTGGTTAAGAACAATTTTTTTTTTCTTTCTTTTTTTTTAAGCTGAGATGGACCCCGCCCAGAAAGTGGTCTTCATCGATCTATACCCATAAGTCGGGACGTTCTCCCGTCAACTAAATAAAGTTGCTATTTGTTAGCCAAAACAAAATATATGGAGTATGTCCCGTGTTCACAAAGTTAAGCAATGCTAGTTGTTATAGCGTGTGTGTGTGTGCGTGTCTATGTGCGTTCGCGTTTATGTATGTGTGTGTGTTTCTGTGTGTATATGTGCGTGTGTGTGTATATTTGTGTGTGCATTGTGTGTGTGTGTGTGTGTGTGTGTGTGTGTGTGTGTGTGTGTGTGTGTGTGTGTGTGTGTGTGTGTGTGTCTATGTACAGTATGTATGTATCTATGTATGTATGTACATATGTATATTGCTGTGAGGGAGGCGTTCTTAAAGATTCATGCCCATCCATCACGCTGCAGAAAAATGCTCCCTGTATTCACTCCGAAACAAAAGACGAAGATTTAAATACCTGTGATGTGATCCGAGAGGGAGGAAAGAGTCTGTCCCAAATCGTTCAGATGGACTGGAAGGGGAAACAGCCGAAGTGAGTTCGAGGAAAAAAAGATGAAGAGAGAAGGAAGAGGTTTGCAACATGGAGAGGAATAGGGGAGATTTATAGGGAGGTTGGTAGGGTTAGGGGGGTTGTGGGTCTTTGGGGAGAGGGGTTGGGGAGGGATGACGCGGCGGGGTGTGTGTGGGGGGGGCAAGGGGGTGTTCCTGGAGGGTCCAGATAAAATGGGACGGAAGGTTCTGTTGCTTCGGTTGCACATCCGACAGACACTTCGTGTGACCAGCGGCTTTCTTCTTTTGCTGGCGATTTTGACTTCCGGATCGGGACAGAGATAGCTCCATATTTACGAACTCAGTTGTCCAACGAAGAACGAGAGTTCCCATGACGAAGAAGAAAACAACAACAACAACTAGGATAGTGTAGAGGATGAAGGATGAGAGATCAAGAATAAAGAGAAGGATGAAGATCAAGTGAAAGTAGGCTCACATTCGAAGTAAAGATAAAAGAAGATGACGGAAAAGAAGGGGCAAGGGAGAGAATAAAAAAAGATAGGGCAAAGGGTGGATAAGGATAGGAAAGGAAGATTGAAAATAAAGAGATGGATAGAGAGAGAATGGATGAGGAATAAAGGCCAGGACAGGGATAAGTGGAAAAGGACTGATTTAGATAGACGAGGAAATGAAGCGAGTGGTGCTCTGGAGAGGGAGGGAGAGGGGAGAGGAGAGAGGGGAGAGGGGACGTGAAATTGAAGCGAATATGATGAGTTGGCAGAAGAGGTGTAGTTGCAGGGAAAGGGGAGAATCCTCTGTTGAATAAAATCGCCTAGCGACAGTCGGAATCAGACGTATACATCCTGAGTAACGGCGAAAGGGTGGTGGGGGGGATGTAGATGTAAAATGTTTGAAAACATTTCTGTTCTTGGTAGTGAACAGTATTGATCGTTGCCTTCGGGCATGAATGATCCTGTTGAGAGACCTGGAGAGCTTAGCTGGGTCTCGTTTATTGTTGTTGGTCTTTGTTGAAGTCGCTGCGTGAGTAGAAAGGCTGTATGCGATTGTTTTGGTTGTGATTGTAGGTCGCTGGCTCTGTAAACACTAACACGTAGGAAGTCGTGGTTGTTGTTGTACTTCGGGGATTGTTAGTCTGTGGTTGGTAATTTGTAATTTTTTACACAAATAACATGACTGTTGTTGGAAAAGCAGTGAGCATGAGCGTTTGGATACCAAGCGATTGTTGATCTGGTTCCTATTTGGTTATAGATCAAACAGGTTATAGTTATTGATATTAGTTATTGATATACGTTTTCCTTTACTTCATCAAAAAACATAACCCAACATTAGCCTGACTTAACCTCATAAAGTTAACCTTGAATTCAGGAGGTTAATAGAGAATCTGTCTGTAAAGTGGAAAAACAACATTTTGTTATTATTGTTATTGTTATTGTTGTTGTTGTTGTTGTCTAACCCGCAGGTCCAATGAAGGATAACACGGGAGATATGGAGGAAATCAATTGCCCAATCAGACATCAATCAAACGTCCTCCACCCTTTATATGTTGTGATTGTATGGTGCCGGAACTGAATTGTCTGTAAATATGTGCTTGACTGTGTGAGCGGCAGCCTTGTAGAATGGACATGTGTACTTTTATTAATATCAGATGCAATAGACGTTGTATTAGCTGTCGCCCAATGGTTTAATTCAACTGGAAGACAAAGTTTTTTCTGTAATTTTTGTTTTCACTCTTTGACGAAAATGTTGGTATATGAAGTATAAAATGTTTTGGTCAAAGATATGTACAAAGATGATATGTGGATATGACTTTAAGATTACTTTTTTTTTTACTTTGTATATATTCATTTGCTTGTTTATTTTCTTCCACATTTGTTTGTTTGTGTGTTTTTTAGGATTTACATCTGGAGCAGAAATGTAAGGTAGTAATTATTTGTAGATGATTACATGTGAACGATTTTGGATGAAGATGAAGTTGTGATTTCATGATAAATCGTTTAACTCTGGATTTTTTTCAACTGAATAAACCATCTGTCAATAGTCAGAACCAAAGCTAAAGGTGCAAAACGCAGTTAAAGTGTTAACGGAGATTAACATAAGGTAAGTTTAATCCTGACACTGACATAGGCCGTTTCTCTCAGTTGACTAAAATCGTTTGGTAGGAGACAGAATGAATACTAAAGCGAGCACCAGTGACTCCCACGTGTTTTAAAGGTGATGGCTTCGGCCGTAGGCAGCTGTCTCTTGGCATGGGTTCCTCGCCCTCTTCAGGGTGAAATGTCTGAAAAGAGTGACTCGCTTATGGCAACATCTACAGAAATCAGTTGGAACTGTTGCCGTTGACGCGAGCTATGTATTTTTCACTCCAGTTGGTACTCGCGGTGACGGATGTTCCGATTCTGTCTGTGGGCAAAATCAGATTACTGTGATTGATTCCTTTTCTTTCGTTGCGTTGTCAGAGATGGTATATGCGGTTGTGGGTAGGTAATTGTGGTGGTTGTGGCGGTAGATCGAGGACGAAGTAGCAGTTCGATAAGGACCCTTGACGACGAGAACAGGAAGGGGAGAGAGGGGGGAAGAAGGGAGGAGGATTCCCGACATGAAATTGAAGAACGCAAGAGCGAGTCGAGAACGGGAAAGGAGAAAACCCGTTTAGCTGAAGACCACAAAAGCAAATCGAGTGAGAGTCAAAGGAAGGGGAGAGGGATGTATGTGCAGAGACGAGGAGGAAGAGGAGGAGGAGGAGGAAGAGGAAGAGATAGAAGAGTGGTTCATACAGAATAGAGGAAAGCTCCGGTTCCAAGGATTTTATTTGGGGGAGGGGGGACGACCAGCCTGAGCCTAGTAAGCTTGAGAACCACTCGTGTTCCCTACCACGGGGTCTACTCGGGGAATGAAGGGGTGGGAGACAGTTCGTGTCGAGAGTTAGTTACACAAGTAGGTTGGAGGACCACAAGTGGAGGTTGACCTCAGGGAGCAACAACAACAATCAACAACAATAACAAAAGCAGTAGCGACAATAACAACAACAACGATTGAGGTAGCTGAGTACGTACTAGGGACCCGAGGGGGAGCTGCAGGACCTTGAGGCTCGCTTTGAGGCGAAGTCCGAGGTCGACGAGACACGAGGAGGAGGAGGTAGAGGAGGATGGAAGAGGAGGAGGAGGAAGAGGAAGAGGAGGAGGAGGAGGTCATGTGATCTATCTCTCACATCAAACTCCAACGCCCGACACCACAAGACCTGCAGTCGACTCACCAGACTGGTGGTGGTGATAACGATGGTTTTGGTGGTGGTGGTGGTAGTGATAGTGATGGTGGTGGTGGTAGAGATAGTGGTGATGATGGTGGTGGTGATAGTGGTGGTGATAATGGCGGTAATAATAGTGATGGTGGTAGTGATGGTGGTGGTGATAATGGTGGTAGTGATGGTGATGGTGGTAGTGACGGTGGTGGTGATAATGGTGGTAGTGATGGTGATGGTGGTAGTGATGGTGGTGGTGATAATGGTGGTAGTGATGGTGGTGGTGGTAGTGATGGTGGTAGTGATGGTGGTGGTGATAATGGTGGTAGTGATGGTGATGG
This sequence comes from Oratosquilla oratoria, assembly GCF_046742065.1. Taxonomy (NCBI): domain Eukaryota; kingdom Metazoa; phylum Arthropoda; class Malacostraca; order Stomatopoda; family Squillidae; genus Oratosquilla; species Oratosquilla oratoria. The sequence goes on from NC_134806.1 coordinate 38,588,581, forward strand.
TGGTAGTGATGGTGGTGGTGATAATGGTGGTAGTGATGGTGGTGGTGGTAGTGATGGTGGTAGTGATGGTGGTGGTGATAGTGGATGTGGTAATAGTGGTGGTGGTAATGATGGTGGTGGTGGTGGTAGTGGTGATAGTGGTGGTATTAGTGGTGATGGTGGTTATCGTGGTTAAGGTGATACTTGTGGTGATGGTGATAGTGGTGGTGCTGGTGTCAGGAGTATTGGATGCGATTGTTAAAGTTTTATGATAGTAATGGTGCAACGATAACTGTTGTATTGCGATGGCATATTAGTGTTTGAGGAAAAGGTGGTATAGTTGGGGCTTTGGTGAAGGTGAAGACAGTGATTAAAACTGTCGAGTGATGAAGAAATACTAACATCTAATGATGACGTCAGCTAAGTCGACAGACATGAAACGTAACAGGTTATGACGTTATTAGAATTAATGACGAAATCAATGACGTCATCACTGACGAAGATATATTAGTGAAGATGTAAGGCGAGGATTAACATATTAATCTTATCTCTCGGGTCATGTTAGGTCACTTGGGTCATGGTAGGTCACTACTGGCGAAGGCGTGGAAGGAGGAAGCTTCATTTTCCTTACTGACCTGATCTGACCTGATCTGACCTGATGCAGACGCAGGTATTCGGTAATGATCACGTAAATGGTGTTATGGTTACCGCCGAAGAAACTCTCTAGGGTATATATGTAATATATGTCTACGTATATATATATATATATATATATATATATATATATATATATATATATATATATTTATTTATATATGTGTCATTCAACATTAGAACGATGCAATGTACCCCAAGACTGTCTGTGGATTGTGTGGCGTGTCAGTGAGACAGTTGGTAGATTGTTTAGTCATTCAATGAATCAGTCAGCCAAATAGTAATTTGGTCAATTGGTCTGTTTTGTTTGTAGGTTAACCAGTTGATCACTCAGTCAGCCAGTCAATTAGCTGGGTGCCTTTAAAGAGAGAGAGAGAGAGAGAGAGAGAAAGAGAAAGAGGTGCTTGCCGAACCTGTACATGCGAATGAAGAAAAAATTAAAGGAAACTTTGCCTGAGACGATGGCAATGAGGCTACAAACTGCTGCTAGTCCTCCTCCTCCTCCTCCTCCTCCTCCTCCCTCCTCCTCCCTCCTCCTCCTCCCTCCTCCTCCCTCCTCCCTCCTCCCTCTTCCCTCCTCTCGCGGGAGGCGCACGGCTCGTCTCTCCACGTCCAGCTCCATTTCCAGCTGTGTTTTCCTCCCGAGTTTATCACCCGCAATGGGCCGGGGCCAAGATGAAGCTCGCATGTTAGATTGGGCTGTGGGGGTTGGAGGGAGTTGGGGGTGGGGGAGCTGTAAAGGAGCTGTGGAGAGTTGGGGAGAGTTGAGGGGAGTTGGGGGGGGCAAGCACGCAGAGGATAGGGTGGGAG
>NC_134806.1:38595023-38600023 GCF_046742065.1 Oratosquilla oratoria
AGGAGATGAAAGGGGCAATTTTGAGAAGGAAAAGTTTGTAGTATGCAATACAAGAGGGATATATATATATATATATATATATATATATATATATATATATATATAGAGAGAGAGAGAGAGAGAGAGAGAGAGAGAGAGAGAGAGAGAGAGAGAGAGAGAGAGAGAGAGAGGGAGAGGAAAAGAAATGGAGAGAGAGAGAGAAGTTGAAGGAGCAAAGGAGAACAAATAGGAAGACGCTTATGGAGGAGGAAGAGGAGGAGGAGGGAGAAGACGACGACCACGTCTAGGCAAAGGAGGAAGAGGAGGAGGAGATACGGGAGGAGGTGAAGGGGGCCAAGTTGAGGAGGAAAAGTTGGAGTAGCAGGATAAGATGAACGAAAATGGTGGAGAAGAATAGACGGTGGAGAGGACGACGGTGTGGGGGGGGTAAGGAGAAAGAGCATGGGAGACTTCAGGATGAGACGCGGTAGTGTTCTGAAATTGTGTCAAGACTTCTGAAGTGAGAGGAGGATTTGTCATGAAGAAAGATGACCTCATGGGTCCGTAGCTTTTGTCTGTGAGGTCCTGGTAGCGGAAGGAACAACGAGACTCTAATACAGACTAGAATGAAAATATAAATGGAGGGAAATAGCTGAAGACGGTGATATAGTACCTTGTTTTTTCTGATTCGTATGCTGTGTTTATACATGTGCGTGTGTGTGTGTGTGTGTGTGTGTGTGTGTGTGTGTGTGTGTGTGTGTGTGTGTGTGTGTGTGACTGTATGTGTACGTGTGTAAGTGTATATGTGTGTACGTGTGTGTATGTGCTTTCTAAGACACTACTTAGTTCGGCCATATATACATGTCAAGGCGAGGCAGCGGAGGGTAAAAAGCAAGCTCCCTGGAACTGCCGGTAAAAACAAGAACAAAGAATAGAAGAAGAAACAGAAACAGAACGTAAAGAATCGAGATTCTCGGGTTTAATCACAGCTGGATTGTAAAACTTGTGACTGGAGGGAAATCTGTGTAACTGTGTAATTGAATGTTTTATATATACCCTTCCAGCAGGACTTCACCATCTACCCACGGGTGTGTGTGTTGGAGGGGGAATGGGGGGTGGGTAGATTTTGCACGGGGGTAGGGGGGGGGTATTTATTACACGGGTGTGGTGGCGGAGGGGGTGTTTTTCGCACGGATGCGTTGGCGGGGAGGGGGTATTTTTTGCACGGGTGATGGGAGTGTCTCTTAGCAAGGCTCCCAGGCCAAAGGGAAATTGTCTCTTCAACCAGCTGGGAATGAGCTTGAGGGGGCACAGGGGGGATGCTCGTCTCCCCGCCCGGTGGAGGCAAATCACTGGCTTGCCTTTGTAATCCGGTGATTTAGGCAAAGTTGAATCAGGATCTACAGGCTCGGGTTAGGACGTGGTGTAGGTTAGTCTGTTATTTGCATCCAAGCTGGTGGGGGTTAATTTGTTCGTCCTCTCCCACTGACTAATATATATATATATATATATATATATATATATACAAATATATATATATATATCTATATATATATATATATATATATATATATGAACACACACACACACACACACACACACACACACACACACACACACACACACACACACACACACAAGCACTCACACATATGTATACATACCCAGTCACTATGTATATATATATATATATGTGTATATATGTATATATATATATATATATATATATATATATATATAGATATATATATCGATGCCCCTTTGTTACCCCAGGTGGGGGGGTCGCGATGGTGCCACGGAAATAAATGAGGTAGTTTCCTGGCACTCGGACTGAAAGCGAGACTGCCACCAAGTACAGAATACGTTAATGGAGATAGTCTATAACCAACCCCCCGTGCCCCGACGAAGTGCCACGAAGACGAACGAGGTAGTTTAGTGCCAGTCAGACCAACAGGGAAGAGTGCCAATGCTTTAATTGAGATCGATGATCACGCATTGGTTACCATGGAAACGAAGAGAAGTGACACCAAGGGGTCCTACTCTCAGCGGAATGAAATCGTCGGGCGTCAAACGGAATATAGCATATAAAGAGCGTCTTCTTAACAAACATGTTAAGACAGATTTACAGTGGTATTCTTAAAAAAAATTCCTCATATAAATATTATATGAAACCTTGGAAGGGAAAGATTTAGATAAGGAAAGATATTTTTTAGGAATACCACCTTAAGAATCTTACATTGGTATTCTTAAAAAAAAATCTTTCCATATATAAATCTTTCCCTTCCAAGGAATTATACAAGATTTATATAAGGAAATATTTTTTTTTTAAGAATACCACTGTTAGCATCACTAGTGCTAGCCAGAACAAAGACTTGTAAGCGTTATCTCACTGTGCTATTTTTCCTTCGACAGATTTCGGAAAGGAATCTGAGTATATGCTGGAGGAAAATAATCGGATCAATTGTAGACCCTCCCCCTCCCCACCCCAACACGCACTTGGGGTGGAGATTGTACAGTTGAGTGTTGTTGGGGTGGGCATTCTACAGTTGATTATTATGCCTCGTGATATTTAACCTAACCTAATCTGACCTAACCTATCCTGACCTAACCTAGCCTGACCTAACCTATCCTGACGTAACCTAGCCTTAACTAACTTAACCCAACTTAACCTAACCTTCTATAGTTGATTATGGCTCGTGATAAATAGCCTAACCTAAATTAACCTAACCTAACCTGACCTAACCTAGCCTAACCTAACCTGACCTAACCTGACCTAACCGAACCTAGCCTAGTTTAGGGCGAAAGTGTCTACAATTGACCCAACATGTCAAATTAAATCCTTTGTAAATTGTTGAAAAAGTAGTTTACCATAGTGATCTTACGACGAAAAAAAATCTGGATGCGGGGAGTTCCTCCGATTCTTTGTAGGTTGGAGAAAAAATAGCCCAGTTTGACCGCAGCGAAGGTCAAGGTGTCCTCGTGAAGGGAATTGTTAAATTAATAATTGGGTTATGAAATTTTTTCGACCCGTCAACGCACGAAAACCATCTGGCGTGGGCACGGAAAAAAATGTAGAAATTACTTTTCGTTTTTTTTTGTTTTATTTTTAAGCAGTTATACGTTATTCTAAATCGAGATGCCTAAGCATTTTTCTTTCACATTCTGATAGAAATACATAATTTTCTGATATTTTTCCTCTATTTTGTATATTCCGAAGCCTCTTTCCCCTTTATAAGACATTTGGCTAAATCAAAATACATACATAAAAATGAAGTCAACCCATTTAGTACATAGATGAAAATTATTTTACTTTAACCTTTCAAGTCCATATTTCATAGCCTGTGTTCATACAACATAAAGTTGAGGGCCAGAGACTCACCAAACACCCCCTTGACTATCAATAGATTCCTGAAATCTTTACCAAATACCCTAAACCCGCACCAAATACCCAAAACCCTTCCCAAATACCTAATACCCTCGCCAAATATCACAGACTCAAGAAGTACCCCCCAAACCTTCACTAGATTATTAGAATTCGTTGGAAAATACCTCAAACCCTCACCAAATACCCCCAAAGCCCTCCCAAAATATCTAATACCCTCACCAAATATCACAGACTCAAAAAATACTCCCTAAACCTTCACTATATTATTAAAAATCGTTGGTAAATAACCCAAACCCTCACCAAATACCCCAACAAATTCCCGTATACTCAAAACCTTCCCCCAAATATCCCAGACCCTCGGCAAACATCCTCACAAACTTGGTACCACCTTTACAGGCAATATAGGCACTTACCATACACAACGAGGGTTGTCATATCCACGGTTGCGTTCGCAACACGAGTTTTCAAACTTTTTTTTTTCTTTTTTCTTTTTCTTTTTTTTTGGGGGGGGGAGGGGGGAAGGGAGGAGGGCCTCCCGTACAAGTGGCAGTGTGCCACTCAGCACACACTCACACTCGAGGCATAGATGTCTGGCGTAACGAAGTCCTTCAAGCTGGAAATAGACATCACCCGCATACACCTCACGCGTTCGTTCATCTCACGGCCTTCGCGTGTCGCTCACGTATCACGAGTACCTCAGGCATATCACTCACATATTTCGTGCACATCTCACGCATATCTCACGTACATCTAGCGACATATCTCACCTGCATCTCACACTCAGGGCAATTTTTCTTCTTGTTATTAACATTCCAAAGCCAGAAAGACATAGAATGCCAACGCGCCGAAGTGTTTCGGATACAAAGAACTATCTCCCTCTATATCTCTCTCTCTCTCTCTCTCTCTCTCTCTCTCTCTCTCTCTCTCTCTCTCTCTCTCTCTCTCTCTCTCTCTCTCTCTCTCTCTCTCTCTCTCTCTCTCTCTCTCTCTCTCTCTCTCTCTCTCTCTCTCTCTCTCTCTCTCTCTTTCTTTCTCTCTCTCTGTATTGGAAATTTCTAAAATTCGGAATTCTTTAGTTCTCGAAACAAAAAGAACTGAATTTTATAAAACTCTGGTGAGGAGAACGTCTTTCTAGTAGTATTTTCTTCTAGATTCCCAATAGAGAATTTTTCTAGGCAGTTCCCTTAGAATGATATAACCTGCTCGTAACCAGAATAATAGTCTTCATATGTGACATACTGTGAAAGGGATTAGTTGACCTTGATAGTTCGAAATCCCAAAATCGTACTCGAACTCGACATCGTAGAAATATCACTGAAGCTGCGATGTTTCAGCCTTGAGGTGAACCTTCAACTTATCGTCAGCCTTCACGTGGATAGAAACGCTGGTAAAAATTCAGTCTTATTATAACCAACCAATTGTGTGGAACAAACAAGATCGTTGTTTCTTGACAATATTGTGTTGTCAATGTATACATTGTATTCTTTATTATCCAAACACGATCAGTACATATTGACAAAACAATGCACAGGATAGAAATACGTCCAACAACAACAACAACAACAGAAACAACAACAACAACAACAACAACAACAACAACAACAACAACAACAACAACAACAACAACAACAACAAC
>NC_134806.1:38640023-38662523 GCF_046742065.1 Oratosquilla oratoria
AAGAACTTTGGATGGAGGAAGAGGAACAGGAAGAGGGGGAAGAGGTGGAGGAGGAGGAGGAGGTGGAGGAGGAGGAGGAGGAGGGGAAGAGGAAGCTTGCATTAAATACTCAAAAATATAAAAAAAAATCGCTTAGAATAAAGGAAATGCTGTGAAAATGACTTAAAGGAAAAAAGATACAGAACTGAAACATTGAAAGAAGATTCATTGCTTAAAGGTATAATTAATAAGGTTTAATTGAAACTTCTGCAAATTAATGAAAACGTGAAAAAAAGAGAAAACAAACGTAAAGTCGGTTATGAGTTTTGATCAATTTCGAGATCTAAAATTTCATAGTCCTGACACACACACACACACACACACACACACACACACACACACACACACACACACACACACACACACACACACACACACACACACACACACACACACACACACACACACACACACACACCACTACGCCATTACGGCGGTCCGGGTTTGAATCCCGCCCAGGTCTGAAATAATTTCAACATCGCTGCGCTGCGAATCGTTACTCCAACTCTCGTGGACGGGAAGTCGGGTGTGTGTGTGCGTGTAAGGTCACAGCATTTACCCATAGATCGGCCATTATGAGCCCTGAGCTCATCTATGACCGCGAGTCCAACACGTGATCCAAGACCATGGTGAATCACGCACGCACTCGCGTGCGCACACACACACACGCGCGTGCACATACACACACATACACGCGCGGACACACACACAAACACACGCACACACACACAAACACATGTAAACATACACACAAACACACACATAAACACACACATATGCAAACACACACACACATGCAAACACACACACACACACACACACACACACACACACACACACACACACACACACACACACACACACACACATCATCATCATCATCACCACTAATAAGGCACCAAACACCTGGTCGCAGCAAACAAACACACCATCGTATGTGGACAACAACGCCTAGCACATTGTATGCTCAAATTAATATAGTTATAACATTTACACAAACTGTCTATTGTCAGTGTATCTCTATATCGCTGTGAACTCAATAAACCGAATATTATTTGTTATTTTTTACAAACAAACATGCTCATACACACAAACACGCTCACAGAAATATACTCTTGTATATTAAAACGCACACACATAAAGACACGCATATAAGCGCACACACACACGCATAGATATGCACACGCATACACAAATACAAATAAGCACACACGCAATAAAAACAATATATAAACACGTACACGCTTTAGCACGAACTCGCATAGGCAAGCACGCACTTACATGGGTACACATATAAACGTTTACATACATACTGTAAACACGCACACATACAAATATGTACACACACACATACACAGAAAAAAAGAGGGAGAGAGAGAGAGAGAGAGAGAGAGAGAGAGAGAGAGAGAGAGAGAGAGAGAGAGAGAGAGAGAGAGAGAGAGATACTACATCACTGCCGAAATCGGCTCGTCCAACCAACCAAACGGGGCGCATACTCGGTACTGAAGTGTCTGCACTTCAAACACTCGACGTTCGTCAGGCTGAGTAGGCCTGACTTTTTTTACGTAAAATATAACGTATTACATGACTTGTACAATAATTGGACTGCACCTGTAGCTATTATCGATATGCCCTATCTGAATAAAAGCTCCTTGTTGTCAACAAAACCTGTAGAAGAGCTTTAAAGAAACTCAGAGGTTAACCTTACTTTCAGCGTGCGGGACTTGACTCGTTTTTTTTTTTTCTTGCTAATACTCTTTTAGAAAGTAAATAACGACTGGATGACCTTGTCGTTGTTGTTCAGTCTTTGCTCCCTTCCTCAATACGGCAATGCAAAACATCAATACTCCTATATAACAATAACCACACAATTTCATTCAGCTGAAGATACCCGTCGATCGAGACCTTGTTCAGGGTCCGAGGGCCCACCCCTTGGGAACCCCATCCACGGTACGATCCGGTCTTCAGGCCGCTGGACAGATTTGGTCGGATCCGCCACATTGGATTTCTCCGGAGGCCTCAAGACCAGTAGGGGCTTCCTAAGGAGACTAAAATTGTCTGACGTTTCTCATAAAATCTCCACCGCGCTCAAGGCAAAGAAATTGTCTTTCATTTCCTGACAGATAAAATCTCCCAATTGTATATTATGTGCTATATGTAGCGAACCATAGAGAGTGAGAGGGAAAGAGATAGCTCTTCCACTGAAGAAGACGATTGGAATTTAATGAATTGTTCATATTAACAATGAGGGCAAGAAATGAAAAAAAATGAAAATGAACAAGTAAAAAGAAATAAAAAATCCCGAGAATCTCAACAAGCACCGAGGAACGAAACCATCAACGGTTGATTGCATTCTTGGAAACTGGATGCTCATTTTTTCATACACACATATATATATATATATATATATATATATATATATATATATATTATATATATATATATACATAAATATATATGCATATATATACACATATATATATATACATATATATATATATATATATATTCATATATATGCATATATACAGTATATATATATATACATATATATATGTATATATATATAATGTATATATATATATATATATATGTATATATATATATATATATATATATATATGTGTGTGTGTGTGTGTATATATATGCATATATATATATATTTATATATATGTATATATATATATTGATATATACATATATATAATATGTATATATATATATACATATATTTATGTATATATATGTATATATTAACAACAACAATGCACTTTAATTCTAAGCCATCAAAGGCCGACATGCAAAAATTGAAATGTGGTACTGCCAAGGACTCGAACCCGGCATCCTAATACACCAATATTCACTTGCGTTCAGGTTTCTTCATGCATTAATTTCTGAAAGCGAGTTTGAAAATAATGTATAATTGATATATATATAGTATATTTTGTACCATTTGACATTTTGGAAATAGACTCATCCGCTGGGATTCGAACCCTTGCCTAGGCGGCTTACGTCTTATAAGACAAAGGCCTTACCGACCATACTATCTCGACCCTACAAAACGAAACGACTTGGTTCACGGCCCAGTCGTTCCGCCGAGGGCACTGGGACAGAACATGATACGTAATGTATTTCATCAAATCCTTTATGCAGGCTAGTCTTCCGACAAGCCTGCAAATGATACAAAACACTTGTCGGAAGACTAGCCTGCATAAAGGATTTGATGAAATACATTACGTATCATGTTCTGTCCGAGTGCCCTCGGCGGAACGACTGGGCCGTGAACCAAGTCGTTTCGTTTTGTAGGGTCGAGATAGCATGGTCGGTAAGGCCTTTGTCTTATAAGACGTAAGCCGCCTAGGCAAGGGTTCGAATCCCAGCGGATGAGTCTATTTACAAAAATATAGTATATGTTTAGGGTATATCACAGGGTGATATTTCTTTGGCCCTAATTATAAGGGAAGATAGTGGAAAAGTTTGTCTTATTATTATTTACTTCAGTGAAAGTGTATGAAGTAAACACAAAGTCTCACAAATTAATTTTTGCGGTTATCTTGAAAAAATAAATGTATTATAGTATGTGTGATTCAACATCACCATGGTCTTGGATCACGTGTTGGACTCGTGATCGACAGCTATTTCTATCTCGGAAGAGAGCTCAGAGCTCATATATGACCGATCTATGGGTAGTGCTGTGACCTTACGCGTACACACACATCCAACCTTCCACCCACAAGAGTTGGAGTAACGACTCGCAGCACTGCGATACTGAAATTATTTCAGCCCTGGGCGAGATTCTAACTCGGACCTCCGTAGTGGTGGCCGCGAACGTTACCACTGTGCCGCCGAGTCATGTATGTGTGTTTGTGTGTGTGTGTGTGTGTGTGTGTGTGTGTGTGTGTTTGTGTGTGTGTGTGTATTCACTTGGTCTTTGGATCACGTGTTGGACTCGTGATCGACAGCTATTTCCCTCCTGGAAGAGAGCTCAGAGCTCGTAGGTCCGATCTATGGGTAATGCTATGACCTTGCACACACACACACACCCCAACTCCCCGCCCACGAGAGTTGGAGTAACACCCCTCAGCGCTGCGATACTGATATTATTTCAGCCCCGGGCGAGGATCGAACCCGGACCTCCGTAGTGGCAGTCCAGAGCTCTAACCACAGCGCCATGAGAGGTGTGTGTGTGTGTGTGTGTGTGTGTGTGTGTGTGTGTGTGTGTGTGTGTGTGTGTGTGTGTGTGTGTGTGTGTGTGTGTGTGTGTGTGTGTGTGTGTGTGTGTGTGTGTGTGTGTGTGTGTGTGTGTGTGTGTGTGTGTGTGTGTGTGTGTGTGTGTGTGTGTAAGTACGTAAGTGTATCCGTGTGTGATTGTTTGTGGGTGTGAGGTGAGTGTGGATGTGGATGAGTGGTTGTATGTATATGTATATATGTGTATGTGCATGTATATATATATATATATATATATATATATACGAGGTCTGCTAGAAAAGTATCAGACTTTATTTTTATTTATTTATTTTATTTATTTATTTTCATTTCATTTATTTATTTTATCTTTTTTTTTTCAAAAACCCGATGGATTTGAAGCAAGCGCGCTTGCATGAGCCGACCTTGAACCTTCGTGCGCATGCGTGAATTGTTGCCTGGCTGTCGATAGTGTCCGTTGCTAGCAAGCACCATTTGCGTGAGGTAATGTATGCTCTCGGCGGTGCTTCATTGCATGAAGGTGAAGATTTGGCCATGAAGAGAGTGGCGGCGAAATTCGTGCCGAATCTGCTGACGGTGGAGCAAAAGCAACTTCATGTTGAAGTCTCACAGGACATGCTGGACTCCACAAACAGTGACCCCGACTTCATGAATACCATAATCACTGGTGACGAGTCCTGGGTGTATGGGTACGACCCGGAAACCAAATCCCAGTCATTTTCCTTGCAATGAAAACCCGCCGAGAGCACTACATATTACCTCACGTAAATGCTGCTTGCCAGCAATTGACGCTATCGACAGTCAGGAAAAAATTCACGCATGCGCACGAAGGTTCAAGGTCAGCTCATGCAAGCGCGCTTGATTCAAATTCATTAGGTTTATGCAAAAAAAAAAAGAATAAATAAAATCGGATACTTTTCTAACAGACCTCGTGTGTATATATATATATATATTATATATATATATATATATATATGTATATATATATGTTTGTATGTATGTATGTGTGGTGTAAATTTATGCATTCTATCACAATTTGCTCTTTGTTCTAAACTAAAAGACATAAATTTGTAACACTGAACCTGAATCTTGAACTGTTTAGAACACTTATATCAATATGATTAATATTGTATACGTAATTTAATTCAAAACTTTTTTCACTCGGCGTGGTCATAATTAGTTGCCCTACTCCCGTATTAATACAACTTTACCCTAAACAAACATTAATTTCATTATCATATGTATATACTGTTGCCCACTAATTGGAAACTATGAAAGTCAAATGTTCTCAAAATACACATGTCTTTTTTTCAAGAGTTGTTCTCAGAAATTCATATGATGGATGCAGAAGTCTTCGAACTCGCTTCGATTTCTTAAAGACTCTCCTATTTAGAAATTTTGTATATCGACGTCTTGATGTACTTATGCTTCATTTTTTGTTTTTTGTTTTTTTAGTGTTGAAGGAGATATTTGTATTTGTCTACTTTATATGCATGATGGCCTTTCTGAATGTGTGTGTGTGTGTGTGTGTGTGCATTTCTGAGTTTGTGTACATGCGTGTGTGTGTATGCGCGCGTGTGCGTGTGCGTGTGTGTGTGTGTGCGTGCGCGCACGCGTGCATGTTTCTATGCTTCCTAAAATTTAACCTTTTCGCTGCGATGAAATATTTAGAGATTTTATTCTTGCTAATTTAAGGCGATATCATAGTTTATATATATGTACATATATATAATATATATATATATATATATATATATATATATATATGTATGTATGTACGTACGCATGTACAAAAATATGCACCATATACACACGACAGATGTACCCATGAAAGGGAATCACCAACCAACCCATGTATTTGTATATATACACGCATGTATATGTATATATATATATATTATATATATATATACATATATATATATAATATATATAAATATATATATATGTATGTATTCATATGTATATATATGTGTGTGTGTGTGTGTGTGTGTGTGTGTGTGTGTGTGTGTGTGTGTGTAGGTGTGTGTGTGTGTGATTCACCATGGTCTTGGATCACGTGTTGGACTCGTGATCAACATTATTAACCTTCCAGATGAGAGCTCAGAGCTCGTATAACCGATCTATGGGTAATACTATGACCTTACGCGCATCCCCCCCCCAACTCCCCGCCCACGAGAGTTGGAGTAACACCCCGCAGCGCAGCGATACTGAAATTATTTCAACCCTGGGCGGGAGTCGAACCCGGACCGCCGTAGTGGCAGGCGAGAACTCTAACCACCGCGCCACGAGGTGTGTGTGTGTGTGTGTGTGTGTGTGTGTGTGTGTGTGTGTGTGTGTGTGTGTGTGTGTGTGTGTGTGTGTGTGTGTGTGTGTGTGTGTGTGTGTGCGTGCGTGTGCGTGTGTGTGTAGTGGACAAGAAAACCGCCACCATATTTGTTAAAGGTAACTAAATGGGGTGGAGAGATGGAACTAAATCTTCTTATTTCCATTTCTTCCCACGAAGATTCAGTGTAAAAGAGGTTCTGGAAGAAGCCTTATCATTGGTTAGGAACAAAAGTAAAAAGGTGAACATTCGGTTGTTTATGAGGAGAAATATGAGTGTGTTAGTGTTGAGTGAAACAAAGTTGAAAGGGGAAGGTGGGTTAAGTTTTGGAGTGACCGTCTACAAGAGCAGCTTTGGAAGGATAATCAGGAATCAGGGAGGAAAGAGGGGTTAGGTATACTGTATATGATTACCAAGAATAGGAAAGAAACGTTGGATATTCTGTATTCTCCTTTACAGATGTGGTACTAATGATTACAGGAAAGGTCGTAAGCAGAAAGGTTTTATATAATACTATTGAGGATTTATAAAATTGGTTTTAGAGTATGGGCACGGAAGGTACGTTTCTGTACCTAAATTGACCACCCCACCGAGGTTGATTATTGTTGTTATGGGCTTTAGTTTACAATTGCTTCTATCATTGTGTAAAATCTCGCGCCTCTGCCATGTGTTATGAGGGATCTTGGAGACGAAAGTAGTCTGTACTTGACCGCAAATCAGAAAAATACTGCTTCATAGATTCCCAGTCAGCAGCATTAAGCCCTAAAAGCACACAAATGGGTATATCTTGGATCAATAGTTAAATGATAGGTAATGTGAGAGAAATATTACAAGATGAGGCACCAAACAGAGAGGCATTATTGACAAAATACGTAGGATGAAAGTCAAGGATAAGTCTAGAACCTTGGGTCTCTTTAAGACGGTCAAGTATACGGTTAGAATGTTGACCTGGTAATTCCATGTCATTTGAATTGGAGGATGGTTTACTGGCTGGATCAGTAAAAGAGGAGAAAACTGAGACTGTTGGTGAACATCGAAATATCCTGATGTAGAGGTTACACAGAAAGTAGATAAAACGTTTTACATCGAGAAAGTTAGGTAATCGAATAACTCTAGACAGTCTTTGGAGTTAGGCGAGGTATATAGAGCACATAGAGGTATCTAGTGGAAGATTGTGAACTTACTTTGAACCAGATGGCCGGGTAAAAAAATTACTTGAGTTTGATTACACGGTAGGCAACAAAATCATTACGCATACACAATCGCCAACTTTGGATCAGAAATTACTGTAGAGAGTGACAGCTTGAGTTCCAATGAGAAATAGATGTGTGTATGTGCTTGAGTCTGTGGACTGTATACTTGTATATGTATATATATGTATCTAAGTGTGTATTTGTGTGTGTGTGTGTGTGTGTGTGTGTGTGTGTGTGTGTGTGTGTGTGTGTGTGTGTGTGTGTGTGTGTGTGTGTGTGTGTGTGTGTGTGTGTGTGTGTGTGTGTGTGTGTGTGTGTGTGTGTGTGTGTGTGTGTGTGTGTGTGTGTGTGTGTGTGTGTGTGTGTGTGTGTGTGTCCCCTTTGTAGTTTGCGTCCAAGTGGTCGTACATACATCTGTAAATACAATAAGTGTTTGTACCTTATACCTTTGTGTCTTACATCTCATATCGAGGTAACTGGTAGCGACTTTGTCTTCTTATACGATTCATTTGTTATATTAAGGTAAGACAAGTTATAGATGTTTGTAGTTGAGTACTCTGTATGTAGTGCTGTACAGATTTTGTTTATGCTTAATCAAGAGTAAGATTTTCTTACAAATACATCGGACTTGGATTTTACATCTTTTTAATAGCTCGATTTTTTGCATAATTAATTTCTTCATAAAGTAACTCATGTGTTTATATTTTTGTCATAAATGATTATGCAGCCTCCACCCCCTCTTCTCAAGAACCGCATTCTGATAACAGTTCATTTGTTATACTCGTATAGCATCTTTGATATCAGTGTATTTCCTTCATGACTGCCTGACTATATTTGCATATTTAGATGAAAGAAAATTCCCAATTATATATTTCCTTAATAGAATAATGATGATTCCCATTTCTTGGAAATAACTTTAAAGCAATGAATGTATGTATGAATACAAATTAATCTATTGATTGATATCAGTGGAGATGAAATCGGTATTTGCTTCATTTGCACGTGGGCACGCGTTTGTACACACACACGTACACACACACACACACACACACACACATATATATATGCATACACACACATACATGCATACACACAAGCACACACACACATACATACATACACACACACACACACACATACACACACACACACACACACACACACACACACACACACACACACACACACACACACACACACACACACACACGATCAGAAACAAGGTAGTGATTGCGGGCAATTCATAAGGTAAGCAATATTAGTCTCATCCAAAGACAAGAGTGTCAGCAACGAATAGAATATCAAAGCGAGTACTGGAAAATATGGAGAGGACTCAAAATGAAACGAAAGCACTCAAGAAACAGATAATTGAACAAACAATTAAAATGAATTGTTTGAAAAATAATTCAAGGTGACAAGGGATGATAATATGAAGAAATCATATAAAAGAGAATTTGAGGAGGTAAAGGGTGATTGCAATAACTTAAAAGAAGAGAAATATAATTTGGAAGACATTGTGAAGCAAAGCAAGAAGAAGATTAGGGGAACTGGGTAAACTAGTAGAGAAATCAAACACTGACAGAACAGGTGGTCAGAGTTATAAGAACAAATCCAGTTAAGAAAGTTTATGAAACAACAAATAGAAGAAAATGAAAATTACAAAGGATTGCAAAGGATTACAAAGGCGGAGCATGCTGACAGGAGACCTTTTGGTCCATATCTAGGTCGAATGCGAAAAAAATAATGAATAAATAAAAACTATAATAATGTAAATAACAAATAAAATATATAGATTAATGCATATGTATGGTTAAATAATAAACAAACAGGTAAATAGAAAATAATAATAAATTGACATATAACTAATAATAAATGAGAATCAAACAGACAAATGATATCAAAACAAAAACAAATAATATGAAATAAATGATAATCATTACAGCATCTTGCTTGGGTGTTTATGTAAATGATTCTTAAAGCTTCGAACTGAACTACATTGCACTGCCTCTGCAGGAAGTTGAAGGAGATGATAAGGGTACTTAAACGTAGAGAAATGTTGATAAAAGAATTAGTGATGATATGGTTTAACGTCACAAACTCCCCCCTATCGGAAGGCTAGAACTGTGCCCCTTACAGAGGATTTTGTAGCGTGGAATTCAATGAGTCATGCCCTTTTGTTCAACTTCGCCGGTGGCAGGGTTCGAACAGCCATCCCCTCAACCTTCGCCGTAAGTAACAACGCTGTAACCCGCTAGGCCAGCGAGCTTCCCTAAGGAAGTAATAGACGAACAAAAATATATTCACAGGATGTGAAGAAGAACATTTACATGGAAGAAATGAAATAGAACAAAAGAAGTAATACGAGCAATAATGAACAATCGGAAAGACATACATGAAGAAACTTAATTATTCATGTTAGGCAAATATGTATTATGTGCAAAACTAACGAAAGTAAAATTCAAATCTCAAGACATGGGGTAAATGCATTTATGAATAAGAAATGGAAAGTATCAAGAATATACAAATTCAAGAATGTTTGGGTAAAGAGGAATGCAACAGAGGAAGATAGAAAAAAGAAAATTGGTAAAAGAAAGTAAATTAGGAACTAACTGGAAAGGATAGAATTGTATTGGAGAGTCATAGATAAGAAAATGAGGATGTGGTTCCTAAAACATTATCCAGGGAAAAAAAAAGAATTAAAACTATTATAATTTGCTTAACCAATTATAAATGGACTGATGACAGCTAAATTAGAAATGGAGAACAATCTAAAAAAGAAAGAATCAAATCTAATGTGATCTCCCGTAACAAAACCCAATGAAAATATTACCCATATGAGTTAGGGAAAATATAACATGGAGAGGGATGGAAGAGGACAGATGAAAGATGGTATGATGATAACAATGGAATCACCTGAGATAATTTAATTACTCGATAAACAGGAAGTGTAAAAAGGTGTTGATGTGATCTCATATTGGATCTTGAAAAAGTGTATAGCACAGGTAATTGGTAAAATACATCAATTGATTGCTTGTTTTCTGGGAGAGAGGAAGGTGACATTAGAATTAAGATCTCCAAATCTAGCACTAACATTCAAAGGATGGAACAGGGAGATACTGCTGAATTATAGACCAGTATTTTTTACCAATACCATACCTAAAATGTATAAAAAAAAATGTAAGGGATAGATTAATGAAATGCTAATAGGAGAAAGAATCTTGATTGAAATTTTATTTGGATTTAGAAAAGGAAAGACGTGTGAAACCAGTCTTCTAATTTCTACTCGAGAGTGATATACTGCTTGAAATAGAAGGTTGGATGGATTGTCACTGTATACATGGATCTGAAAAAAAATCCATAAAATGTCGCACAAAATATATTAATCAAGTAAGAAAACGTAGGCCTTAAATGGTGTACACTGAAATGGAGAGAAGCGTGGTACCACAGGGTTCAGTTTTGGCACCTTTAATGTTCTTACTATATATCAATGATATGATTAATGGAATAGGTATCCCTACAAAATTATTTCCGGATGATCCTAAGATCATGAAGAAAGTGAAAAACAAAGAGGAAGAACATGAATTGGGAAACTTACAGTAGATAAGGTTTATGAGTGAGTGGAAGTTGAACTTCAGTACAGGCATGTAAAATCCAAACCTTAAAATTGGGTCAGATGAATTGATAGCAAAGGCAAAGGAGAAAAAGGATTTAGAGATTTTAATCAGGGATGATTTGTCACCAGAAATGCACATAAAAAGTACAACAGATGAGACATACTTTGCTGAAGAAGATAACAGTGGCGTTTCATTACATGGATAAGGCCCAGATGAAAAAGGTAGTTGGAAGTCTGATTAACCCCAGACTGAAATATGCAGCAATGATGTGGCCATCAACATAAAGAAATCCATAAAAAAATAGTAAAAAATACAAAATGCCAGAACGAAGATTATCCCAAACCTGAATGATAAGACCACAGAACTGAGAAAACTGAGACTTTCCACACTAGAAAAGTGAGGAAAGAGAAGTTACATG
Source organism: Oratosquilla oratoria (assembly GCF_046742065.1). Lineage (NCBI taxonomy): Eukaryota > Metazoa > Arthropoda > Malacostraca > Stomatopoda > Squillidae > Oratosquilla > Oratosquilla oratoria. Next base: position 38,651,820 of record NC_134806.1, read on the forward strand.
ATAGCGACATTTGTATCAGAAAAAGATGACTATGAGTAGACGTATGTGTGGGTGAATGTGTATTCATCCAATTCCCAGCAGTGACTGTTACCTGCCCCAATAGTCCAAGTGCATAGACTAAAGATAAAGGCTTTGGTCACAGCTACGAACTCGTATGCGCCTCTTGGCGTAGTTCCCTCACCTTTGCCATTATCTTTGGTGACAACTGCTTCCTCGCTGTCTTTTCCCCATAGGTTATTACATCCTGTGCTTAGTGGTCTGTTGTCCTTTTTTTTTTTTTTTTTTTTTTTCATCTCTTTCAGAAGTAGTAATGGCAAAAGAAATCTGCCTGTGTGCCTGTGTACATGACTTTAGTTATCCTAATTTAGTTTTAGTCGTTAATGAATATTTCTTAAGGCACCACTTAGGCATGTGTAGGGCAGATCCTTGTAATGAAGAAAATTTCCTTTTCAACTTCTTTTGTCATTTAACTTTCTGACAGGTTGAGCCTTAAGCCCCGTCCAAGATGAGCATTATACAGTGTCTGCAGACATGAGCGAGAATATTGTGCTCAGTGAAGGACTTGGAGCCTTTGTCTGCTGAAGGAAACCACCAAAGTGTTCTTCGTGTTTGGCTTCTATAGAGAGAGAGGCGGCAAGTTCATCACTGAACAATATCCTCGCTCATGTCAGCGTAGCTTTACTCTGTCTAAGGTTTTATCTTTGGCTGACGGAACTTTATGGAAATTTGGTACTTGACAACCTAAGCTGACAACACGTTCTCTCCTCTCATTGGCTGTAATAGTCTCTTCTTACTAATGAAAGAAAACACTGAGAGGTTGTTTCTTCAAAGTCTTTGAAAATTCTCCATCTCGATTTCTTGGATTGTTGTGTCTGTTGTGCAGGTTGCGATTGGGTGTCATTAAACGCATACCAGTACCTACTTAGGAAAGAGAGAAGGATCAGAGAGATGATATGTATATATACATGTGATAAAAGAGAGATGAAAAGAGAGAATCACACAGTAAGGGAGGGAAAATATGTGATCGTTGTTTTAATTTTTCTGTCCCACACATCTCTATTGATTCTTTTCTAGTGCGTGAAAATGTTGAATGTTTGCTTGCCTACGTGTTGTGTGTGTGCGTCTTTCTGTTCGACAAAGATCCCCCAAAAGAATAAACAACAATAAAAAATCTTGCTTTGATTGCAAATCAAATTTATTCCTTAAAGGTCTTAGAGCAATGTATTCGAAATGCAGTGGTACATATTTGCAGTACATTGGATTTAACTGAGAACACGTAATAATTTACTTATGAATAAAATCTCATCATTTGAAAAAGAAAAAAAAAATATTAACCCGTAGAGCAAAGAACAAGAGCTCTGGATTTGCCTTTTTTCGCCCCTGGTAGCCGTCGACGAACAGAAAATGGATGTAATCGGGTTACGGCGGGAAAAAAGCGGTTAAATAACGGCTAAATTCGAAAATGCTGAGCCGAAAACACTTTGCTTGTCAGTTACCGCGGGAAAAAACAAAAACTGTCCGGAAAAAAACGGGAGAATTTGCATCTAAATGAATCGATTAACAGCCATTATGATTGTGAGCACTGGTTTGTGGCATTGCTTCCGTAAGTTAGATTGATTAACCACTCCTCTGTGTATAGAGAAACTTTCCTCGGTTAACTAAAATCGTGGGGAATGTTGCAGAGCTTAGCTGAGTATGCAAAGAATTGGTTAGACTTTTTATCTCCGTAGTTCAAACGGTGAGGTTCTTGTGTGGGGTGAGCGGTTCTTATCGACACCAGACTCGCCGTGGGGTTAACGGAGTCTTGCGTCAACGAGGAATATGATTCCGACCACTTTCCACCTTTGTTGCTGATTTGTCCAGTGTTTCTCCCTCTCTCTCTCTCTCTCTCTCTATATATATATATATTCATATTTGTGCGTGTGTATGTGTGTGTGTGTGTGTGTGTGTGTGTGTGTGTGTGTGTGTGTGTGTGTGTGTGTGTGTGTGTGTGTGTGTGTGTGTGTGTGTGTGCGTGTGCGTGTGTGTGTGTCTGTGTGTGATTCACCATTTTCTTGGATCACGTGTTGGACTCGTGATCGACAGCTACTTCTCTCCTGGAAGAGAGCTTAGAGCTCATATATGACCGATCTATGGGTAATGCTGTGACCATATGTGCACACAAACACCCAACTCCCCGTCCACGAGAGTTGGAGTAAAGACTCGCGGCGCAGCGATACTGAAATTATTTCAGCCCTAGGCGGGATTCGAACACGGACCGCCATAGGAGCGGCCGGGAACTCTACCACCGCGCCATCGAGTGGTGTGTGTGTGTGTGTGTGTGTGTGTGTGTGTGTGTGTGTGTGTGTGTGTGTGTGTGTGTGTGTGTGTGTGTGTGTGTGTGTGTGTGTCTAATGTATATAATACATACTAAAAGGCTTCCTTTTTCCCCTTTATAAAACGTATGGCTCAGGCAAAACATAAACACACCCTACACACATCCAACACCCATTCGTCGCCCCCTCCCATCTTAGCGCCTCGAGGGTGAGGGGTTGTCCGTCCCCACCACACCATCTGTATCAAAGTCAATGCAGAGGGAAAGTAGACCTTCCATAGCCAAGACGCGACAGACGAATGTGGTTCACCTCCAAGGCTTCATTAGACAGGATGATCATACCTTCGGGCCACGTCAACTCGTCGTCCAATTACAACCATTCCCTGTGCATCTACCTCATTCTCTTTTTTTCCTCTCAAGTTCATTCCATGCTTTTCACGCTCTTTCTTTTTTTTACTCAATTCTTCTATGTGCCCGAACTATCTCAACACTCTTTGATCTGCCCAATCCAACAGTTGTCTTTCCATCGCGCTCTCTGCCTCACCTCCAGGATTTCGCTTAATTTATCTTCGTGATACCTACCGTACTTCTCAAACACTTCATCTTAAACAAAAACATTAAATTCTTTTCCTTTCACACGCCTTCAGGTTCCGAGTCTCAGCTCCATACAGTACCGTGTTACAAGCATTTTTATTTATTTTTTTTTTTTGGGGGGGGGGGAGGGGGAGGGGGCTCCTTCATCCCTAGATATCCATTTATGGTGAAACATCCCACCCTCCCCAGACGTTTATTTGCCTCCTTATTTCACCTCCATCTCCATTCCTCTGTTCGCTGCCAAGTGTGACCCCATATATATTACTCTACTTTCTCTACTCTCTCACCCCATGAAATCACCTCCAGGCCGCCATCAGTATCTCTCATTATATATCTTATCACTTTTTGCCCACATTTAATTTCAGCTTTCTTCTTTTATAAGCCCTCACAAAATCTGCCACTAACTCGTCATTCTCATACTCGACCACAAACGCAGTGTCATAAGAAAATAAGAATAAAGGAGATTGCAAGATACCATAAAGCCTACATTAGGCAGTTCCATCCCCATGAGCACCTATCATGCCCATCTATAAAGTTATCTAACCTTCTCGTAAAACAATCAATAGTTTCAGCACTCACCAAATGGTTAAGCCATTTCGCTGACCACTCTATTAGTAAACTAATCCTTGCCTATTTCCTTCTTAATTTAAATTTGTCCAATTTAAATCCATTACCGCGAGTCCTACCCTGTTGTCTTAATATGGTGACCCTGTCTGCATCACTCTTGTTAAAACCTTGAACCACTTAAACACTATTAAATCACCCTGCACTCTTCGTCTTTCCAGAGAGTGTAAATTAAGGTGCCTAAGTCCTCGTAAGCTGAATTTCTGGTCATTCTCCTCTATACTGATTATAGTCAAGAATGGGTCTAAGGCCAGATAGAATTTGATAACTACCTCTGCACTTTATTTCTAGCCGTATGGGTCTAAGGCCAGATAGAATTTGATAACTACCTCTGCACTTTTATATCTAGCCGTCTTAGCAATGAAACCTAATGCTCTGTGATCTCTATTCCTGACATTAATGCACTGTTTCCTGGATTTAAGGTCAGGACTCACCGACACTTCTAAGTCTCTCTCACACTCATTTTTCCTAAAAATGTGTTATCGAAGCTATATCTGCCTTCTGGGTTGTGTAAACTTATATCCAACACATTGCACTTTGAGATATTGAAGTCCATTTCCCATTTCACCGACCATGTGAACATTTTATTAAGATCTCCCTGAAGTATCCTGGCGTCTTCTCCTGACATAATTTGGGTTCCTATTTTAGTGCCATCCGCAAACTTACTAACATCACTAATAACTTCATTGTTCAAGTGGTTATATACATAATGAAGAATAAGGGACCCAAAACCGAGCCCTGGGGAACTCCAGTAGTAATACCATTTGGATTGTACACCGTTAATGGTGATCTACTGTTTTCTGTCACTGATCCATGTTCTAATCCATTCAAACACTTTTCCCCCTATGCCTTGGGCTTTAACTCTATTTAGTAGTCTCTGGCTGGGCACCTTGCCAAACGTTTTGCTAAAATCAAGGTAAATAACATCGCAGCTATCATTGTTCTCTGATGCCTTGTAAACATTAGTGTAAAAAGATAGAATATTAGTTACACATGACTTACCTTGGTGAACCCATGTTGAGTCACGATTCAAATTATATCTCTCGATATGATCTCTGATTCTATTAGCTGTTGTTGATTCTAACATTTTACCTATAGCCGACGTCAAACTGATCGGCCTGTACGTATGTATAGACGATTTATTACCCTTTTTGAAAACGGGAACAACGTTTGCCTGCCCCAAAGAAATAAGCTCGAATTCAGTGTCTACTGACTTTGTAAATATTTCCGATAACTGGTCACGGATTTCAAATGTACACTCTTTAAGCACTCTCGGTAAATTTTCGCATAGACTCGGGGATTTTGTAGCTTTAAGTCTATCCATCTGTTCGACTACTTTCTTATTAATGCTGATGTTAGTTTACTTTCCGTACCCCACTGAAGATCGGGTCACAGTCGAGTACCTTATCTAACCTTTCCCTTGTAAATACCAAGAGAAAATATCTATTAAACGCCTTTCTCATATTTTCCTCCAAATCTATCAAGACATCTTCGTCGTTTTTAATTGGACCTATCCTTCCTTTACATTTTGCCTGGCAACCTTAATTTCGTAGTTACGTTTCGCTGTGTGCGTGTTCCTTTTAACCAGTCTAGCCATATCGCTATACTATCTAAAATGTATTTCCCCGTTTTTAATTCTGGCGTGAAGTCCTCTTTTTATTCCGAATTCCTTTTTCTGCCTATATATCATCCATTTGGGAGTATCAGTATTCGACATATTGTTTTGAGAAGAATAAATTTACTCAACGCGCACAAAATAAAAGCGTTTAGGTTTCTGTACATTTCACCAAAACCACTGACCCTGCTGTTGACTTCAGGCTTGTATGTGACCTGACCTTTGAATTACATACCTCCCTCCGTGACCTGACTGCGCTAATGACTTCCGGGCTGACCGTGGACCTGACCTTACTATACTTTTCATCTATACACCTGACCCTGTCATTATCATCCGGGCTGGCCTCGTATGTGTCCAATTGTCCTAAGTATTTCCTCAGTTTTTCAAAATTGGCTTTCTTAAAGTCAGGTACTAGATTGTTATTCGTACTATTCAATTCTTCTCGTGTAATATCAAATGTTATTTCTTGAAGATCACTAGAGCCTAGACTATCACCCACTTGTACGTTTCTCATTAGATCCTCATTTTAAAATAAGAGTAAGTTCAGTTTTCTCTCCCCTCGTAGAGTCGGTGATCATTTGTTTTAGGAAATTATCTTGTACCACGTCTAAACATTTTTGCTTTTCCTGATCTATTTTTTTTTTCAGTCAAAGCTTCTATAGTAAAAATATCCAATGATCACAAAAAATTTGTACTGAGACGACCTGCGAATTTCTTGAATCAGGGGCTCAGTCAGTTTACTGCTAAGGTTAGGAGGTCTGTATAGGACACCGATAACACCGTGTAACACATATTTTGTTCCTCGGTTCTAAGTGTCATTTCCTGATTTGTTGTATCCCATTATTATGAAAAATATATAATTTAATCAGAAGTTTGAATTTGTGATCAGGACTTGATATTTATATAATATAAAAAACAAACAAGTAAAAACAAATGACAGTTATAAAGCAACTTAAACGCGTCAGAAATGACTGGATTTCCTGGATTTGCGGTTGTAGTCCAGGTTGCACTCCTGCACCAGCCCCTAGATATAGTTCCCCATCATTTTCTCATTGTAGTGGCCCTGGTACCTCCATTCTATCTCCTTCACATCTTGGTGGAATCGTTCGCCTTGTTCCACTGAGTAGGCTTCCATATTGTCCTTGAATTTGTCCAGGTGAGCGTCCAGCATATGAAGTTTAAGGGACATCCTGCATCCCATGGTGCCAAAACCAGTTTTCGTTTCTGTGGTTGCCCAGGAAGCCCTTGACAACTGCTATGAAACAGTTCCATGCTGTTCTCTCAGTCCTACTGAGCTTATTGGAGAACTCGGTAGACTCAAGTACCGTCTTTATCTGAGTTCCAACAGAAATCCCACCTTGGGGAAGAACTCATGAAGGTACTTGAAAAGGGTTGATTCCTGGTTGAGAGCCTTCACGAACTGCTTCATCAACCCCAATTTAATTTGCAGTGGCGGCATGAGCACAATCCTGGGATCAATCAGTAGTTCTCATATAACGTTCCGGGTCCCAACTACAAATTGTGTTCGCTGCTCCCAGTTCTTCCTGTTGTGATGTTCATAGGTAGCTCTACAGTCCCAAAGGCAGAGGAAGCATTGGAATTTGATAAAGCCTCTTTGGAGACCAAGCAGGAAAGCCACCATCTTAAAATCTCCAATGATTTCCCAATTGTACTGATTGTATTGCAGAGCTTCCAGGAAGACTTTCAAACTGTAGTAGTCTTCCTTCAGGAAGACTGAATGGGCTAGGGGCAGCGTCGGGAATTTGTTTCCATTGTGGAGGAGGACAGCCTTCAAACTTGTGGAAGAGCTGTCAATGAAGAGCCGCCACTCCTTGGGCACAAATGTCACCCCAATAACGTCAAACAGTCCAGGCGCATCATGACAGAGGCAAAGGTCATCCCTAAGAGTGTAAAAGCCTGAGAAAGGTTCGTGCCGACTTCTCTGACTTGTCACCTGCACCTCCTTCTTGACCAAGTTTCACCACTTCATCTTGGAAATGAATAGCTCTGCATTGGACTTGGCCAGACCCATACCCCTGACCAAGTCATTTACTTCTTTCTGATTTGGCAAGTGAGGAACTTTCTCTGGTACCTCAGGCAGGTAAGCCAATTCCCCAGCATCCATCTTCATAAAAATACTTGTCTTGGACTTCACCTGGAGCAGGTGGCACTGGCACGGGATATTTGGAGCAGTGAGAAATTGGATGAATTGATGATGGGAGATCTGGGTCATGCACAGTATCAGCATTCTTTCCTTTCCGCCGCTTGCTAACATCCACCATGCAAAGGAATGCAGTTTATGGAGTGGTCTGTTGACTTTAGCCAGACCCGTGGGTTGGAGAATTTCAGGGACCTTTTTACACCTCGCAACCACCTTTTCAGAGTCTTCTTACAGTGCTCACAACAGTAGTAAGGGGCCCAGGGCTTGTCCTGGGCCCCAACTGGCATCCCGAAGTACTTCTGGTAGGCTTCACAAACCATCACCGACGTTTCCAAGGAAAACTTTTTGCTTCTCTTATTTATATAATCGTCGGGGTGCCGGTAGCACCTTGAAGCCATCTGAAAATTTAGAAATATATGCAATTAGAAAATATGGATCTTATAGATCTGAAAGTATAAATTATAAACATGTTAAATGAACATGTATAAAATAAGTAGGAAAATTCAGGCTATAGTTATCAAATTAAAAAAAAATAGTACCAAATTGCACAAATCGCCCTCGAAAATATGACACAAATTGCTTTTACTGCAGTTCTAAAACTTTATTAGGTTGAATGGTAGTGGCTACCCTAGAATTTTTACAAACCCAAACTTATAACTGTTTAATAGCATTTTTGTACTTATTTTGGACCTTTAGTAACACAAAAGTGATTACGATCCAGGAACGTTTTTTTTTTTTTTTTTTTTTTTTTGCCTATATTTTTCAACCAAATATATTCCGTGCTTTTCTCTTCCTTAATCGAATTGTTGACAATACACTAAGCTGTGTTTTTGACGTGAAGTGCTAGCCCCCCCTTCTGCCAACCCTATCCTTTTGAAACAGTTTATATCCTTCTATCTCGATTTCCTGAAGGAAATATCCGTCCACCACATTGATCCAAAATTCAGTAATAGCTATAACATCAAATCTCTCTACGCATGCTTTACCTCTCAACAAATAAATTCTATTCATTACGCTTCTGCTGTTTGTATAGTTAACGTTTAGTGTATCCTCCCTCCACCTGTTTAAATGGTTCTTTTTCACAATCCATCTCTGAGCTGTTTCTTCTGTCTAACCTATGTTCCGTTACTTCACCCCTCCCGACTTCCACATAATCTACCCGAAATAAAGATTCACAAACAAAAATTTCCTCTACCTCCCTCCCTTTTCTTCTTTATCCACTTAACCTCCACTCTCAGTTTTCCTTCCACCAATAACAAGACAAACTACCATCCTATCCACTGAATATATTTACCTTCAAAACACTTTCAATTCTCTTTCTGGGCACCACTACATAACCCATTAATGCCATCTTAATTATCCTCCTGCCTACCACCCTATGTTTATCATTATTTCCCTTTCAATACACATCCTTAACATCTTTTCTTCACTATTGTTCCTGCCACCTCGTACCTCCCTCAACATCACTATGTTCACCATCAAAATACTTATTTTTCTTATCCTCGTTTTTCTCACTCAAGGCCACATGCGCTCGCGTATGCCTGTATCTAACATTCCAGTCTCACGTTTGCTCCCCACGTCATCCTTGATGATAATTCTCCATGTTATACTACTCGTATTTACCTTCTCGTCATTTACCAGCAATACCACTCCTTCCACCCTTACTCTCCGTGACATCCCACACCATACGCTTCCTAAGTCCAAATCACATTTCCCTTTGACTTTCGTTTCATTCAACGCCAATACGTCCATCTTTCTTCTCACAAACATACCAACTCCAACTCTGTTTTCCAACTCCAAATCACCGTTTCCTTTCACTTTCGTTTCATTCAACGCTAACACTTCCATCTTTCTTTTCGATAACATACAACCAATCTCCCCTTTTGCTTTTACCTGTATTACATCTGCGTTTGTTCAGTGGCCCAATTGATATGGTGCTTGTTGGAATCTTCTAAAACACTCTTATGCCCTGACTCTTCGCATAAAAAACTAAAACGATGATGATGATGATAATTATTATTATTATTATTAATTATTAGTTATTCATTATTAATTATTAATCAATTATTAATTATTGATTATTAATTATTAATTATTATTGCTGTTATTGTTGTTTGTGTATTTATCTATTTGTAGCACACAGGAAGAGAGCAACGTTCGTAGAGTCCTGTCTCTTATTTTTTGGTGTGTGTGTGTGTGTGTGTGTGTGTGTGTGTGTGTGTGTGTGTGTGTGTGTGTGTGTGTGTGTGTGTGTGTGTGTGTGTGTGTGTGTGTGTGTGCGCGGATATTACATAAAAAAGTAATGGCAAAAGTTTTAAGAGTCCATTTGGGAGTATAAAGGAATGTTTTCATGGAACTTTTTGTTTTACTGCTATCGAACTTTGCAGAGACAGAGAGGAAGTAATATATTTACTGTTTATATTGCGCTAATTAGGAAAACAGGAATTTATTGTAATTCCTGGGAAACACTAGTACATTACTCCCTTTTATGTTGAATACTAAAACTCTCCCATTAGAAGATGAAGACATTTTTAATGCATCATTTGTACATAGTGAATGGTGAAGATATGATGTACTCTGAAGTAGAAATGATATAAAGGATGAAGATGGATAATATAATAAATATATCTTAATCCATTTACAACCAAAGAGTGTCACGCGGAAAAGTTCTGATCGACGCTACTTTTCTCACAACGTCAATGTGATTTGTTTTTATCGAATAGGATTCAGCTTCCAGTTAGGTAATTTTCTTGAATAGATGAAGAAAATTGTCAAACAGACAACTTGAATTTTGTATAATGAAAAAATTTGGGTGGGCCATAATTGTTGCTTGTGGCTGTACACGAATTAGATAAGCTGGCAACAGCGAGACTGAGAAGGAGAGAACCACTGGACAAGGATAGGATTCACTGAGATAGTCTATAACCCTTTGGCTACTGAAGTGTTGCCTCATATATGGATAGAACCGCCTGAGGGTAATCAAAATAAGTGCCACCACGAACAGTGGAAGGTAAGGACCATACACAAGGAGACGCTGAGTAGCTGCGACCAGAGCCGTCGCCTTTATCCCTATTATACACTTTAGTGACTGTTGGGGGAAGGTAATAACAGTCACTGCTGGGAATCGGAAAGGAGTGTGGGATTTAAACCCGCAACTGAGCGAATGCGAGAGTTACACGCTCAAGTGTAAGTAACATACCTAGAGAAGTTTGTAGGAGTGACGTCGCATAGGTTGGCGCAGTATTACAATTTGTGGAGGAGGCTAGGAGAGGCCTTTGTTCAGCAGTGGATTCTGATTAGCTGATGACTGATTCGTCAGTAAGGTTTACGTGATATAGAACGAACAAAATTCCAAAATTTCTTGAAGAAAAAAAGATGTATATAAAAAAGTGTGCC
>NC_134806.1:38670023-38675023 GCF_046742065.1 Oratosquilla oratoria
CTGCACACTGAGACTGTATTACGCATGCTGATCTTGCCAATACTGCAATCATGCTGATGGTGCATGACCCTGAAGCATGAATACACTGTATGTGCAGATATGCTGCGGAAGTACAGAACCATGAAGTACTGGAACATACTATGTGTTTGGCAATGCTGTATAGCTGCCCTGCAATTATGCTACATTAACGCTTACCTTGCAATTATACTGAGCTGAAGTCGTGGGGAGGGGTGTAGCATGTCAGCATTACACGTCGATATTACGAAGTAGCTTAGATTAATGGTGGCATTAAGTAAGAAATATTGACTCTAAATACTTAACGCATTCGCTATGAAAAGGGCAGATTTAATATAACTGGATGAAATCTTTTAGCGGCGCCTAGAATAAAACACAGTGAAAATATTGCGTTTTATAGAATATATATATATATATATATATATATATATATATATATATATATATATATATATATATACTATATTATGACAAATAAGACTGAAGGTGGAGGTAGCAGACGAGGAGTAATGGGAGAATTTTATGCTTTAACGTTTCGACCCGCAGGGTCTTGATCACAAAGCTTTGTGAACAAGACCCTACGGGTCGTAACGGTAAAGCATAGAATTCTCCCATTACTCCTCGTCTGCTTCCTTCACCTTCAGTCCTATATATATATATATATATATATATATATATATATATGTGTGTGTGTGTGTGTGTGTGTGTGTGTGTGTGTGTGTGTGTGTGTGTGTGTGTGTGTGTGTGTGTGTGTGTGTGTGTGTGTGTGTGTGTGTGTGTGTACACACCCACTTCCAATCCAGTTGTAAGGATTTACGAGTATATGGGTGACAAATCATCATTTAGTAACAAATAGAAACAAGACTTTTTATTTTTGATAAAGGAATACGACAGTTTTCTGCGTCCGTTTTATCAACTACCGTGTCTGCACCTCCAGAAAGTGTCCTTTTTTTAGGGGGGGGGGAAGAGGAGGGGGAGGGAGAGGGGGGAGTATCACGTGAAATATTACCATCCTTACGTCAAGATGACCAAATGTTTTATGTACAGGACTTTACTGTATATAGTCAAGGAAGAGAGTTCCTCCTTATCTTCTGGAAAACAAAATATCCTGACCTTCCTCACATGAGGGCTGGTTGCTTATTTTGCTATTTTTTGCTCTCTTTTTTTTTTTTTCTTTCTTTTTTGGCAGCTACGTTTGCACTGCCTATTGTAGTGTGGTAGTGCCATTGTAGAGTGCCAATTGCTGCTTCAGATAGTTTTTGATCTGGACCTTTGTCATCCAACACCAATTAACCACCTCTACATGTAAACACCATTTGATATGTCTCCCCTAGTTTTATATTTTTACGATTTTTTATTATTATTTCGTTGTTACCCGCTCAACTTCTGGTTCATTATTTTGAACTTATTGGGTCACATCCACACGAACTTCTGTGAGATTCGGTTTTTTTTTTTTCCGAGATTGGAAATGCTGGAGATTGGTATGCCTGCTTTCGTTTCCTTCAACTTTTCCTATTACCGTAATCATTACTATTATTGTTATTATTATTATCATTATCATTATTATTATTATCATTATTATTATTATTATTTTCATTATTATTATTATTATTTTTATTATTTCTATTCTTTCTATTTGTATTACTATTATTATCATTATTATTGTTATTTTACTATTTTATCATTTTCATTATTATCATTATTATTATTATTATTATTATCATTATTATTATTATTATTATTTTTATTATTCTATTATTATTGTTTTATCATCATTATTATTATTATTATAATTATTGTTATTTTATTTTAATTTCATTTCATTTAATTTCATTTAATTTTATTTCATTTTATTTCATTTTATTTCATTTTATTTAATTTTATTTCATTATTTCATTCTATTTCATTCTATTTCATTTTATCATTATTATTACTATTATTATTATTATTATTATTATTATTATTATTACTATTATTATTATTATTATTATTATTATTATTATTATTATTAGTGCATCATTGTAATCATTATTATTAATTAGATTTTATCTAACTGCCTCGCGTTCTTTTTCGTTCAGTTATACAGGAGAGATCCTCAACATGTGCTAGTAAGTATGTGCTTAGCAAAGCAGCATGGCATGCTGGCCTGTAGTAGGATGCTGCTCATGCTGCTACTGCTGCTGCTGCTGATGCTGCTGTAATGGAGCTGTTGCAGCTTGATGTACGCCTTAAATAGAAACAGTTCACACAGACTTGTACAACAGTATAGACTTACACGCACTCAACTAGCAACTTTTTTACATGTTTGCTTGTTCACACGTTTCAAACACTCGATAGATGGTACTTGTTTAAACACATTGATTAGTCTCTGAACATTCACTAGGTAATAGGTGTTGAACAAGTGTTAAGATTTCCAATCCTTTGCTAGCCTCGAACACTCGCTAGCATAGTTCTGGAACTCGCTAGCACATAGTTTTTCGATCACAGTAGCACCTAGCGTTGTAAGACTAGGTATCACATCGTCTTTGAGTACTCACTAGTGCAGTTTCGTATCATACATACGATCACAAAGTTAGCACAACTGTTTAGTACTTAGTCGTTGATCACAAGTTCGTTTAGTCCCGGCACTTCAAAAAAACTCATATTTTTTCATAATGTTTTACTTCGGTCTTGCTTTTCTTCTTGTTCATACTAAGATGAAAAGATGAACAGTGAACGTTGTATTATGCAAGGCGACACGCTTAGACTCCGCCTACTTGCGACTCTGCCACATAAGCTTTATGATACGAAAATTAACTCTAATAACATTAATGTTCCCAATCACGTGGACAAAGTCGGCAAGCTTTACGATTTTGTTCAGGTTAACGTTACACGATTTAATTCTTTTCAGAGAAATGTTCTGTTAATTCTTTGCTGGCTGCGGGGGCGAAGTAAGATTTTTAATTAATATGCTGACTGATATTCGATGACTAAGTTCATCAATGATCCCTGGTCACCATGGGTTAAGCGTCGACACAAACAACTCTTGTGCAAATAATTGACACAAACAAGCGCTAATACAAAAAAAAATCCCCCATTGAGAAATTATGATTTGGACATTTTCTATATTAGGAACAAGAAAGAACGTAAATAAATAGATAAATGTATTTGTATATTTAAAAAAATGCTACAGATATTCGGATTTCTTTTTTAATTTGTTCCGAATGTTAGAGATTTATGAACCCTAGAGAATCCCAATTACAGACAGATTTCTGCAGTACCGCAGTTAGTTAACGATCAAAGGCCTTCCCATCAGAACAGCCCAAAGCCAGAGAATCTCAAATCCACATTGCAGGGAAGTTAGCGGTTCCACCTCAGCTGAATTAAATCGCATGACGGCAGCCAGAATAAATATTTGACTTCTTAAAACGCAGTAAGATACATTATTCTTTCGTTACCGAATGTCAAAGGTGATCTACTCAGTTTGGATCAGTGATACCTCGACTGACCCGTGTAGGGAGCTAGGGTCTTTCTTTAGTTGAACAGAATTGGATCGTGGCTAGAATAGAATCAGTAGTCAAGATCATGACAATCAGAAAAGAATTAATTGTGGTGTAAAGTGCGATATCCACCATAGATTGGCGCTTCTAAGGGCTTAACACACACACACACACACACACACACACACACACACACACACACACACACACACACACACACACACATACACACACACATATATATATATATGTACATGTATATGTATATATATGTATATATATACATATATATATATATATATGCACATGTATATGTATATATATACATATATATATATATATATATATGTGTATACATATATATATATACATATATATATATATATATACCTAAGTCTGACTTTGTGTTAAAAAGTTAATTTCCAAGCCCAACTTGTTTGTACAGAATAGCAATATAGAACAAAAAATGTTCACCTGTTCACCAAAGCCGACAATAACGAAAGTTAATGGTATGCGAGGACCTCGTTTGTTTTTCGGTGCATACACACACACACACACACACACACACACACACATATATATATATATATATATATATATATATATATATATATACAGTATATATATATATATTGTGAGGTTAATTGGTATAGTGCCGTGAACACAAAGCGCATCAGCTTGTTGAGTCTCACAGGGCTTGGGATTTAGTTCAACACACAAAGGAAAGGATATGTGTTAATGAAGGATTGCTGTCCCTCTTCATTCACTCACATGTATAGTATACACACGTACAGTTCACACTACAGGAAATTCTGGCCCAGGACACGTCTCCATTGTCTTGGGAAGTAAATTCATTTACCAGTAAAGATTATGGCATGTACGTCACTCCTAGTTCTTCGAGGAGTCTTGGAAGTAATTGAATAATTTTGGTTTAAAAAATAATAAGAAATAGTTGGCGTGGCCTGGGCCTTTCAGATGTGCATGAACAGTAAATGTGTTTGAATGTGTTTGTTGCCTATGAGTACTTAGGTGCGTTTTTTTCCGTCTTGGGCGTGATCTGTCAGTTCTTAGTGATTGTTGTTTATTCGTTGTTGTTTTAGAGTGATAATCTAACCAAAAGAAGAAGAGGTGTTCCATGGAGCCTTGGGACAAGGCCCTGGATAAATGAAATAAAAAATGGATTTAATTATGTCCTTGTGTGACATAATTGTACATAGCATGAACTGCATCTTGCCACCGATGATGTTGTTTATGTTGTGGTTTGCTGTTGTGGTTGATGTTGTTGTTGTTGTTGTTGCTGTTTTTATTTTGATGGATATTTTTGTTCTTGGATGGTGTGGACTGTCATGGTAGAGTTGAGGATCATAGATGGATAGATTCAGTAGAAGGATTGATCTTCTCCCCATTCCTCCCACAGAATACATTGAACCCCATTGACATTGAACAAGCGTGTGGAAACCATGATCAAAATGAATACACACACTCGCACACACACACACACACACA
>NC_134806.1:38677523-38682523 GCF_046742065.1 Oratosquilla oratoria
TGTCATCGCAGTGCACTCTTTTTCTCTCTTTTTCTCTTTATTTTTATAATAATATTTTGTAATTTCATAGTCAGACACTTCCCCCAAAGACTACGGGAATAAGTATTTTTTAGGATAGTACAATAGTACAACCTTACGTGACAGATTTTCAATATATTCGATTTTAAGTCAATCTATTTTTCTTTAAATGTATAGTTCTTTCGTATAGTAATTTTATATTAATCCATTATTACTAAAAAAATTCTGTGTTATGCTTATTTTCTTATTTCCTTTTGTGTTTTTATTACTTGATTGTATTTCCGAGTATTAAGAAAATCTCCGTACCTTCGAGAAGGCATAAAATTTTGAATGAATTATAAAGTTGATAAAACCTAAGGTAGTGTAAGAATCTGTATTGTATGTTCTATTTATGACGTGATATACTAGAATGCATCTTACAGATTGTGTAATTGAAGATATGTTTTTTTTGTGTGTTGTAAAAATTATCCAATGATTATTTGTTTATCTTCTATTTTAAGCTGAGGTGGTAGAATTTTTTACATATCTGGGTTTGAACGTTTATGCTAAGTTTTGTGGTACTAGATTTCATGTAACTTCTTCATAATACTGTGTTCTACATAATTCTCTAATGCGGTATTTTTACATTCTTTCCTCCCATTATGGTATCTTACTCCATGTTACAATGTCATAGTCTTACTGGTACATATAAAGGTATTAAGGAATTATGCTAGTATTCTTAATATTCCTGTGGTTGGCTCTCTGTTGTGAATTGGAGTAGGCTGTGTTCATTGTATATATACATATATATATATATATATCTATATATATATATATATATATATATATTTATATAATATACGGCACACACTTCAGTTTTGACAATTATCTTTGTCTTCATTCCTTATTAGTCCTTACGTTTTTCTTTTCTTTTCATGTATTCGTAACTAGCAACTATTTCTCTATCTAGTTAACAACCTGCTAAACCAGTTTCATTTAAACTCCTTCTTTCAGGTTTTGATCTTAAAATTAAAAGTCTTTGGTTTTCATTAAACTTAACCTTGTAGATGAAATATCATTTTGGTGTGGTTCTAGAATATCTTGGATGTTCTTGATAGCTCTAACTTTGATTTATTTGAAATATTTATGTTTTTTTTAATGAATTATTGTTATTGTTCGCGCAAAGAATATAAACAACTCGTAGCGTATCTCCCCCCTCCCACCCAAAAAATAAATAAAATAAAAAATAAAAAAAATAATTCAGGTGAATCAAATCACCTGAATAGATCTAGAATGCATTGTCTATGGTGCATTACGAGCCTATATGAATTAACCTTGTCCGATTCGCCACCAAAATCTCCCCTCGGGTGAATAAAACTTTCTAGAACAAAGACATAAATTTAGATGAAATCAGAGAATATAAACAATTATTCAATATCTATTCTGGCATCTTAATCCCATCAAAACAGCGACCTCCCCACCTTCCCAATTATAGTATTTCCCTAAACACGACACTTTACTGAAAGACTCGAAGCTTCCAAGAGATTGAACAAGTGCATAGGTCAGATTTAATCATAATAATTATTCTTAGGTGTACAGTACTAATTATACTCTGGGTGTTCATTACTATTTGTTCCATGACCCTCATACTGCACTCATTTCGGTTACTTTGCCTTTCCCTCTCCGGTTCTGATAACGAATATTTAGTTAAGATACAGAAGTGTCCTCCAACCCACATATGTTGCAATCGTGTCCGTGTGCTGCAAATGCAAGCCAGTTTTCTAATATATGTGTGAAAGAGGAGAAGTGAGGAAATGATGTGTGAGTGATTTCGAATGCCTACGGTTTATTATGTATTACATATTTACATTTATGTATGTATATACATCATCTGTCTTACATATTTCAATATATATATATATATATATATGTGTGTGTGTGTGTGTGTGTGTGTGTGTGTGTGTGTGTGTGTGTGTGTACATATATATACGTGCATTTGTGTGTTTGTGTGTGTGCGTGTGTGTGTGTGTGTGTGTGTGTGTGTGTGTGTGTGTGTGTGTGTGTGTGTGTGTGTGTGTGTGTGTGTGTGTGTGTGTGTGTGTGTGTCTGTGTACTGTAAAGGCCAGGAATGGTTCCGGCATGACCTCCTCCTCCTCCTCCTCCTCCTCCTCCTCCTCCTCCGCCTCTTTTACTTCCTCTTCTGCTTCTTCTAGTTCTTCTCCCTATTCTTCTACTTCTTGTTCTTCTATTTCTTCTTCATCTACTCCTCCTCCTCCTCCTTCTCGTCTTTCTCCCCCTCCTCATTCTCATCCTCATCACCATCCTCCTCATTCTCATCCTTCTTCTTCTTGCTGTGTCAACGACAAAAGTACACTAGAAGACAAAAGTACACTAGAATCTTGAAAACTAGTAGAAGTTTATAAGTTGGGACTAAGAGTGTTAGAAAATTTAAAAAGAAGAAAATTGTAACAAGATAGAACTGGTTGGACATTAATTTCAATTCACTTTTGAACTGGAAGTTGGATAAAGATAAAGCGAGGAAGATATGAGTGCGACAGATGTAATGAATCCAGAGGAGAGGAAGGGTCAGAAGATTAAAGAAATGAAGAAAATACAAAAAAAATACGACAAGGATGTAGCAAAATTTATATTAATAAAGGGATTTATTAGGGCGTATAGAGGTGTGTAAATCACTTTAATTTGATCAGGAGAAAGTTGAGCTGTGAAAGTAAAAATAAATGAATAAATGAATAAATAAATAGAAAATAATGAAATAAATAAAATCACCCGAGTCCTGCTGCGTAGGGTATTCCTTCGAAAATGAATAAAATCACCTGACGGCAGCCATGATAAAACAAAACCTATACAGGTCGTGAGTATCACTGAAATGTTGGCCAGGAAGTAAATTTGGCGTTAGGAAACTCAAAAGTTTCTCAAGCGAGATCGAGAGCCCATTGCTCACTTTGCCCGAGATGCCTATTACCGCCAGACAAGTTAAACTGATGTATACTTTTGCGGTCTTTGATACAATTTGATTTGGGTCACTTATCTCTCCGCTTCCTCTTTTCTTTCATCCTCTTCTTTTTCCATATCTCCTTTTTCATCTTCCTCATCTTCACCTTCTTCGTCTTCTTCTTTATCTTCATCTTCTTCTTCTTCTCTTCCTTCTTTTTCTCCTTGTTTTTCTTCTTCTTCACCTTTGTCTTCCATTCTTTTTCCTCATGCTTTATTTTTCTATTCCTTGTCATTTTTTTTTTTCATACTTCTGTATCTTCTTTCTTCGTCTTTTTTTTTCCGAAGTCATCGTTTTTTGTCTGATTTTCCTTTTTTTTCTTCATTAACCTTTCTTTCCTCTTCTTCTTCTTCCTCTTCTTCTTCTTCTTCTTCTTCTTCTTCTTCTTCTTCGTCTTCTTCTTCTTCTTCTTCTTCTTCTTCTTCTTCTTCTTCTTCTTCTTCTTCTTCTTCTTCTTCTTCTTCTTCTTCTTCTTCTTCTTCTTCTTCTCCTCCTCCTCCTCCTCCTCCTCCTCCTCCTCCTCCTCCTCCTCCTCCTCCTCCTCCTCCTCCTCCTCCTCCTCCTCCTCCTCCTCCCTCCTCCTCCTTCTCCTCCTCCTCCTCCTCCTCCTCCACCTCCACCTCCACCTCCAGTAAACAAACAATTGCGAACCCCATGGCTGATGTGTGAACAGGTTGTGCTGGCTCATATGTCGTTCCTTTATTTCTTTCGTTCATAGCTTATGGAAAGAACATGGATGTGTTCTCGGATTGTAAGGTGCATATACAGATGCTCATATCTTAAGTATATATATATATATATATATATATATATATATATATATATATATATATATATATATATATATATATATATATATTATATATATATATATATATATGAGAGGGAGGGAGGGTTGGTGGATGGGAGTAGAATTAGTAGGAGTGGAATTATGCCTTTTGGCTTTGGCTACCCCCCTGGTAAGGGGGAAAGATCCCTTGGTATATGTGTGTATATATATATGTATATATACATATACATATATATATATATATATATATACATACATATACCAAGGGTTCTCTCTCCCTTACCAGGGAGGTAGCCAAAGTCAAAAGCCATAATACCACTCCCATCCACCACCCCTCCCTCCCTCTCATATATATATATATATACATATATATATATATATATATATATATATATATATATATATATATATATATATATATATATATAAAATCAGAAAACTACTCGGGAAATAAGAAAAGTATTAAGCAAGACAGGAACATGTGAGGTCACACAAGACAATTTCCCACCAAAGCGTATCAGGACGGGGACACGTCGTGGGCTGCTACATATTCAACAATTATTTTTACAATGAAATTATCAAGTTTATATAAGCCTAAACTTACCTTGGAGGTAAACTTACATAAACTAGATAATTCTCATTGTAAAGAAAATTGTTGAATATGTAGCAGCTCACGGCGTGTCCCCGTCCTGATATTATTTGGTGAAAAATTGTCTTGTGTGAGCTCCCATATACCTGTCTTGCCTATTACTTTTCTGTATATATGGTCCTAACTATTGTCATTCTGTATTCCCTGAAGATGTCTGAATAGACGAAAACGTTTGGATCATAGTGTCTTATTTCCCGAGTGGTTTTCTGCGAAATCTTACATTCACGCGTTTTAGTGAATTGTGTTGTGTATATATATATATATATATATATATATATATATATATATATATATATATATATATATATATATATATATAAATATATATTGCTTTGAAGCGTGTACGGAATGCTGTACGAAGGAATATAGGGTCTGAATTAAAGCAGCTTTTATATTCATTCTATCTGACGCCTGGCAAGTTTTAATCAGTTAAGAATGAATCCCCTACGCAGCTAAAAGGTTAAAGAAAAAGCGAAGAGAGAAGGGGTCAAAAGAAAGAATATAAATGAAAAAGAAAATTAATAACAAGAAGAAGAATGTCTTGGAATTAA
>NC_134806.1:38697523-38710023 GCF_046742065.1 Oratosquilla oratoria
CACACACACACACACACACACACACACACACACACACACACACACACACACACACACACACACACACACAAAATTATACAAGAGCTTAGAAAATTACCGTACGAAGATAGGCTTAGACACCTTAGCTTACACTCTTCAGAGAGACAAGGAGTGTGAGGGTGATTTAATAGAGGTATTCAAATGGATCAGGGGCTTTAGAATGGGTGATGCAAGCAAGGTCATCATATCAAGACGGCATGGCAGGACTCATATAATGAATTTAAAATGGATAATTGTACGTTTAAGAAGGAAATAGGCAAGGACTGGTCTACCAACACAGTGTTTAACGAATGGATTAGAATTAGTAATCATGTAGTGAGCGCGGAAACTATAGGTTGTTTTAAGATAATATTAGATAACCTTATGGACATGGATCAAAGGTGGTAAGGGACATGGAACTGCCAAGTGTGGACCTTATAGTCTCTTGCAGTCTCCTCTATTCTTGTGTCCTTGTGTTGAAAGAACAGCAACCAATATGACCCCGAGACTAACAGACAGATCATATAAAGAAAGCTTAGATATGTGGGTCTGCACTCTTTGAAAGTAAAGAGAAAAGTCAACATCACTTCTGTGTTTAAATCAATGAAGGAAGTGAACAGGATTTAGGAAGAAGGTGTCTTTCTTAGTCCGGGAAACGAGAATGACAGGTAATGAGGAGATGAAATAAAATGAAGAGATAAATAAAGGATAACAGCTTTCTGTATAAAGGCATTAGCTTTAATAACAGCTTAAAAGAGAAAGCTGTAAAGAAATGATAATGATAAAAAGTACAATCGAAATGTAAAATGTAATGATAAAAGTAGTTTTGTTCTATACATTGCAACAAAGTAAATATAATCGAGTAAATATAAGTAGGTAAATACAATTAGGTAAACACACACACACACACACACACACACACACACACACACACACACACACACACACACACACACACACACACACACACACAGGCACACACACATGTACACACACACACACCCATACACTTACACACAATGATTAAATGTCAAATCGATCACATAAATATCGAATGTTCGACCAGCGTATCTATAAAATGGTACAAGAAAGAACATTTTGGAAACCTTGCCCATCAAAACAGACTCCCAATTGTTGGTCTGAGTTACCCCAGAATCTGAACATATTAAGAATTATGAAAGTTAACTGAAGGCTAGAAAAATATATAGAAATATGGAAATATATCAATAGAAAAGATTGACAATAGAAGGATGAGTACACTGAAATAGCCTGAGAGGCCCGCCTGGACAGAATATAATGATGATGATGATAAAGATGATAAGACTGATAAAAGCAATAATAATAGTAAGAACAATTGTAATAGTAATGATAATAATAATAATAATAATAATTAATTAATGATAGTGGTAATGATACTGATAGTTACGATAATAATAATGCTGACGATAACGATGATGATAATAATTGATACTAATTCTAATCATGATAATAATGACAATTAATTATGATAATATTAACACTAATTTATCTGGAGTTTGACTGACTGAAACCCCGGAGCCCCACAACGGAAGGCAACGATCCTGAAGTCCTCCCACAGATCTTTCTGAAACGAAACTTTGGACTGGTGTGTAGGACTGTTTCTATGCCATTGGCTGAGAGCACCAGGAGGAAAGAAGGAAGGAAAATGACATGACATACAAATTCTTAAAAGAAATAAGGAGGATATGGCCAAGAGACGCCATTAGATAAAAAATTAATTAATCAATTAATTAATTAATTAATTAATAAGGTCCTCAAGAAGTTCAGTTTCCCAAACAGGAACAATAGCAAATAAATAAATAGATCAATAAATGTATAAATAAATAAGTGAATAGACTAACTAAATGCTCCTCTTGTTCTGCTCCATTTACATGTGTGGGGAATACAGTGTCGGTGTTCTTTTCCCCTGTCACAGGGTGACTAGTTGACTGGGTACAAGAGGTAATCCTGAGGCAAATAAAATCGTATGGCATTAGCCAAAAACAGAATTATTGGACGTGCCAAAATTAACCCATTGGTCCGAATGTCTCAATGGTCCAAATGTCCCAATGTTCCAAAAATCCCCGTGGTCCAAATGACCCAATGGTGGTCCAAATGACCCATTGGTCCAAATATCCCAATGACCCAAACGTCCCAGAGGTCCAGATGACCCAATGGTCCAAATGTCTCAGTGGTCCAAATAACCCAGTAGTGATCTAAAAGAATTGGAGTGAGCTGGCAGCTGAGTTCAGACCCAAAGCATAAGAGAGTTAAAGAGAAATTATGCCTCAAGGAACCCTAAGAAGGATCCAAGTTTACAATAATTTGATATATATAACAAACACATACACGAACATGGAAAGGAAAAAAATATATAACACATGAAGGGTACATATACAATAACACACACACAACTGCTTGCACACTACATACACGTATACATGAAGATACAGATGTGCATATACATATACATCATTTACATATACAAATATGCATATACATTACATGTACATATACTGTATGTATATACATATACATGTAAGAATTTACATATACATGTATATAGGCTATACATGTACATATATATGTATAGCCACATATACATGTATATAGGCTATTCATGTACATATTTATGTATAGCCACATATACATGTATATAGGCTATACATGTACATATATATGTATAGCCACATGTACATAAGAAAAATAACATATGCATGTACACTTGTATATATATATAATATATATATATACATATACTTATGTATATATACTGTATATATGTATATATGTATATATATATATTTATATATATGTATACATATATACATATATATATGTATATATATATATGTATATATATATACATATACTTATATATGTACATATATACACATGGGGATTTTTGTGTATGTGTTCACGTGCGCGTGACACTTGATGCTTCTTTTAGACGCTGTTCTATATTTATTTCTGTATGCGTATATTTGCTTTAAATTCATATATATATACATATATATATATATATATTATGTAAGAATGTGTGTGTGAGTGTATGTGTCTGTGTATGTGTATGTGTGTGTGTGTGTGTGTGTGTGTGTGTGTGTGTGTGTGTGTGTGTGTGTGTGTGTGTGTGTGCGTGTGTGCGTGTGTGCGTGTGTGTTAGTAGAAGGCGATTAGGAAGTAAGCTTATATTCTGGCCGTCCTATTTTCAGGAAATTCTGAAATGATATTGAATGAAGATAAGTCTCATAATTTTATGAACAATATTTTTGGAAGGAATATGACTCGGCTTTTATAATGTATTTCGAATATATGTTTCATCGTGAAATTATTATTTTTAGAAAATAATATTTTTTAATTTTTATAACTTGGAAACATTAGATTGTATTTTCCTGCCTGATTTATTTGAATTATCATAAGAATAAAAGGATAAAAGATTAATCGAAAAATAAGAAGAAAGTAACCTTTGGCATACAAAACGGTCATGATTGCCATCCACCACCACATAGAAGGATTTTGTAATTTTTTGCAGAAGATTCTCGTTCGTTATATGAAACGACCACGATTTCCAAAGGCAATGTTGGGTTGCTGTTTACATTTCATGCATAGAAAACAAAGGAAATACATCAACGAAAATGCTGTTTGATGAGTGCATACTCGGAATTCCAACCGCCAAATTGCAATTACAAAGAAGAAGAAAAATTGTACATGAGAGTGAAGGTAATTATGTATTTTTTTTTTTCTTTTTTTTTTTTTTAAAAATACGGAGTTTTTTCTTTTTTATTTTCGAGTGATGTTGGCGTTTTTTTAAATGTTTGCTTTTGTCGCTTTTTTAAATGTTTACCGCTTTGGTAGCAGAGAGTTTGACAAATAGATAAATAAATGGATAGATAATAATAATAAGATAAATAAACAGATATATGAATAGATAGATAACAAAATATTAATAAGATAAACAAATAAAATCAAGACTCAAAATTTTTTCTATGATTGATTAAGTTGATCTGCCAACTTATTTTGAAATTCAAACGCAGCGATTTGACGTCACAGCCCAAGTTCGTCCAGCCAAAAGGAGTTTAGTACTCGCACGGTCCTCGATGACTACTGTGCATTATTTCTGGCACTTAAAGACCATAGGCACTGTTCTTGCCAGATGATTCTCAATGAGCCTAGATCATCTTTTCCCTAACTGGGGTGCTGAAATTTATTATCAGGGTTGCTGGGAAGCAATTCACACATACGCTTTTCTTTATCCTCCTAGTAATAAGATATTAGTTAGGAGGTGCTGGACTCTTTTTCATCTGACTACAGAAGGGCTAAGAGTAGAAAAAAGAAGGTTTGGAAACGCTGCCCAAGAAGTCGCAAAGGAAGGCGATTGCATCTTGGTCTTTTGCCTCGGGTCATCCACCCCATATATGTTGTGATCGTGCGTGAGCGACCGGGATTATCCACAAGGATAGGAACGTCGGTAGAATAGAATTCATAACAAAAACAACAAATAATTCATGGATGGAGGATAACATGTGGCCGTCATCCACGTGACGTAACTGAACAAGAACATAAGAACACCGAATGAACATATATCAGTTGTTCATTATAATAATCAGAAGAAAAAATACTGGACAGAGAAATCAGAAAATGACCATCAATGTGCACCAACACATAGACGTCGGAGAGAAACGCCTCCCCGTCTCCGAAGATCGTCAGTAACCTTACCGTCTCCCAGATATGCAGCCTCGAGGGGATAGCATTCGGTCCCCGGACTGAGAACAAGATATAAATCAACATACTCTGCACTTCTTTACATAATCGATGAAGAACTAAATCGTCGAATGGAAAGCAGAATAAAATATATCAAGAGAATTAAGGTTGACTTATAGATAAAAGTCAAGATGAGAAGACCCCCTTTATATATCTAATTATCTATTTGTCGATCTATATCTCTATCTTTGTCTCCATTTTTTCGTATACCTTCTCTATCTCCATCTCTCTCTCTCTCTCTCTCTCTCTCTCTCTCTCTCTCTCTCTCTCTCTCTCTCTCTCTCTCTCTCTCTCTCTCACACACACACACACACACACACACACACACACACACACACACACACACACACACACACACACACACACACACACACACACACACACACACACACACACACACACACACACGCTCACCCTCACTCTCACACTCATTCTCACTCTCATTCTCTCCCACTTTCATATTTGACTTTACTGTCTTCCCAACATCCTCGCAATCTCTCCTCCGTGTAGCCTAGACGCTTTCTGCCCTATTTAGAAGGATTAGCTGCAAGGAGGCAGGAAGATGGTGAAGGAATAGGAGCGTATTAGACGGACAAGAAAAATGAAGAGATGAAACTATATACTGCCAAAGTTGGGCCGTGCTGATTGGTCGTGTCTGTTTTTCCACTCAGCCCAGAGGGTTGCCTGCCTTCTGGGTGAGTACATAAAGCTTGACGCACACCAGAATAAAGGCTATGAAGCTCGGAATTGTACCGGAGAAGCTTCTTGCTCTCTAGGCTTTACTAGAAATAAAATCCGTTTCTAGTAAGCTCTTCTACACTGGATAAAAATCATCTGCTGACAGACAGAATAATGACCTTGAGGCTTACGTCCCATTCAGGACCAGAAGGGCCTAAGTGGCTTATTGGGATGGGGAGGAGACCAGTCTTGGGCCTCATTAGATGCAGGGATATTGCTCATTAACCGAGCCTTGCAGCTCACGTTCCATTAGTCGCTCATCAAACACACACACACTCTCACACACACACACACACACACACACACACACACACACACACACACACACACACACACACACATAGACGGAATTGCAAACTGGATACTAAAAGAATGTAAAGAAGAATTAATGGACAAAATATACATCATAATAAGTTGGTCACTCAAAGAAGGAAAAATACCAAAATACTGGAATAATACCAATGTTGTACCAATACATAAAGGAGGAAACAAAGAAGAACCAACAAATTACACACCGGTCTCCCTTACAAGCACTGTAGCCAAAAGTTGTGAAAAAAATGATCAAGAATAGATGGATAAAACACCTGGAAGAAAACAATATGATAAACCCGAAAAAATTTGAATTCAGACAGGGAAGATCATGTGCCACAAACTTAATCTGTTCCTACTCAAGACTAATAGATATAATACAAGAATGTGATAGAAGGGCTGATTGTGCTTTCCTAGACTAAAAAAAAACTTCGACAAAGTACCAAAAAAAATATTTAAAAAAAAAATGGAAAACATAGGAGGAAATAAGGTAAATTATTAAACTGGATGGAGGATTTCTTGCATGGCAGAAAAATAGGAGTAGTGCTAAAAGAAAAGAGTTCTGCCTGGAAGGAGGTGATTAGTGGAGTTCCGCTGGGAACGGTATTGGCTCCAATAATGTTCGCTATTTATGTGAATGACATGGATAAAGATGTGGATTGTTACATGAGCTTCTTTACAGAGGATGCTGAATTGTTGAGGAAAGTGAATATTGAAACCAATTGTGAATCACTACAGAGAAACGTAAACAAAGTTTGGAAATGGAGCCAAAAGTGGAAAGTAGACTTCAACATTAAAAAGTGTAGCATAATGGAGTTCGGAAAAAGTAAAAAAAATATATATATATATTTATTTATATATATATATATATATATATATATATATATATATATATATATATCAGGACAATATAGAATTGGAACAAAGGAAGTAAAGAAAGTGGGATCTGAAAAAGACTTCGGAGTAATTATCTGAAATTAAGTGTCCCCTGATAAACAGATAAACAAAAGTGTCGGAGAATTTTACAACTTGCTAAGATCAATTAAGGTGGATTTTACCTAATTATATGAAATGGTTAAAAAATACCAGTCACAGTAATAAGGCCTAGACTAAAGTATGCTGCGACACTATGGTCAACCAGTACCAAAAAGAATATAAAGAAAATTGAAAGAATCCAGAGAGCAGCCACAAAAATGGTCCCAGTACTTTCAAATCTGTTATATGAGGAGAGACTGGCTGAATTGAAATTACCGACTTTGGAACAAAGAAGAGAGAGAGGCGACCTACTGACCATTAAGTTGAAATAAGAGAGATATAATGGGACATGAAAAGAAACTCAAAAAGGATAGTTATAGAAGAGACCTGAAAAAAAAGTTTTCCACACAGAATGGTGGATATCTGGAACAAACTGGATAAAACAATAGTGTGTGCAAAAACTATACACGATATATATATATATATATATATATATATATATATATATATATATAATATATATATATATATTGCCTATGACCCTGGCAATAGGGGTGAGCCAAGGATAACTCTTCATCCACAAGGAGCTAAGACAAAATGAAAACGAATGGGTGACGGATGAGGGTGGTGGCGGTGGGTGCCTGACTTGGCCTCCTATTTCACTTAAAATAGGGAAGGCCTCTTGGTACGTGTATGGATAGATAGACTCTCCCAACACTAGACTTTCCTTAACTGAATAAAATCTTCTTAAGTAAATCAGGCCGAAATGAGTGAAGCCTGTTATGGGTGAGAGCTTAACTGAGGCGGCCATTTTCCTCCTCTCTGTTTAATAGAATCGTCTGACTTTAACTGAAAGAAAATCACTAAAGTGTATCATAATAAAACAAGAGCAATGCGACGGCTATTTTTTTTCTTAAATGAATATAAACGATTCCTGCTCTTTTGAATAACAGAAAAGTACTTCTAATCAGAGGTTCGAATTATTGATATTTATCCATTTATTCGTTTATATTTTCTTTATAATCAGATTAGACGCTTCAAAATGTCAAATATCTCCGATATTTGATGGTCACTGAAGAACCGAAAAAGTTATAGTAATGATAATGATGATGATGATGATGATGATGATGATGATGATGAAAGAAGAAGAAGCAGATTATGAATCATGAAGATATGAAACTTTCAATGCACAATTTCCCTAGATATATTAAAAATATTATATAGGTTCACACACACACACACACACACACACACACACACACACACACATAAACATGTGTATATATATATATATATATATATATATATATACATATATATATATTATATATATATATATATATATATATATATATAATATATATACAAGTACACACACAACTTTGCTCTCGATCTCTCCTTCCGGTCTCTGGGGACGCTAAAGCCGTTGTAAACTCCAGACTTCTGGGGTCCCTAGAGACTCTTGCTTATGAGCGAAGAGTTTTACGAACTAAGTTCGAAGAAGACCGGAAAGGTTCTTCCTCCTTCAGAGTAATCTTCGGCGTTGTGGAGTGGTAAGGTGGATGTGGAGTGAGATCCCGAGTGGGGGAGTGATGGGTGCATGTGGGAGTGGATCCGGCATAAAGTCTACTCCCACTCATTCCATCCCCACATGCTCCACTCCCATTCACCACTCCTCCCTCCCTCTTATCTTAGCTCCTCCTGGATGACGGGTCATCCCTGCATCTTGCCAACTGCTCTGGGTCAGAGACAGTGTAGCAAGACACAGCACATCCACAGCAAGGCCGCTTCGTTTAATCGGCGACACCCCTTCTCCGTCTCTTTAAGCAGAAAAAGAGAAAATGGGGAGAAATCCCCGAAAAAATACCGATCACTTTTAGGTTTTGCTGCCCCTACATAGATCTGTACTTTACCACACCCAGGACAAAACCTCTTAGGTGGAATATTGTCCCCAAGAATAGAATTGCAAATTAGGTATGAAGTTCGTGCCCAAGGTGGAAGAGTGTCCTTCGGAGAGATAGGTGGGCAAATATTCTTTGGACAAATGAGAACTATAATAAGATAAATTTATTCAGTGATAGAGGGGACACTAACCAGTTTAAAAGAGAATCCTCCGCTGTTATAGTCATGAATAAATAAATAGATGAATGTATAAATAGATAAATAAGCAAATTAGTAAATAAGATATATAGATAAGTAGATGAATAAATAGATAAAAAAATAAATTTCTGTAACGATAAAGAATGGCCAGAAAATCATGGCACTGATATTCCAACGGTGTGCCATGGGACTTAAAAGTGGCCCAACTTCATAAATTGTCGATGCGATGCTTATTACCAGTTCCATGTAACAAGCTGAAATGAAAAATCGTGGATATTAGAGGAAATGAGAATGAACGTGCATGTGTGTGTGTGTGTGTGTGTGTGTGTGTGTGTGTGTGTGTGTGTGTGTGTGTTAGTGTGCGTGTACGTATTTGTGTGTATGTGTGTGTCAATATTTTCTCGTTATTTACGTTTAACATTTCAATTTTTTTTTGTGACTAGAATTGTTCAAGAGGTTACTAGTTGCTTCTCATGGTTTCATTTCCTCGTAATGAAGACATTAAAGATGGAAAACAATACTCGATGTTGTTTTGTAATTCTGAATGAAGCATTTCGAGAAAACTGATGTATTATATACTTGATTATGCTACACCTGCCAACGAGTGTTGTTAGATTTGTCCAGATTTTCTCGTATTAAATTTTTTTTTTTTCGTCCTTTGTGTTTTTTTTTTTCAAAAATATTCAGGTTAGAAGCGGAAACTGTGTTTTATTTTCGGTTACCTGATGCAGTAGAAGTGGCTGATTAGTGTGATTTTTGCATGACTTCTTTGTTGTGTCTATGCCGCGCGTGTGTATATACACATAATGTTTGGTCATTTGTAAACTCATGCATAGACAGGTAGGCTCGGTCTAAGCTTTATACACATAAAGATACATGTAAAAGTGTTCCTCTGGTTTGTTTGCATTGTATGTATGCGCTATTTTCGCTCGCATCTAGCATTTGTAAGAGCTTAGATTTCAAAAGTTTGTGTAAATTTCCTTCATTTTTCTTTGCTTACAAAGGAGAATATATCCTGAATTAGGTCTTGATTGATCGGGACCTAATTTGACAAACATGCAAGCACACAAATCCACATATTTACACACACACACACACACACACACACACACACACACACACACACACACACACACACACACACACACTCACAGCATTACCCATAGATCGGTCATACGAGCTCTGAGCTCTCTTCCGGGAGGGAAATAGCTGTCGATCACGAGTCCAACACGTGATCCAAAGACCAAGGTGAATCACACGTACACACTCACTCACTCACGAATGCCTCAGTCCTCCCAGTTACTAACCCCCACACCTCCCCTTGTATCCGCACAGATAATCAGCAAAGACGACCACAACTGGTGGCAAGCCAAGAAGGATCCCAACGGGACGGCCGGACTCATACCCTCTCCAGAACTTCAAGAGTGGCGCACTGCGTGTCAGTCTATGGAGAAGAGCAAGAGGGAACAAGGTACCAGACCCCCGCCCTGCCCGGGCCGGTAGAGGTCACACGCCGAAGGGACAAAGGTCATGGGAGGTCATGAGAGGTCATGGGAGGAGGAAGAGGGGCCAGAGAGGGGAAGGTGATTTGGTGGAGCGACAACGGTAAAGGTAAGGTCGATTAAGACGGTAAGGATGGATTGAGATCGAGGGAAGACGTCAAGAAGTAGAAGAGAGCTGGAACGGGAAATGGTCGTGGAGGTCGTGTGATCTAAGAGGTAAGTGTGATGAACCTCTTCGTCTATTGTTGTCACATTACTGGTTTCACTTCTGCAGACACCAAATGACTGTTCAGCTGAAAGAAAGGGGAATAGATTAAACATACATACATATACCAAAGGCTTTTTCCCCCTACATGGGGGGTAGCCAAGAGATTAAATGAACCATGATAACCACCCCTAAAGGAATCAGCAGAATGGAATCGGTCATACACAGAACGAAGTCCGTAATGTGGCCACCAGGTATTGGTAGACTTACCTTTTCCTCTGGGAAGGGAAAACTACAGGTTAGGTGAAGGTTCTTTATGGCTTATTATGGGATACAAATATTCAGGATTTTTGCCTTAACATGTCCCTACCCGATCAGTGTCACTCACCCAATACATCAACTCAGTATTGTTGTCTCCTATCCCCCTACCTAGGTTCATCACTATTATACCTACATTTTCAATAAAATTGGGAAAATAAATATTGATACGAGATAGTATTGATAGGATAGAAGCCGTTTAGAATAGACCAAAAGAAGTAATTATGTTAATACATTAATATATAGTAATTTATAGATTAGGTCCGGTCTGAAAGAGGTCTCGATTGGTCGAGACCCACATTTCATTTCAGTATCTCCGATACTCTTTGAAATATTTCGTAACGTTGCTGCATTCATTGGTCCGCGTTATTGTCAGCCTGTCTGCAATATGGTTGTCATCAGTTTGAAATTAAAAGAGTTTTTGTCTTTTACACACACACACACACACACACACACACACACACACACACACACACACACACACACACACACACACACACACACACACACCTCGTGGCGCTGTGGTTAGAGTTCTTGCCTGCCACTACGGAGGTCTGGGTTCGAATCCTGCCCAGGACTGAAATAATTTCAATATCGTTGCGCTGCGAGTTGTTACTCCAACTCTCGTGGGCGGGGAGTTGTGTGTGTGTGTGTGTGTGTGTGTGTGTGTGTGTGTGTGTGTGTGTGTGTGTGTGTGTGTGTGTGTGTGTGTGTGTGTGTGTGTGTGTAAGGTCACAGTATTACCCATAGATCGGTCATACGAGCTCTGAGCTCTCATCCGGGAGGTTAATAACTGTCGATCACGAGTCCAACACGTGGTCCAAGACCATGGTGAATCACACATTCACATACACACACTCCTCCCCCCCATACACACACTTAATACCCCATTTCTTTATCTTCTCAATTTGCTTTCTTCTTGTCTCACCCTGTCCCTCTTGTCTTAATCTTATCCATCCTTCCTCCTTCGCCATGCTTCCTCATCTCTCTTTCTCACTTTCCTTTACTCTCTTTTAAATCCCTCTCTCATAAATTATCTTCATCTCTCGTTCCGTCTCTGCATTTCCTCTTCTAGCGTAAGTCGAGTTATAAAAGTAGAAAACTGTTGATAAGTCTTTCAGGCAGTTGGGCCTTTGGGCAGTAAAGACGTGAGATAAGAAAGGAAAGGAAAGGGTGAAAATGTTGACAAACAGGGATTTAAGGATTTATGAAAAGATCAACAGAAGGTATGTAGGTGGAGAAGAAAGCTTAGGAGACACGATATGAGGACATATAATTAATAAATTATACAAAAAAAAAATCTTTTTTTTTTTTATTAGTATTACTTCTGGCTGTAGTTTTCTCTTCCAAACAAGCCCTTGGTTAGCATTTGCTGTATACGTTCGTTTCAGGATACGGCAGTAAGTATATTGAAATTCATATGATTCTTCTTTCTTTGTGAGAAATGTTTTTTTTTTTTTTTGGGGGGGGGGTTGGGAATTCTCATAATGATGTATGTTTAGCTCTTAGAAAATTTCTGTTTTTTATGTACAATTGTTATCTAGTTTATTTCTAAT
>NC_134806.1:38735023-38740023 GCF_046742065.1 Oratosquilla oratoria
AAAAAAAAAAAATCTTAGTGTTATCCCCCCCCAATGTGGCAGAGGAAGAGTAATATAGGATTTACTGCAGACACGACGAGGAGTCCACGGAAGGACGAGGAGAACGGGAAGAACTACTACTTCGTCTCCCATGATGAGATGATGGCGGACATCGCAGCCAACGAGTACCTGGAATACGGTGAGTCAAAACCAAAAAATCCATCAGCAGCAGCAGCAGCAGCAGCGTCGCCAATAGGTGGTGGTGATGATCATTAATGATGATGAGGCTCTTCATGAGTAGCTGACTCTTCCTCCACCGCCACCACCACCTCTTCCTCCTCTTTCTCTTCCTCTTGTAACTCACCCTCAGAGTGCTGCAAAACCTTACCAGAAGCTTCCCCTTCCCCCTGAACGCTATATTCACAATTCTTGCTACCACTATATTACCATTACTACTACTACTACTACTACTACTACTACTGCTACCCTCACTATGACTACTACTACGAATAGTCAAATAGTGCAGTCCCTACCCTGGTGGCCACATATGACGCAGAGTGGCACGATTTTCTGACGATCCAAAGACTACTACTACTGTACTACTACTACTGCTAATACTACTACTACTGTTACTACTACTGCCACTACTACTTCTAATACTTCTACTACTACTACTACTACTACTACTACTACTAGTACTACGTGACCGCCCGCCTCGGCTACTGGCGAGCTTGGGGCCGCCCCCGCCGCTTCATTTTCTGGCTTCCTTAGCTGCCTTCAGTCTTTGTCTTGTCGTTAAACGCTTGGATCCCTTACTCTTTTTCTTGAATGTTCCTATTCACCGCCAACCCTTTTGTTGTTTAGTAGAACTTTAAGCAGAGTTCGCTTCTGACATGCCGGCTGTTGTTTGTTATTTGTTGTTTGTTGTTGTTGTTGTTGTTGTTGTTGTTGTTGCCCAAGGCAGTGTTTGGTTGGGAAGGCATTTCCCTTACTGAAACTTCCAAGTCCTGGTACTCACCAAAATCTCCCTTTTAGTAAAGACAACCTTGATTTTTTTTCTTTATTTCTTCTTTTTCCACAAAGAATTTTTGCTTTTTTCTGGTCGCCATCTTGTTACTGTTGGTGCACCAACCCTGTTCTTTACCAGATACCCGAAATCCATTGGGTTATTGTGAATATATCACTTTACCCTTACCTTTTCATCCATGACAACATATCTGGAGGTATTCAGCTTCTCAAATTATGTTCTATCACTAAAGAGAACTAGAACTTCACACTACAGATTTTCTAGTGATTTTTTTACCTGAGAAGAATTAAATCCTTCAAAGTGCTGAAAGCGCTTGGCTTTTTGTTAAGTGTGGTAGTAGTATACCACATCTTCAGAGAGAGGTACTTGAAAGCCCTCTTTTTGACCTCCTCCAATGATACTTATGTAATCTAAAGAAAACCAATTCTGAGGGAGCAGGTAGCACCTGCCCTCCACCATCTCCAGAGATACTTTCATCTCATAAAGATGAAAATTTTATCGCGGAAGTCTTCTGACTTTCAACTTCTTCACTGATACCTTTGCCCGTTATGAAATCTGAGAACTCCATAGTACCGGGACCGCATGTAGTTAAGCTTCTTTAATGACACACAAATTCATCTCAGAAGAAATGAGATATTTGCAATGTGGTACGACCTACCTTGAAGCGTCTACAACGATGCTTTCATTTCTTAAAGAAATAGGAGTCTCATACTGTGGGCCTTCAAGTTCTTGTATCTCTAAAGACATTGAACTTCTTCGTACGGACACCACCTGCACTTCATGTACTCGAGTAGTGTTTTTATCTATGAAGAAGCACGAAATTCCTAATGGGAACATCAAGTGCATTTGTTTATTTCCGTACATACTTCTGTTCCCGAGGAAGTATTGGCTCCACGTGGCCTTCTGTTTCTTCAGTAGTATTTTCATCTCTTCGGAAATACCTTGGTCATTGGTCTCCAGCCCTTCAACTTCTTCAACGACATTTCATTCTTTAAGAAAATATTCACAGACACTCTTACATGTCAAGAGAATAGAACGTCATGGTATAGAATCTAGATAATTGGATGCTTCTAACGACATGTTCTCAAAGTATGCCTCCATATATGTTATCCTCTGTCCATCTGAGTCACGATACATGGGGAAGAGATTCATCCTATACCATCTCAAGGATCTGCAAGCCTCACAGTCTGCCTCCAAGACATGCGAGGCGATAAACTGTATATAGACAAACAACGGTACACTTTTGCCTTTTTTTCATCACACGATTTCTGTATAATACACAGTGACGTGTTCCTACCTAAGCCTTTTGTACATAGAAGCAAGTAATGATTTTTCACCCCCCCCCCCCTTTTGAATTCGACCTCTGCTTTCACTGGCTAACACTTGCCTTACTTAAACTTCCGACTCTTGTTCAAATTAGTTTGGTTTGTTGTATAATTATATTTGTTCGTCTAAAGTAAGTTATCTGGTTTTAGCTACTATGAAGTTATATCTTTTTAATACCCCCATGTTTTTGTCCCCATAATTTATTTCCGCAAATTTGAGAGTTAAACCTTTCTCAATTCTCCTTTAAAAAATCTCCTTTACTTTTTACTCAACGTCTTGCACCTTAATTGCTACCTCACTTTCCATTTAACGTCCTGCACCATTATATCATAATCTATTGATTAGATAATAATTATGAAGAAAATCATAAACCAGTGATAGAGATAAAAAAAATCATTAGATAAAGATACTTAGATAAAGAATCATTCATTTTTTTATAACCCATGATAACTCCTACTGCAAGTTCAAAGAAATCTAATATGGAATGAAATTTCATTAAATTTAGTTGATTACAATTACTGCCACTTGCCCCGGTTTTTCGAGCATGCAGGGCAAAGGTGACGGCTTTTTGCCGCAGTTAAGTGACTCCTGGCGTATGTTCTTCACCATATCATGTACAGGGACTTTCTTCCATACCATGTCGTTTTGTATTGACTGTATAGCTTATGTACTCAATTCACGCACCTCCTTGGGAAGACTGGATTCATTGTCAACAACACATGTTTACCCCCTTTCAGCATGTTGACATATTTGATAGATTTTTATTCTCCCTAAGAACAAACAGTTTCAGGCAGTTAAGGGGGCAGTCTCTGACCTGAAATGGAGCGTCACGAGCAATCGCGACCCCTTTCAGCCTGAAATTCACTGCTCAGCTGAATGAAAATGCTTGTCCTTGGGCCGACCAAAAGTCTTCAGAAGAGGTCACCGTGTTACAGGGAAGAAATGCTCCACACAATTTATCATCTGATAAAAAAAAAAATATAAACAAAAAGGACCATCCTTTGTCGTCGGCGTACTTTTGATTATTAATCAATCCCAATAGCCTTGATCCCCAAATTTCATCCGCTCTTTATCCAACTTTTTTTAATTCTTTTGTTAACCACTTTATCAAGTGTGATGTGATGATTACATGGAGATGAATAGCGTTTTCTTGAGAAAATTTTGATTAATCTCGGTCATATCTCTCCTGCACCACAGGACATAGAATTCCAGGTAGTGGCGATTATGGTTAGGATTAGAATCAAGATAAGGTGACAATTACTATAGGCTCGACCACCCACTCCTGTGGTATTGGTTTTTATTGAAGAGGAAACAAAGGACTTTTAAAGTGTTTAAAAGGGACAAGGTGTTTAAAAGGGAGTTCCCGATGAAGCAATTTTTAGTTTTTTTTTTTTTTTTTTTTTTTTTTTTTTTTTTATAGTCACATACATAATCCTGTAACTTCATCCTTCATTTACTCATTACTAAATATCATTTGTACCCGCTAATGGGCGATCATCTGTAGGTTGGAAACAAGTATCCTAAATGATGTTCTATCTCGCTAAAAGCCTCAGCTTTAGAGATTGTGTTCTTATTATGTTAAACGAATTTGTTCATCTTTAGAAATTGTGTTCTTATTATGTTAACGAATTTGTTCAGTTGTTAGATGTACCCCCCCCCCCACACACACACACACCCATCGACTAAAAGGTTAACCCGGGAGTAGTCGGCAGAAAATATTGGTTTTGGGAAATAAACTTTTGTGAATAGATGTGTGAGCTTAGGATCGGAATTGCAAAGTCAATATATACATATATATATATATATATATATATATATATATATATATATATATATATATATATGTATGTACAACACTGAATGGATCCCAGTGACTAGAGATATATTTTTTATCAACCACAGTGCACTTTAATTCTAAGCCACCAACATCGGAAGAACCGTGGAGGCACGTGCAGAAATTGAAACGTGGTAAGCCCTGGTTCGAGTCCTCGGGCATAACACGTTTCAATTTCTGCTTTTGCTTCCAGGGTTCTTCCGATATTGATGGCTTAGAATTAAAGTGCACTGTGGTTGATTATATATATATATATATATATATATATATAAATATATATATATATATATATATATATATATATATATATATATAATCAAGATTTAGATGCAATGTTTAGTTGCTGCCTGCAATTAAGATGGTACATTTAGTATTCACAATACTAATCGTACACGAATGTTCAATGAATATTCTCCCTTTATATATCTAATCAACGTCATTATTTGGTCATTTCTAACTTTTAATTTTTCATGGCATCTAGAAGTTTAAGATTACATAATGATTGCAAGTGCATGATTGTTCTTTATTTATCTATTTATTTACTTTATTATTATTATTTTGTGATTTGGAGGAAGAGGATGCAATTTTATGTATTAGGCAGAAAGTTAAAGAAATACAGAACAACTGTTTTGCAGTGCTGATTACGTGTACCGACATCTCCCTTGTATAGTTTTACACTGAGTAATTTGATTTTTGTTCTAAAAAGATCTCATTTTGGTCGTCTATATTAAAGAAAAAATTATACATACATTACCCACTTTGTTTATCTTCTTTTCGTTTGTCTTTATTTTCATAAAAAGGCGAGTTCATTTTGGTAGCTTAGATTTCGAAAGA
>NC_134806.1:38745023-38747523 GCF_046742065.1 Oratosquilla oratoria
ATAGGTTTCTGTATCTATATTGTTGCTGTATTTAGCCCGTTTTCTGCCCGTTTTCTTTTTGGGGGTCCCTACCGATCCCATGTATTCTATCAGATGTTCTACGACTCTCATAAGAACATAACAATAAAAGAGACTTCAAGAGACCATAAGGCCTACAGTAGGCATTTCCATGTCCCTTACCACGTGTCATCCCTACCCATAAAATTTATCTAATCTTCTCCTTAGACAATTAATTCTTTCAGCGCTTGTTACATGGCTACTAAATAGTTACTAAGTCTATTCCATTCGTTTATTACTAATAGTAAACCGGTTCTTGCCTATTTTCTTCTTAAACCTAAATTTGTCCAATTTAAACAAGTCCTGTCCTGCTGTCTTAATATAACCTTAATTTCATCACTCCTGACGTCTATAGGAGGGGAGGGGGGCTTTTTCAACTGATTAAAATCACCTGACGACAGCCGGAATATGTATACGAGTCGAATTTAGACGTCAAAGGACCAAGTTAAAATTACAGTCTTCACCCCAATCCCCAATTCTTACCTCTTAAAATTTAGCTCTATTTTTTTCCTCGGTTAAGTTTTATTTATTTTTCTTAAGTTATTTTGTTTCCTCTCTGTGGTTAGGATAATTTTTCTGTCTACTGTGGTTTCTTCGTAGTATTCTTTTGTGTTTAATTTATATACGCGTATGTTAGAATTTTGTTATAAATTTCGCTGTGTGAAATGTAGTAAAAGAGCTCCTCAATTTTCTTGTCATCTTTCAACACTCCTCCACTGAAAATACACACACACACACACACACACACACACACATACCGACTCGGTGGCGTAGTTGGTAGAGCGCTGAACTGCCACCATAGTGGCCCGCAGTTCTTGGTTCGAATCCTGCCCAGGGCCGAAATTATTTCGGTACCGCTGCGTTTCGGGTCGTTACTCTGACTCTCGTGGGCGGGGAGTTGGGGGTGTGTGTGTGTGCAAGGTCATAGCATTACCCATAGATTGGACCTACGAGCTCTGAGCTCTCTTCCAGGAGGGAAATAGCTGTCGATCACGAGTCCAACACGTGATCCAAAGACCAAGTGAATACACACACACACACACACACACACACACACACACACACACACACACACACACACACACCCTCACACACACACACACACACGCTCACACTCTTACACACGCTCACTCTCACACACACTCACACTCAGACTCACACACGAAGATTCTTCATCTCCTTGAATGCATCTAGGAATTGCTCCCCACTTTGGCTCCTCCATCTTTCATTTCACTCTTGGCACGGCCATCTTCTTGTATAGATCTCGCTGTCTTTCATTCTAGATTTTGTAGATTCCGCCACTTTCCATCCTAGACTCCGCCATTTTCCAGTGTAAACTGTGTTCTTCTACATTGTAGATTCCGCTCGATGCTACTTGTTCTAGACAACGCTTTCCCTTCTTTGAGATCCCGAGGTGTTACGTTTTCTAGAACCTTTCTCTTTGTGATCTTAGTCTCCACGTTGTCTTCTCTTGGTTTTCGATTCTTGTCATCTGCCCATGTTCCTCCTGAGAAGAAACTTCTTCTTTTGAGCTTGGAGTCGAAGGCTCTCTTTAAGAAAAGAAAAAAGACAAGAATGTCTTCGAAGAGAAATTTCTCGTTTTGAGCTTGGAGTCGAAGGCTCTCTTTAAGAAAAAAGACAAGAATGTCTGCGGAGCATTCGACAAGTCCACCCAATCAGAGAGAAAGGAAAAAGAAAGTCGGCTTAGTCTTAACTGCTCATCTCGATTGAACGTGTCAGCGAAGATGTCAGGTAAGTACACTTTATTCGTGATTATTTTATTCTACCGAAAGAAGACAAAGGAGGTTAAGTGAGGTCATTTGGGACCAACAACGGTGCACAGTTCAGGTCTCCAGCCAACACAGAGTGACCCAGCGTCAAGCAGGGTCAAGTAAGTTCAAGACATATTTCTCTAATATAATCATCAAGGTCATTAACATCTTCTAGACTAAATTAGGTTAACTTTGATAAAGAGGTTTATTAACTTAATTTAATCGACATTAATTATTAACCTCTATTAGACCAAATGCTTTCATAAAATCAATAAAACAGCCTGACCTTAACCAGAATAAAAATATTTGAAATTCTCAAAATTTACCCGCTAGTCCAGAAGACGTGAATCAAATACAAAAAAGTTATGGACAGTTTTAGTATGATGCCGTAGAATTAGACAAAAAAAATCAATAAACAAAATTACATAAATGCTGAGCCGTGTGTCAGAGAACTCAACTGTGTACTAAAACCCAATCTCTAGAATTAATTTATTAGACAATTAATTAAGATTTGTAGGAAGGGGAAGCTAAACGCCATTAGGAAATTGCTGAGAGAACAAATGTGTAATGAGAAGCATCAAGAATTATATATTCATGTCTCTCTCTCTTTCTCTCTCTCTATGTTTCTCTAAATATATATATATGTATATAATATATATATATGCATATAT
>NC_134806.1:38772523-38787523 GCF_046742065.1 Oratosquilla oratoria
ACACACAAGGAATAAGGAAAATACAGGTACATCATAGTATCATATACAAGATACGTAAGATCAGAGTACCGTAAAGTAGCATACAGCAAGCAAAAAAAACGGAAGACTTAGGTATAAATGCATTTAGAAATTATGAAGTCTGTAACATCCTTATGTACAGCATGCAAAAGGTCTACATCTCCCTATTAAATGCATCTGTTGCGATAGTATCTTGTTCTTATATAATACTAAACTAATTTCGATGTAGGAGTAAAGTCAAGATTTGCGAAACCAATATACGAGCAAAGACTTAAAAAGCACAAGCAGACATACACCTGTGTTCGGAGATGGACACAATGGAAGTTAAAAACCATGGAATAATTAAGAAAGAAAAAGTGGAAAAATAAAATGTAAAAAGAAAAATTAAAAATAAAATAAGTTAAATATACAACATAGATAAACAGATACAGTACCATTAAATTACTGTGTGGTAATATAGAATCTAAAGCCAAGAGAATGTATAGTTTAAACTCAATAAACGCTCAGGCTACAAAGTTTGAAGTAGAAAATTAGAAAATATGCAGACCACAAAATCTTTCAAATTATTTAACAGAACACTAGAAAGTGGAAACTAGGTCACAAACTAAGCATTAGACGCAGGGTCAGTAACTAGACGTAGACAACCACACAAGAACCACAGAGTCCCAAAAGACACCCTGGGTCACCCACAGGGGTCCTAGCACACCCGTGGGGGGAAATTAATACCCGTGGGGGAAATTAATACACGCATGGAGTGCTGAAATAAAAAATTGTGGGAAACTTGTGAACTCTGCTCTTTGTACTGTGCATCAGCTGTAGTCAATCCCATTTACTAGATGTTAGCGTCCTGGACT
This sequence comes from Oratosquilla oratoria, assembly GCF_046742065.1. Classification (NCBI taxonomy): domain Eukaryota; kingdom Metazoa; phylum Arthropoda; class Malacostraca; order Stomatopoda; family Squillidae; genus Oratosquilla; species Oratosquilla oratoria. Next base: position 38,773,396 of record NC_134806.1, read on the forward strand.
ACCCATCTAGGGGTGCTTATGTCGGGAAAGGTTCAGAAACGCTTATGTAATGGGACGATCTTTTGAACTGACACACAGGATATTGTCAATGATTCACTTGAATCCTTCAACCCAGTGACTGTCTTTGTATATGTTGTTATGGCTAACTGCGGGTGATAGACTCAGTTATTTTTATAGGCTCGAGTATGTATCTTCACTGAATGAATTCGTATGACTTTAGCCAGAAGAAAATCAGTGAAGTAATGTCACTTTCTATAATAGGTTAAAGCCATTATTAACTATGAATATTGTGCTGTCCTGAAGTTGAGAGAGAGAGAGAGAGAGAGAGAGAGAGAGAGAGAGAGAGAGAGAGAGAGAGAGAGAGAGAGAGAGAGAGAGAGAGAGAGAGAGAGAGAGAGAGAGAGAGAGAGGGGGTTAGGGGGTAAAAGGAGATTTTGTCTTGTTAGTTAACCAAGTTTTGAAAACTGTATGGCGAATGAAATATGTAATATTCGTGCACAATGCGAAGTAGCTTCACTAATCACTCGCATGCAAATGCACCAATACTATGTACAGTTCAGGTGGGAGGTTCTTCGTTATTTTGTTAGATACTATTACAAATAAAAGGGGTTTTCATACGCATGTAAGTGAAAAAGGGTATGTGCAAGTAATAGTCAGAGAATACGCAAAGTTCAAAATATAATGTTTGGGTCGTTCAATCCAGTCTTGCAGTAAAAAAAAAAAAATAAAGAGAGCGTTAAACCAAACAGAACAAGCATGATTAAGACTCCGATACCCATACAAGAATTTAGTGTATTTTATATTCCATTTATGTTTTCGTGAATAAAACAAAAAAATACATCAACTCCAGGGAAAATAGAACAGAATTCAAACACTTGTAAATTTACCAAAAGAAAACACAAATACGTTGTGATAGGCTGTGCTAAAAGTATCTGCTACAGACTAACACTGGGCCAAACACAATAAATAAACAAAAAATTACGTACAACTTCAAGCAAAATAGAAGATAATTCAAACGCTAATAAATCTAATCAAACAAAACACAAATACGTTGTAATAGATGCGCTAAAATTATTTAGTAACTGCTGCAGACTAACGCAGAACCAAGGATAACAAATAAACAGACACAGTACAGAGAAAAAGAAATATTATTTACATCATTTCACTACAAGAGGAAGGGTGGGTTTTTTCAATTTAATGAAATAATCTGGAGGCAGATAGCAGCGAAAAGAGTAATTGATGTCAATTTTCTCACAACGATGATTTTTGTAAAATCATTTTGGCCTTGGGTCAGACAATTTCTTTATCTTTAGCTAAAGAAAAACTAGTATTGTTGAGCTTTTATGGGATTACCATCTAAGATATATATTGATAGATAAAATATATTGAGTAGGCTTCAAACGACGTAAAAAAGAGGACAAGACACACAAATATAAACACGTTAGAAATAATGTGATTTTTATAAATGGATAATTTCCTATCTATCTGTTCAGTTACAGAGCAGCTCTAGGCAATTTCATTGAGTTTCATTTGTAGGGTATTTTTCCTCGCTAGAACCTCAATAAAATTATGCCAAACGCTGCCACATGGCTACTCAAAGCATTCTTTTTCCAAAAGAAAAAAACTTCGTTCCGAATGATAATGTTATATGATGGGGTACGTGATCAAAGGCAAATATATATATATATATATATATATATATATAATATACTATATTATTATATATATATATATATATGTATATATATATATTATATATATATACTATACTATATTATATATATGTGGTGTGTGTGTGTGTGTGTGTGTGTGTGTGTGTGTGTGTGTGTGTGTGTGTGTGTGTGTGTGTGTGTGTGTGTGTGTGTGTCCGTGCGTGTGTTTGTATGAATATATATATATGTATGTATACATATTCGTATGTATACCAAAGGCATTTTCCCCCATATTAAGGGGGTGGCTGAGTGTAAGCAGACACATACATTACATCTAGTTAATACCCATCGACCACCCTCTCATCTCATCACCAAGTTGGTAAATAAATATTCAGTCTGATGATGATAAAAACCATAACCAAGTTAACTGCTAATAACAATAAGAGTAATAGATGCTGGCAACTCACATCTCATAAGTACTTAGTATTAGTCCCCGGGCCCTTCCGTAGATCTTTCCGGGATGAAACTTTAGACTTCTGTGTCTTGTATTAGTGTAGAACTGATTCCGTGTCACCAGCTGGTAAGAGGAGGAGGAAGAGGAGGAGGAGGAGGAGGAGGAAAAGGAGGAGGAGAGGGAGGAGGAGGAGGAGGAGGAGGAGGAGGAAAGGGAGGAGGAGGAGGAAAAGGAGGAGGAAAGGTGGAGGGGAGAGGGAGGAGGTAGGATGGAGGAGAGGGAAGTAGGAGGAATGGAGAAAGGAAACCACAATCACCCTCTTGACAACAACTGTCAGATATGTAATACATAAATAAATAAATAAATAGATATAAGAAATGTTGGTCGAATTTGGTAAAGCTTGTGTTTCTCTTTAACTCCTCTCTAGATATCTTATAATTACTCTTCTCTCTCTCTCTCTCTCTTCTCTCTCTCATATGATTCTCTCTCCTCACACTTTCTCTCTTAACTCTAGCTTCCATGTCGTCTCTCTTCTTATATGCTCTCTTCTCTCTATACCCTCTTTTTCTCTCTCTTGTGTGTGTGGTGTGTCTCTGTTCTCTCCTCTCTCTTTTTCTCTTATTGTTGTGTGTTTCTCTGTTTCTCTCTTTCTTCCTCTCTAATATTGTATTGTACTTCTTTCTAATTCTCTTTTCTTTCTTCTCTCTTCTCTCTCTTTCTCTTGTGATCTCTCTGCTTCTTTTTTGTTGTTGTGTGTGTTGATTCTGTTTGTCTCTCTATTCTCTTCTCGATTTTGTCTCTTTTCTGACCTTCTCTCTCTCTTTTTCTAACATTGTCTTCCCCCACTCCATCCAGAGAGACTCTAACTATGTATCACTACATAACTCCTCCATCTCTCTCCCTCTCCTCTCTCTCACTCCTCTCTCTCCACTCTTCTCTCATACCCTCCTCTCTCCCTCTCATTCTTTCATCTCTATCTATAGACTATATATCTCAGCACCTCACACATATAATAATATATATATATTTATGTACATATATATTATAGTATATACATATAACATATGTATATATATATACTATATGTACATTTTATAGTATATATATAACATAAAATAATATGTATATATATATATTTATATATGTATATATATATCACATATATGTATATTTATAATATATATATATATATGATATAGATATATATGATATAGGATATATATATATATATAGGTGTATATATTTATATATATATATATGTATGCCATATATATAATATGCTTAATATATGTATGCATATATATGTATATATATATAATATATATATGTATGCATTGCATATATATAAATATATTCATAAATATTTATATATTTTTATATATATATATAATATATATATGTATGCATGCAATATTATATATTATTCATAAATATATATATTTATTTATAAATAATATATATAAATATATATATAATATATGTATATATTTGTATATATTATCTATATATATATGTACTATATATATATATGCATATTTATGTATATATATATGTATTATATATGTACTATAATATAATATACGTTATATATATATATTGTTTAAATATACATATATATATATATACATATATGTATATGTATATATATACATATGTATATATATATATATTTATATATATATATATATATATATCCATATACGTTATATATGTATATATATATATATATATACATACATATATACATATATGTATATGTATATATACATATATGTTTATATATACATATATATGTATATATATATATACATATATATAGTATACAGTATACATATACATACTTATCTTCTATTTTCTCTATCTTTGTGTCTGGCTAACTGTCTGTTTGCTAGTCAATCACTCTCTATTGCTCTCTCTTTCAATTTCCTTTTCATTGTCTCTTTCAATGTTTCTCTCTTTATCTCGCTTTTTCATTCATTTTTCTCTTTTTCTCTCTCCTGTTCCTCTTCTACCATTCTCTCTCCCGCTTTCTCTCTCTCTCTCTCTTTCTCTCTCTCTCTCTCTCTTTCTCTTTTTTCACATTCGATTTTTTCTCTCATTCTCTGACTATCTCTCTCTCTCTTTCACTCTCTCTTTCGCTCCCTCTTTCCATCTTTCTCTCTCTTTTCTTCCTCCTTCTCTTATGTTCCTCTCTCTCTTTCTCTCCCTTCTCTCTTTCGGCCTTCACTCTCGCACACTCTCTCTCGCCCCCTATCTCGCGTAACGTCTCTTTATTTCTCCCTCACTTTTCCTCTCTCCATCCTCTCTTTCTCTCTCTGTGTATATATGCAATATATATATATTATATATTATATATATATATATTTATATATAATTAATATATATATATATATATTTATATATATAATATATATATATATTTATATATAATTATATATTATATTTTATATATAATATATATATATAATATTTATATATAATATATATGTATATATTTGATGATATATAGTATATATATTCAGTCAATATATATACATATATATTTATTTATACATACATATATATATATATTATATATATATACATATTATATAAATATATATATATATACATATTTATAATATATACTACTATATAATATTATGTATTGTATATATATATAATATGTAACAATTATATGAATATATATGAAATATGATCATATAATATATATATATATAATATATATAATAATACTCTCTCGTACATAATATCACATCTTTATTTATATTCACACACACACACACATACACACAATAATATATACATTATATCTATATAACATAATATATATAAAAACATATGGTAATACTATATATAAATATTATATAATTATATATAATATGTTATGTGAGTGTGTGTGTGTTTGTGTAAAATATAGAATATGAGTGTATGTGTATATTATTATACATATTATATAGATATATGTATATTCGTACAATAGTATATATATATATATATATATATTTATATATATATTATATGTAATAGATATATAAATATATATATATATAATATATATATATATAATAGATATATATTTTTACACAGAGGTAAAACAATGTGGAAACATAAACGCATGCAGGTAAACACACACACACACGCACATATATACATATATAGATATATGTAAATATATATATATATATATAATGTATAATATATATGTATATATATGTATATATATATATATCTACATGTACATTTACATATACACACACATGAGGAAGAGGAGCAAGACTTAACCTTTTGGTTCTGACCATGTTTTGATTAAGAATTTGACTCATCGTAGGATTGGCTGCGTGGCCCTCACTTCTCCCATCTGGGAAGTAGGACCTTGTGGTAGTCGCAGGCGGCATTCTTTTTCAGTGTTTGAATGTGAATATGTGTTATATTGTAATAGTTTGTGTGCATAATGTATGTGTGTTTTTGTGTGTGTGTGATTCACCATGGTCTTGGATCACGTGTTGGACTCGTGATCGACAGCTATCTTCCTCCCGGAAGAGAGCTCAGAGCTCAGAGCTCATATATGACCGATCTATTGGTAATGCTGTGACCTTACACGCACACACACACCCAACTCCTCGCCCACGAGAATTGGAGTAACCACTTGCAGTGCAGCGATACTAAAATTATCTCTGCCCTGGGCGGGATTCGAACCCGGATCGTCGTAGTGGCGGCCACAAAAACCTCCACTGCGCCATCAAGTCGTGTATGTGTGTGTTTGTGTGCATGTGTGTATGTGTGTTTGTACGTGTGTGTTCGTGTATGTGTCCGTGTACGTAAGTGTGTGTGTGTTCATGTGTATGGGAGTGTGAGTGTGCATGTGAGCGTGTGTGTGTGTGTGTGTGTGTGTGTGTGTGTGTGTGTGTGTGTGTGTGTGTGTGTGTGTGTGTGTGTGTGTGTGTGTGTGTGTGTGTTTATTTGTGTGTTTGTGTGTGAGAGAGAGAAGGTAGTCAAATAAAAAGAGAGAGAGTCAAGGAGGCAAAACGAGGAAATGAGAGATTATGCGTGCGTGTGTGTGCGTGCGCCTGAATGAGAATGATGTTTGTGTGTGTGTGTGTGTGTGTGTGTGTGTGTGTGTGTGTGTGTGTGTGTGTGTGTGTGTGTGTGTGTGTGTGTGTGTGTGTGTGTGTGTGTGTGTGTGTGTGCCTTTGTGTATAATTCTTCAGATTTACGCATTGTACATTCATATATGTACACACACGCTTGCACACACTCATGCACAAATTACAGACACACATGCACTTGCCCGCACAGACACATATCACACATACACACACACACACACACACACACACACACACACACACACACACACACACACACACACACACAGATGTAAACACACACACGCACACACACACTCAATGGCGCAGTGGTTAGAGTTCCCGGCCCTCGCTACGGCGGTCCCGTTTTGAGTCCCGCCCAGGGCAGAGATAATTTTAGTATCACTGCGTTGCAAGTCTTTACTCCAACTCTCGTGGGCGGGGAGTTGGGTGTGTCTATGCGTGTAAGGTCACAGATTACCCATAGATCGGTCATATATGAGCTCTGAGCTCTCTTCCGGGAGGGAAATAGCTGTCGATTACGAGTCCAACACGTGATCCAAGACCATGGTGAATCAGGTGAGGCGCGTAGCTTGGGGGGGGGGAGGAGGTGGAGGAGGAGGGTGGGGGAGGAGGAAGGAGGTGGAGAGGAGGAGAGGAGGAGGAGGAGGAGGAGGAGGAGGAGGAGGAGGAGGAGGAGGAGGAGAAGAAGACCCGTTGACGTTTTAGTCACTGAGCATCGGCAAGTTTCTTTTCACGAACTCAGCTTCGAATGTCTTAGAGAGAGAGAGACAGAGAGAGAGAGAGAGAGAGAGAGAGAGAGATAGGCAGCACCACATCGAAAAGGAAGAGGAGGACGTTTTAGAAATTGCAGAGGAACTTATGAAGGAAATCTTGTAGAATATGGTCTATTGTAACGAACTCCTATGAACCCCCATGGGGGACTGAAAGCCAACCCTTCCTTTGAAAAGGAAAAAGGAGGAAGAAGAATAAGAAGAAGAAGGAAGTGGAAGAAGGAAGAAGAGGAAAAGGAAGAGGAAGAAGGAAGAAGAGGAAAAGGAAGAGAAAGAAGGAAGAGGAAGAGGAAAAGGAAAGGGGTAAAGGAAGAGGAAGAGGAAGAGGAAAGAGGAAAAAGGAAGAAGAGAAAAAGGAAGAGGAAGAGGAAAAAGGAAGAAGAAGAAGGGAGAAGAAGAATTTAAAGAGTAAACGAACAGACCTAGATATGTCCTTGAGGAGGATCTGTCTAGGATTGTATGTTTAAGCAAAATGTAACAAGCCCCTTACGGGGAATATAATTGGAGAAAAAAATGGAAAAATACAATCGGAAAATTTACATAATAATTTCACTTATAAACTGAAAAAATTCTCAACAGAACTTGGCAGGCAATGCACAGAAAACTATTTTGAAAAAATAAAGGATAAAATCTCCACCAACTCGATGTTTGAGAAAAAGAATGAAAGAAACAATAAGACTTGGCGACGGCAGTGAGCAAAAATAACGAAAAAGTGCGAAAGAAAAAACAAAAAAAGGTTTTGTAAAGCGATCAGTCTGAAGACTGACACACACTATAACTCTGATCATATACACCTTTATCCTTACGGATTACAGATGAAATGTGCCATTATATGAAATACTTCACATAAAACCAAACCAAAAACATCTTACCAAATATAATGCAAAAAACATAATAACCGTGTAAATTATAGGAATGTTATTTTTCCATATACAATACCCTATAAGTGAAGACATTACTCTTCCTTGTTCCTGTATGTTTAGATACGTACAAGTATATTCAAATATATATATATATATATATATATATAGTTTATATATATATTATTTATTTATATATTATATTATATAAAATACATTATATATATATTTATATATCAAATCATGTGATTATATATATATATATATATATATATTAATACATGTTGTGTATGTATACATTTAAAAATATATATATGAGATATATATATACCATATATATACTAGTTTATATACATATATATATATTACATATATATGCACTATATAATATAGATAATGATGTGTGTAAATATTAATATATGTATAATATATAATATGTGTGTGGTATATATATCATGCATATTATATATATACTGTATATTAATATACACAATATATGTATAATAATATATATGTATATATAATGTTATAACATATGTAATATATGGTATACTGTATCTATCCACACACACAACTACACACCACATAATATATTATATATACTATTATAATATATTATAGTAATATACATATGATTAATATGTGTATGCATGAATATAATATATTTTATATATATATAGATATATAATAACATATATATATGTATACATATGAAATATGTAATATAGGGATATATGTACATATATATATATATATATATATATATATTATGTGTGTGTGTGTGTGTGTGATGGTGTGTGGGTGGTGTGTGTGTGTGTGTGTATGTGTGTTGTGATGTGGTGGAGTGGTAGTGGGGGTGTGCGTTTGTGCCGCCGCAGCCGCGGCGCTGCGTGGTGGTGTGTGTGTGTGTTGTGTGTCTGTATGCAAATATATCCTAATAGCTAATATATATATACTATATATGATGTAAGCCGGACTAGGAAACACAGGAAGTCTGGTGGTCTTGAGTTTATTCCTGACTAGTTTCGTTTCGCAGGTATGCTTTGAAAAAGCATACCTGCTGAAACTAGTCATGGATTAAACTCACAAGACCTCAAAGACTCCTCCTGTGATTCCTAATTCCGCTTACATCAACCTGTTCCAGAATGTCTCAATAGATATATATATATCATATATTCATACATATATATATATCCATATATATATACACCGTATAAATATACATATATATATATATATAATTATCATATATTTAATATATATATATATATTTTAATTTATTATGTGGACTCTGTGTTTTTTATAAGCAGGCATTACAATATATTACATCTCATACAATCCATGGGACCCAGTACGTGACAGAGGATTCGATACCACCGGCCTATAGACTCCAAGAGAGTCCACATCACACCGCCTTATAACCACTCGACCACAGACGATCTAAAAGTGTTACGTAACTCGTAATCTAACTGATTACACGAGAGTTGGGGAGGTTGCTAACTGCCACCACAGATAACCCCCCATTTTTTACAGTACATACCCCCTAATCGCAGACCAGTGGGAATGGTAAGGACAATTGATCGAATACCACCCTCCACGCTTCGCCATCGTAACTAATTTGAATAATTCGTCTAGTGGACAGCGACATCAATCATACAAATCCATGACCGTCGCTGCAAGAGGATTTCGAACCACTCCGCCTATAGGTAACTCAAGAGAGTGTGCCACAAGCACCCGCCTTTAACCCACTCGACCACAGACGATCTAAAAGTGTGTACTAAACTCGTTAATCTAAACTGATTACCGAGATTGGGGAGGTTGATAAACTGCCACACCCATAGAAACCCCCATTTTTTACAGTAACACCTAATCGCACCAGTGGGAATGGTAAGGACTAAGAATCGAATCCCCCTCACGCTTTCGGCCATCGTAACTATTTGTAAATAATTCGCTAGTGGGACAGCAAATAGTTACGATGGCGAAGCGTGAGGGGGATTCGATCTAGTCCTTACCATTCCCAACTGGTGCGATTAGGTTTGTACTGTAAAAAATGGGTGGTTTATATGGGTGGCAGTTAGCAAACCTCCCCAATCTCGGTAATCAGTTTAGATTACGATTTAGTACACTTTTAGATCGTCTGTGGTCGAGCGTGGTTAAAGGCGGGTGCTGTGGGACTCTCTTGAGTCTATAGGCGGTGGTTCAAAAAAAAAAAAAAAACCAAAAAAAAATAAAAAATAAAAAAAAAAAAAAACGAATCCTCTGCGCGGACGGTCATGGAATTGTATGATTGATTGGTCGCTGTCCACTAGCGAATTATATTCAAATAGTTACGATGGCGAAGCGTGGAGGGGGGATTCGTTTCTAGTCCTTACCATTCCACTGGTGCGATTAGGTGTACTTACCGTAAAAAATGGGGGGGGTTATATGGGTGGCAGTTAGCAACCTCACAATCTCGGTAATTCAGTTTAGATTACGAGTTAGTACACTTTTAGATCGTCTGTGGTCCGAGTGGTTAAATGGCGGGGTTGCTGTAGGGACCTCCTCTTGAGTCTATAGGCGGGTGGTTCTCGAAATCCTCTGCGCGACGGTCTTGGAATTGTATGATTGATGTCGCTGGGGGGGTTCCACTAGAGAATTATACAAAATTATATATACATATATATTTACATATATAAATATTTATATATATAGACATATATAATTCATATATATAATATTATATATGTATATGTGTGTGTACATAATATATACATACCATTTTACATATGTATTTATGTATAATATTATATATATATATGTATTAATATATTATATTTTATATGTATACATTATATATATATATAATATATTATGTATATGTGTGTGTACATATGTATAATATTTGGTACCATATGTAATATGTTTATATATATGTTGTATATATAAGCAATATATATATAATATATATATAAATATATATATATATATTTTATTTAGTAAAATGTGTGTGTGTACATATGTATATATATTGTAACATATAGTAATTTATGTTATATATGTATTTTGTATATGATTGCATATTACATATATGATATATAATAATATAGTATATATTTATAAATATAAAAAGATATATACTGTACATTTATATACATATATAATGTATATAAATGTATATATATTAGAATGTATATATATATTATATATGTATTGTAATTATTACTTATGCATATTATACATATGTACTTATATATATGTATATATGTTTTATGATATATATCTATATATGTTTAATATATAGATGTATAATATATGTGTATATTAATGGTTGTATATATATACATATATATAAATAGCATATAAGTATATATATATGTATTTATATATAATAAATATATATATATATTATATATATATATATATATTATAATAATGTGGTTGTGTGTGTGGGTGTGTGTGTGTGTGTGTCGTGTGGTGGTATGTAATATACATATGACATAATATATTATAACTTTATATAATGTATATATATAAATGTATAAAATATATATATATATATACATTTTGTATATATATCTATATATATTACATATAATCTGCATGTATATATGTCCTATATATATACATATATACCCATGGTATATGTCTGTCTATACATATATATACACATGTTATATGTATATATATAGATATAGATATTTATTATGGTTTATATATATCTAATATATATGTATATGTTATGTGAAAATATATATGTATATATATACATTTATATATTCACATACATATCACATTAAAAACATATTATATATATATATATAACATATATATCTACACTACATATCAATATATAATATATAGTGTATTATATATCTATACATATAAACATGCGGGTAAATTATGTATATATAAGACACATTTATACATGGCATAAATATTTATATATTATAGATATATATATACAAATATATATATGTATATAAAGATGAATATTTATTTATACATATATATATTTTAATACATACATACATAAATATAATATATATTTCATATGTATTATACATACACACACACACACAACATATATATTTATATATATAATAATATATATATATATATAGTATATATACTATATATATATATATAATATATAGAATATATATACTAATATCCATGGTACATATGTCAATAAGATTACATATGTAGTATATAAATATGTATATAGAGCTAGATATATATATGTATATATAATATGTATATATATAGTATATATTGCATGTATACAAATATGTCTACTATATTTACATATATACACATGTATATATATATGTATAAATATAATAGGTATATATATTGTATATTAAATAATATTGTGAATATATATTTGTATTACATTTATATTATATAAAAATATATGATATTGATCAATATATATGCATGTATGTATGTCAATAGATATATATGTATATATATAAATATGTATATATATATATAATTAATATTATATATATTACTAATATGTATATATTAATTATATATATATATATTTATATGCACATATATGATATATGTATGTGTATATATATATATATATATTTTAACATATAATGTATATATATATATATATGTATATAAGTATATCTATATAGATATATATATATATATATTATATAATATATACTGGTATAATAATATAATATATATATATATATATATATTTATGTGTGTGTGTGTGGGTTTTGTTTTTGTGTGTGTGTTGTATATATATATATATACATAAATATATGTATATATAAATAATATGTATGTATATTATAATATATAGTATTTATATATATAATATGTATACTATTATAATGTATATATAAATATATATATGTACATATATAATATATATTATATATATATATACTATTTATATATATACATGAATATATCGTATTATATAATTATTATATAATGTTATATTTATAAATATAGTATATAATATTATATATATTTTTTTAAAATTTTAATATATCTATATTTTTATTATTATATTAAGTATAATATATATATGCACATGTGGATACATACATACAAGTTGGTAAGCTCTATTTTCAAATGCTTTCCTTTTTTTCTTTTTTCTTTTTATTGATATATTTAGTGTGCATTATGTAATAAATCATCGTAGTTCATTGGTAGCAAGGAGATTAAAGTCAATTGATAAGACAACACAATTTAATAGAACAGGTTCCTTTCCTTTTGGCTCACTTTCAGTGATGACACTGCCTAAGAGAGAGTTAGGGATATATATATACATTTTTTAAAATATATATATATATATATATATATATATATATATATTTATAACATAATATACTATAATATGTAGATATATATATAAAGTTCTTATAATATATTCATATATATATATATATATACGATATATTATATAAAAAAAACAATAAATATTTTTGTATATGAAGAGAATGACATTTAGAAAAGGTAGAAAAATGAAAAGGATAAAAGCAAATTATATATTTGAGGATAAACCCCTTAGATGACGGTGATCCTTTCGGTGCCATGACAAGTGTCATACCTGCTTGTAAACTAACATTTTGTAAGTTCATTAAAAATCCTCATTCCCTCGTTCTTTCATTTTCTCTCTTTATCTTTGTATTTCTCTCTCTCTCTCTCTCTCTCTCTCTCTCTCTCTCTCTCTCTCTCTCTCTCTCTCTCTCTCTCTCTCTCTCTCTCTCCAAGTCTTTCTCTGTCCCTCTCACCCTCTATATTTATCTATCTCTATCTCAATTATTCTATCGGTCTCTCTCTCTGTCTGTATGCCTTCCTCTCTCTCTCTCTCTCTATATATATATTACATTTATATATATATATATAGTATAATATATATATTTATTATAATATATATACTTATCTATTATATACTATAGTATTATAATATATATATATGTATATTATAGGTCATTAAAATTTTGCAGGCAGCTTCTGCGTTCCACAAGTTTTTTGCTGACATTCTCAACTTTTTCTAATGCTGGCGCGCTGAGTCCGTACTACAAGTTCTTTAATTACCTGGACCAAATAGCATTGGAGGGTATAAGGTAAAGGCATACGGATTAATTATCTTCTATATATTTTATGCAGAGCCGTTTCGCCTAAATGTGTTCGGCGAAAGGCCTCCTGCTTAAAATTAAGAAGAAGATAATTCCGATGCCTTTACTTTATACCTCCTCAATGCTATTTGGGTCAGGTAATTAAAGAACCTTAGTACGACTCAGCGCGCCAGCATTAGAAAAGTTTG
>NC_134806.1:38794814-38797314 GCF_046742065.1 Oratosquilla oratoria
AGTCAGAACCTCATTCCATGAATATACAGATAACGAGGCCAACATGGTTGAATTAGGGTTCAGACAATGTACTTTGATTTTCAAATTAATTGCATTATATTCATCGCGTGTGATATTATGAGGTAAAAACTGTTTGCGCTGGACAATCAGGACAATCACCCCCTCTGACTTATCTATTACCGCAGGCAGTGATATATGTTGTTTATTCAACCCAGTACTTCTGTATTCACTCATATACATGTGTACATTAGTGCACAAGGCACTTGTACACTTTAGAACACAGGTCTGGGATTATTCGTAAGTAAACAAATTGGGATTAACGGGGATCTTTCTCAGATGAATAGCATTGTTTGATAGTATGCGTAGAATTGCAGAATAAAAATAAACAAGATTTTTTTATACATGTTATAAAGATGAAGGAAAGACTGCTTTATGCTCCCTGTGCATAGGGATGCATTCTGTATACACTACGTCTCTTGATAACGTATGCCTGAAAAAATAATTGTTTACTATTCAAAATGAACGGATGAATTAGTATATGAACATGTGTGTCTGTGAATTTGGTTTAGTGTGTGACTAATTTCATTACGCTTATGTGACGTGTGACATGGAATAAGGATGCCTTACTTGAATGTAGCATAAAACATGGAAAGAATGTGATGTGTTACATGGAATCAAAGTGGTATGTGACATCGCGACGTGATATATAACATATCCTAACATGTAACTTACGATGTGACTTACGATACAACCTACGTGAGTTACGACGGGATTTACAATGTGACTTACAATGGGACTTCCGGGGTGATTAAGTTACGACGTGAGTTACTATATAACATACGAAATTACTTAGGCGTGACTTACGATGTGACTTACGGCGTGACTGACTTACTATGTGCGTTACGACATGACTTACGACAGAATTTACTACGTGACTTACGACATTACTTCCGATGTGACTTGCTATTTGATTTACGACAGAGCTTGCGACGAGCCTTACGGCGTGACTGACTGGCGATGTGACTTACGACGTGAGCTACGACATGGCTTAAGAAATTACGACGCGACTTACGATGCGACTTACGACGTGAGTTATGGCATGACTTACGAAATGAATGAATTACGACAGGATATACGATGTGACTGACGACATAACTTCCGATATGCTTTGCGACTTGATTTATGACGTGCCTTACGACAGCACTTGGGACGTGACTTACGAGGTGACTTATGGCGTGACTGACTTACCATGTGACTTATGACGTGTGTTACGATATGGCATACATGACGTACGGAATTACTTACGACGGGACTTATGTGACTTACAACATGACCTACGACGTGACTTACGACATGACTTACGACATGAGTTATGACGTTAAATAAACGCCCAAGCAACATTCTGGAGCGGTTACCAATTAGTTAATTTACTTCTTTATTTCCTTGCCCGTTTATATATATATATATATATATATATATATATATATATATATATATATATATATATATATATATATTATATATATATATATTATATTATATATTTTTTTATGTATAAGATATTTCATAATTCATTCATACATTTATTCATTTATATCTACATTCAACCTCGTTATGGACCAAAAGGTCTCCTATCTGCATATTTATCATTTGTTGTATTAATCTAGTGATCATTATCGAAATATGAAATCTACAAAATTAAGACTTTAACACTTTTTTTTTTTTTTTTGCTTACGCATGCGCTTGTGTGATGTGCATACAAACATAATAGTTGAAGACCAGATATTCATAATACAGAATTTTTTTATTATTTACTTTGTTGTTTGACTGTGCCTATGCGTTTATTTATGTATTTTATTTGATACTTACATTATTATAGTTTTTATTTATTTATTTATTACTATTATTAGGATTTTTCGCATCCGACCTAGATATGGACCAAAAGGTCTCCTGTCGGCATGCTCCGCCTTTGTAATCCTTTGTAAATTGGAGATGAGGTTCTTCATGTGTTGAGATAAGTAAGATAGAATAAGATGAAATGAATGAATAGATAAATATTTAAATAGATAAATATAAGTTTGCGTTGATACTCGGTTCAATAACGATGCTCATAATGATGATTATAGTGATAAGGACTGATGATGATGATGATGATGATGATGATGATGATGATGATGATGATGATGATGATGATGATGATGATGATGATGATGATGATAATAATAATAACAACGATATAATAATGATAATGATGATGATAATGATCATAGTAATAATGATGAAAGCAATAAGAACAACAACAATGATGATGATCATGATGATAATAATGATATAATGATGATGATGATTTGATGATGATGATGATGATCATGATGATGATGATGATGATGATGACGATAGTAATGATGCTGATATAGGTGATGGTGGTGATGATACTTGTTGCCTCGAAGTTCACGTTCACTGACTGGAAACCCGCTACCTCATGGTGGCCAGCAACGAT
>NC_134806.1:38804814-38809814 GCF_046742065.1 Oratosquilla oratoria
TCCAAGAAATCCGAAACTTTCTTCATATTCACCAGTATCTCAGATTTGATAGGCTTAATGTGCTTGAAGTTCCCTCGTCCCCATCACTGTCACCACCAGTCGTCATCGTTCATCACCAATATCACCACAACCACCATCACCACAATTATCAACACCATAACCCAGTTTATCTCAATGTGCAGATTTTGTATGTATATGTTGTTTTTTTTCTATCTTTATTCAGTGTGGCAGATATTTTATTTTTTCGATTTTTTTAGAACTAAACAAATTTATATTGTTCAATTGAAGTTCATACATCGGGACGCCCTCTCGAAGCGACCTTGTTCATTAATCAGTGATAGTCTTTGACCTCTTCTTCGTCCTATTATCTTTATCTTCCAATTATTAGAAGAAAAAAAATCCTTTTACTCGTAAGACATCCCATTTCGATTATGCCTCTCCTTCCGTCATTAAACATTAGAATATTTTCTTTGTTCTTTACCACCGGGACAAAGAACATTGGTTCTGTCATGTCCTTCTCGTTTCTGTTCTTCAGCGCGATGGTGTATTGTAAACGAACGGTTCGGTTCTCGACCTGGACCAGGGGGAAGGGGGGGGGGGGCTTTAGTGGTTCACAACTAGACCATAGACCAGAAACTAGTGGGCACTGAGTTAGTTTTCAAAAGTTGTCTTCAGGAAGATAGAGGTCGTTAGCACATAAACCTGAAGTACGAACACGGACCCCCTAAGGTAAGGTGGATACAGAGAAAGGTCAGTGTTTGAAAGTGGTGTTTCTTAGGAAACGGAAGAAGTTTCCAGGAAGATAGAGAGTGGGGTCAGTGTTGGAAAGTGGTCTTTTTCGAGAGACTGGAGAACACGAGAGCATAGATATGGATCACGTGAAAGAACATAATGGAAAATATCTTTGTGGTTTCATGCAGATGAACAGGTGGACCCTAACACAAAGGAGTCTCCCTTTGGTTGAGACCCTTCTTCAGCCTAAAGTTCATACCTTCAGCTGTATAAAATCGACTGTAACTAGCAAGAATAAAATTCATAATGTACGTCACGTACGCTGAGGAACACGAGAAGACACGAATACAATAGTTATTTGATAAAAAAACAAATAAACAAAATAATATGTGAAGAGGAAATAGGTTTGAAGATTTCTGTAATGTTTTGAATACCAAACCCCCTCAGTCCGATTTCTATGTATTGGGAAGACTCTCTGAAATTCGGAATTTTCCAATATTGGGAACGGAATCTAGAAAAAGAAAATACCAGAAGTGTTCTCTAATAGTATAGTATAATATTTTTTTTTTCAAGATATTAATTTCTAAGAGATTTTCCAAAAGGGAGAAATGTCTCCCTAACAAGTCTCTGTTCTGTTCAATAAAGAACAAATGCTCTGTAGTTCAGGGGCAGATTTGAGTCACATTGATAAGTCTCAACCTATTGAGGCTCCCGTCTTGGCCCATATCTGCTCCCTCAACTGAATAAAAACACCTAACGACAAGAGCAAAATCCGTCTGATCAGGTCGAAGGCGTTGGTTATTTGGGTCCAAAAATTCTGTGGTGAGAGGAGGAATTGGGTAAAGGGGAGGATGAGGGGAGAAGTATAGAAAATGGGGGACTTTATTGAAATAGTGAAGTGTGATTGACCCTATGCATGATGTAGAACTACTCGGAATATCAGTTGGTAACCCTGTCAGCGTCAGGTAGGCCAGACACGTATTTTTCAAGTTGTTTGGTTCTTTATTTCATAATAGTTCATACGCGTAGTGTTCATAATTTTTCGCTCAGTCCACGCGCACCGCTTCAGCAACAACACCAACACATTTATGAACTGCTGCTGCTTACTTTTTTTTAATGTTTTACAAAATCTTATGTGTTATGCTTGTTTATAAATGTATATCTATATTATATTGATATCTTTATATATATTATATTTATATTATCTAAATTATATTACATATTGTATATGTTCATGTATATACACACGCACACACACATACACACACACACACACACACACACACACACACACACACACACACACACATATATATATATATATATATATATATATATATATATATATATATATATATATATAATATGCAGAAAAACTACTAGGAAAATAACAGACTGGATTCTATGATAATCTGATCAAGGATACATTTGTTAATAATTTAAATCTAAGTCATGGACTGTATAGATTGGATAAATTTATTATTAAGAAAATTGTAAACCAAACTCTCGGGACTCTGAGCCCATAGGTCACGGGGAGAGATCTACCCTACCCTCTGAGTATATATACTTGACTCTTTTTCTGTACTTGTACCTTGAAAATGTCTGAATAGACGAAAGCGCTCGGTCTCATTTCTTTTATTTTCCTAGTGATTTTTGTGCATACTAGAATCACCCGTTCAAGTGATTTCTTCTGCATACACACACACACACACACACACACACACACACACACATATATATATATGTATATATATATACATATATATATATATATATGTATGTATATATTGTTCATGTTTGTGTGAGATATAAGGAGAGGGAGAGAGAGAGAGAGAGAGAGAGAGAGAGAGAGAGAGAGAGAGAGAGAGAGAGAGAGAGAGAGAGAGAGAGAGAGGGGGGTGATAGGAAAGAGAGAGACAGGGAGAAATAAGAAAAGATACACAGAAGGAAGAAAAGAAGCTGAGAAAAAGAGAGTAGGGAGAAGGGACATGAGATAGAGAGGGAGTGAGACAAAGAGAGAACTAAAAATATAGAGAGCGAGAGAGGGCCGGGAATCTAGGGGAGGTGAGGAGGACTCGGAGAGGGGAAAGAGACAGACAGAAGAGAAAATATGGAGAGATAGAGGGAAAAGACAGAGAGAGGGGAACAGACAGAGAGAAAGAGCCAAAAAGAGAAGGAAATGGATATAGAAAGACAGGAGGGAAAGGTATATGGAGACAAAGGCAGAGAGAGAGAAAGAGAGAGCGAGAGAGAAAGAGTGGGGAGCTTGGAAAGAGAGAGCGAGAGAGAGAGAGAGGGGGGAGGGGGGTGGGTTGGTATGGAAAGCAAGAGGGAGAGAAAGATGAAGAAAGAAAGAAAAAGAAAGAGAGAGAGAGAAAACGAGGTAAAGGTAGAAAAAATCGAGGTGGAAGGGTGAGAGGCAAACGAGTGTGTCAGGTAACGACCATAACGATAGATACACATATAGACCAAACGTGTCTGTGTGCAAAACACCACACCCGGTAACCCAAAAGCTCCCGACCCGTACCCCCGCATTTGACTAACCTCCTTCGCGTCTCTCCTTCTTGCAGGCACCCACGAGGACGCAATGTACGGCACCAAGCTCGAGACCATCAGGAAGATCCACAGCCAGGGCCGCATGGCCATTCTGGACGTGGAGCCCCAGGCGCTCAAGGTGCTACGGACGGCTGAGTTCGCCCCATATGTCGTCTTCATCGCAGCGCCCTCTCTTCAAAACATGACCGATGTGAGTATGGTGCTTCAGACCAACTCGGGGCAAGGCTAGTTCTCAGTCACCGCCCTGTCGTCTTGCTTCTCCTATTCCTCATTGTCCTCCTACTATTACTTCGTGCTCCTCCTCTTCCTCGTCCTCTACTTCCTCCCCCTCTCCCTCCCCTTCCCCTCCCCTACCCTTCTTCTCCTCTTCCTCCACTTCCCCCTCCTCCCCCATTTCCCCTCTCTCCTTCACTTCCCGCTCCTTCTACTCTTCCATCCCCTCATCCTCATCCTCCCCCTTCTCCCCCATCGTCCTCCCCGACCTCCGTTTCCCCGCGCTCTCCAACCTCCTCCCCTCTTCCTCCTCTTCAAAGGATTACAAAGGCGGAGCATGCCGACAGGAGACCTTTTTGATCCATACCTAGGTCGGATGCGAAAAAAAAACATAATAATAAAACAATAAATAAAAACTATAATAATGTAAATAACAAATAAAATACATAAATAAATGCATAGGTATAGTTAAATAATAAACAAACAGGTAAATAGTAAATAATAATAAAGTGACATATAACTAATAATAAATGAAAATCAGACAGACAAATGATAACAAAACAAAAACAAATAATATAAGATAAATTATAATCATTACAGCATCTTACTTAGGTATTTATCTAAATGATTCTTAAAGCTTCGAACTGAACTACATTGCACTACCTGTGCAGGAAGTTTACTCCATTCATTTACTACACGGTTGGCAAAGTTGTTTCTACCTACTTCCAAATTGAATTTATTTCCGGACAGTTTGAGACCATTGTTTCTTGTCTTCCTCCCCTCCTTCCCTCTTCCTCCCCTCCTCCTCCTTCTAATTGGCAATCATTATTTCTGTGCTTTCCGATATGAACTATGATGTCTTTCTAGAATTCTTTGTATCATCCTAGTATAGCCAATACCAATAGAATTAACCCAATATTGTCAATATAACCTCTAGATTACCAGTTTCTTAAGGAAACTTTTCTATTGCACATTGATTTGTTGACCGCTAACTTCGTAATACAATCTGGGGGCCACTGACCTTTTGAGGTATTACAGTTAGGATAATGTTTTATTAGAGAAGATTCTACAATTTTCCTTCGATAGCTACAGTGTGATTCAAAAATAATTTATGCATTATCCCAATCTAATCTATGGTCTTTTTGGCTGGCATGAAGGAACACAGCGGAGTTAACTTGTCCATATTTTATGGAGTTTTTATGTTCCTTTAATCTCGTGGACAATTCCCTGCCAGTTTGGCCCCAGTAGACATCATCACAGTCTTTACAAGGCAATTTATATACCCCGGAGGTTTTGGTTTTTTCAATGTCAAGAGCGGTCGGACAAAATACCACCAACTGTCCTTCCTTGAACAAACCATTTCAATGGCATGTAACCTGAGTCCCCCCCACTTTCCCCATCCCCTTATATGTACCCCTCACTACCTCATATATACTTGTACCTTAACTTCTTGTAAGCATTCTGCTGAAGAGGACTACATATAGTAGTCGAAATATACA